>NC_134599.1:23938817-24248817 GCF_037038515.1 Microtus pennsylvanicus
CCCTTCAGCCAGAGGAGCACAAAAGCAGAGGCCAGGAAAGAGGGACAGTTATCAAAACACAGCACCATTGGTGTGCATGCATCCACCAGCTCCTAGGGGGAAATGTACTTTTCTTTTTAAATGGAATGGATTGGAATTCAAGTCACAATGAAACAAACTACAACAAGAATGACCCATACGTTACTCATGGGAAGCAGAGCACAGCTACAGTTAGCAGCCATGAACTTACTGAGCAGGAGGAGGCAGTTCTTCTGAACCAGAAGGCGCTTGGTTACATCCCCAGACGTCAGAGAAGGATACGGGCAGTTCATCTCCCCAAGCAGCCCACTCACCTCAAGCTGGAATTCTTCAGCTTCACTTGGACCTTGGGAAGAGTAAAATAATTGACAGTGTCAATCACAGGGAGAAGTTCCCACTAGGCTTTTCCCGCCTCAGCTCTTCCTGATGCACCCTTCCTCACAGCACTGCAAAACCCTTCTGTGCTGTGCTTGAGGCTAGGTTCCTTACCTGACAATTAAAAATTATTATTTGTTTTGTGTGTATCATGTGTGGGTGGAGCACTCAGGTACAGAGGTCAGAAAGACTCTGCAGAGTTGGGTCTCTTCTTCCATCTTCCTTGTGGGTTGCAGGGACCAAACTCAGGTCATCAGGCTTGTGTGGCAACTGTTCTTCCTGCTGAGCCACATTTCACCGCCCCTGCCTCAGAGTTTTTAACGGTGCCTACTTTATACCCTATCCAGGTTTTCTGCCTGCTTTTAAAGACTCTTCCCAATTGTTCACGCGAGCCTTTCCCAGTACATTCAATCACAACCGTCTATGTACCAATTCCACAAATACCGGCTTTTCAGGGCCACACCTCTCTCATCAATGTCCCAGGAAAGCCTGTCTCATTTCTACTTTTGAGCCTTTACTTAAGTTATAACTGAATGACAGGGTGACCACTCTTTTCTACTAGCAAACCTCTGCCATCCATCACAGCCCAGAGACCCAGGTACTCTTACACTCATTGATTTCTTCCACTTGTGGACCACAGAAGCAAGAGTTTAATTACTATAGCAACCACCAGTTGTTTCCCTTGTATCTAACATTCCCAGTTAACTGAAACTGGAAGGCGGCAAGTGTGACTTACTACTCTGTATTCCAGTAACATGCAAACAAAGTCTGAGTTCAGTGGGTAAGTCAAGGGGTGTGTGGATGTCATCTCCACTGATTTGACTCTTCTATTCAGTATCACACACACAGGTAGAAATTAATAAGTGTTGGAGTCATTTTTAAGACCTAAGTCCATTTTCTCACCACGTTTATCAAACTGTGACTTGTCAACTCTACGGCTCCACAGATCTCAATTAGACGTAGCAACGGGAGACAAGGCAGAAGAGAGGAGAAACACCAGTGCTTCATCAGCTGCGATCAAATCACCCAGAGTTCTGCAGGCTCTTTTACAGACAGGTGGGGTGGGGTGGTGAAGAAGCATTGTGCTAAGGTGCCCCTCCCTCTACACAGGCAGGGTAACCACACTGTCTTATCTGTTTAAACGTTGGCTTCTATACGATCCCAGTTAAAGACAGTATCCGATCCAGAATTTTCAAAGGTTTCTAGAATTTCTGATTCAGTAAGTGACAGAATGCCAAAGTGGCTAAAAACACTGGTTCCTCAACTTCTCCTGGATTGAATCCTGGCTATGTGAGTGACCCGGGGCAATGTATTTAATTTCTTCGTGCTTTGTCATGGACTGTCTAAGAGTAATAGAATCTAACGCACAGAACTGCCCCAGATCTAAATGAGTCAACCTGTGCATACTGCTTCGAAATCAAGGAATAAATAAAATGTCTGCTATCATTATTATGACACTGGATTTTATTAATTGAATTGGTCAGACCTGGGCTAGAATGTGGTCCAGTGGTCCAGTTCCTGGTCTGAGGTACTGGGTTAGAACCCCCTCTTCCTCCCTCCCTCTCTTACTCTCTTCTACCCCTGATGAGGTCCTACCTCCAACATACACATACACACTCTCTCTCTTCCTCTCTTCCTTTTTCTCTTCACCCATTGCTAGAACTGAATATAATCAACCTGCACAAATTAAATATACTAACAAGCCAGGTGAGTAATCCCAGCACATAGGAGGCTGATGTAAAATTTCCTAAAACCAGCCTGAGCAAGAGGCATGCCTGAGTCTCAGCAAGAAACGGTGTCTCCAAAGTACCAAGAAACAAAGCACACACACACACAAGCAAGAGTGAGCACTTCAAAATGGGATTATGTGGGGATACATTGTCCCCGGAGTACACTAACAGGCAGATGTTCTCATTTGTTACCCATTAGAGCTTTACCTATGGCACGAAGGAGCAGAAGGTGGAGTGTCAGGTTCCAAGCTCATTCAGAGTCAACGAACAGTGGTAAATGTCAAGAAAACTGGAAAATATGAGCGCACTCAATCCCATAATCTGGGGGTGCTGCACCTGGTTGCAATGTACCTAATGATGGGTTCCAATGCCATGAAAGCAGCCTAATGGAGTCTCCCCATTCTTCCCAAGCACAGTGGAATTAAAACGCACGTTTTACATACTGTACACGGTTTTGGAATCTGGCAGTCCTAAAAGAAGTACATTCCAAATCCTATTGGCCACCAACCCAAGAGCTCACAATTCATGTTTCACAGAATACAGACAATGCAGCCCATGTCGATAACCCAGCACTCTGCAGGTTGAGGCAGAAAGATCATGAGAAAGGCCAGTCTGTGCTGTGCTATATAGTGAGCCCCATTAAAACAAAACAATGAATGCACATATATTTCATATTTGTACTCTCTATTTTCTGTTTGAGTAAAAGGGTCTTTTCAGCCTCTGCCCATGTTTTATCCAGTGGCCTTGCAGTTAGAGTTACTTAATCCCGGAAAACAACATCAAAAAGCACTGTGTGTGTGTGAGTGTGTGTGTATGCTGTGTATGTATGTGCTGGGGAGCACAGGGCCTGGCATGCTTCCTTATGGGTATAAAACACTTTAAATTCTAGCTTTGATATTAATAATAAAGTTCAGAATTATTATTTAAATTATGTTTTAAAGTGAAGGTTTACTCACTGTTAGTTGCTTGCACATTTTCTTCTAGTTTACAGAGTACTCTTAATTCGGAGACCAGCCAAGCACAGAGTTTGGTAAACTCGGGAGAAGTGGCTCCAGCAGACACTGCCTGTGACAGCGCACCATCGTCCAACAATGGGCCCTTGTAACTGGGGAATAAGAAACTACATGTGAGCAGACAATCAACATGCCCCGTTCGTTATCTTGCAGGTAAAATCTGTCTACTGTTTACGTAAAACAGAAATAATTTAATAAAGTATGAATACCAGCCCCTAAAGTTGCAAAAGGTATTTTAAAAAGCACTGTAATATGTCATTAGAAAAATAAAGCCCAGAAAAAAATCACAAGAGTAAGTTAAGGTTGCTCTTCCAGAGGACAGGGGTTCAATTCTCAGTGCCCAGAAGGCAGGCCACAACTGTTTGAAACTGCAGTTCCAGGGGTCCCATCCCTCTTTTGGCCTCTGTGGGTACATGGCACACAAATGGTACAGAAACATGAAGCCAAATAGTCATACCACACACACTTAAAAAAAAAAACCTTTAACAAAAATTTTAAATAAAGAAAAAGAAGTCAAGCACCTTCACCTGGAGGCCATAATGAGAGCCACAAAGTAGCATTCTTTCCAAAAAAACAAAACAAATCAAAACAACACAACAAAGAAACCAAACCAAAACAGCAGTCCAATGGTGCCTTCAAGCCTTCAAAACTGGGAATGCAGCTCAGTTGGGAGAGCGCTTGCCTAGCACAGCCCAACCCTGGTTCAACCCCAACACTTTATAAACTGGGCATGGTAGCGTGTGCTTGCAATCTTCGTAATAGAGGTAGAGGTGTGAGGGTCAAAAACTCAAGGTCAGTCTAGGGTCTGCAGAGACCAACAAAATAAAGCCCTCAACAGAGAAACACAATTATCGGTAGATATTTAATGAATGTAATCCCGTATTAGTGAATAACATCAACACACTCACTGCAAGCTCTTCTGCAGGGTTTACCTTCTTACTAGGCCTAAATGAACTAAGTAGTAAATTCCAGTTAAGTAGTAGGTACTTGTACAACAATCATGTCAGAACCAAAACTTATATTCTCTAGAAATTGTTTCCAAAAATCAATTAGATCTTATTTTTGGTGATTTGCTTTAGGAACCTGTCCAAGAATATCAACTACTCAGGAAAGTGAAGCAGGAAAATCAAGGGTTCAAAGCCAGCCTGTGTAACTTAGCAAGCTCTCAACAATCAATCAATCAAGTAATCTTAAAGTATATATTGTTGGGCGGTGAGATGGCTCAGCGGGTTTGGGTGCTTACTACCAAGGCTTGAAGACCTGAGTTCAATTCCGGAACCCACGAGGCACAAGGACGGAATCGACCGCAAACCTGCCTCTGCCTTCCACAAGCACAGCATGCCCATGCACACAAGTAAACCTAATTTTTTCCCTGTTTTGTAAAGACAGCGTCTCTATGTAGTCCTGCTGTCCTGGCACTTGCTATGGAGACCAAGCTGGCCTCAAACTCACAGAAATCTGCCAGTCTCTTCCTCCCAGGGAAAAAGATGTGTGCTGCCATGCCCATCATAAAAGAAATTAACATAGTTTAAGATTATACTCTTTTAAGTGAAATACTGAATAAAAATAATGTCATCAAAATGTACATTAAATATGCTTAACATGGTATTTAGAGGTATGGTAGAGAAATTATATGCTGAGACGCCTTTAAAATATGCTTACATATGAAATGGGTTACAATAAAGTCTAGTCTTCTATACACAAAAAAGAAATTATACATCATCCTGCAACTAGATTAAAAGAAGTAGGGGAGCTGGAGAGATGGCTCAACAGCTAAGGGCACTTGCTGCTCTTACAGATGCCTGGGTTCAGCTCCCAGCACCCACACTGGGCAGCTAACAACTTCATATAATCCAGTTCTTGGGCATCTGGCTCTTGCTTTTGGCCTCCTCAGGTATCAGGTATGCACATGGCATACATTGACATGCACATATATACATATAAAAACAAAAACCAAACATGTCTTTATAAAAAAAATCATAGTAGAGACACTTAAAAGCCCAGGCCTAGCTAGAAATGCCTTCTTGTGTTCAAGATTCACTCAACAGTAAACTACCAAGTTCCTACTGTGTGCCACACCAGAGATAAGGGATAGTATTCAATTGCGATTCCTACTATGTGCCACACTAGAGATAAGGGATAATATTCAACTGCGATTCCTACTGTGTGCCACACTAGAGATAAGGGATAGTATTCAACTGCAATTCCTACTGTGTGCCACACTAGAGATAAAAAATAGTAGTCAACTGCAATTCCTACTGTGTGCCACACTAGAGATAGGGAGAGTATTCAACTGCGATTCCTACTGTGTGCCACACTAGAGATAAAGGATAGTAGTCAACTGTAATTTGGAGTGAGTTTCTTAAAAATATATATATATATTATTATTATTTGGCTTAATATTTGAATGCAACCAAACTAAGTTACATTTTTGTTTTTGATTTTTTTTTTTTTTTTTTTTGAGACAGGGTTTCTCAGTTATAGAGCCTGTCCTGGAACTCGCTCTTGTAGACCAGGCTGGCCTCGAACTCACAGCGATCCACCTGTCTCTGCCTCCTGAGTGCTAGGATTAAAGGCGTGCGCCACCACTACCCGGCTAAATTATAATTTTTTTAAGCTTTCAGAAAAATCCCATGGGTTATATTACAATTTGACTCAACTATTTATTTGAGGGCAACTGTTGCAGGAATCATTAGTTATAGTAAGCCAGATAAGAAAAGACACCATTGGGATAAAAGAACGGTAATAGGAAGCAATTTCATCCATGGCTGCCGGTCAACTGACCTTACCCATACAGAATGTCCCCATCTTCTTGATCTACTCCTTCAACACTAACCATAAGTATCAATGAGTTCTAGAACTTCATTTCTTTTCAAGTGAAGAGAACCTTCTAAGAGCTGTCATGGGACCCTCCCACATGAACTTATACCGAGTAAGCCCCGCACTGGCACACAGCAAGTGTCCCTCAAAGAACGTTTACATCAGTGAGCAAAACACTGTTAGACACCCATTTAAAAGCAGAATAGGACTTACTTAGGGCCCAATGCAGGAACTAAGCTGCCTAATGTCGGAGTCACTTACAAAGTGGTTTTAAAGAAATGACAATGGTGATCTCATTTTAACAAAGAAAGAAACTATGCTTTCTTTCTGAACAATACCTACTAGGACACCAAGTTATTAAATGGGTTGACTTTAAGATACCGCAAGGTGTTCTTTCTTTTTGTTTTTTCGAGACAGGTTTTTTTTTTTTTTTTCTGTAGCGTTGGAGCCTACCCTGGAACTAGCTCTAGTTGACCAGGGTGGCCTTGAACTCTGAGATCAGCGTCAGCCTCCCGAGTGCTGGGATTAAAGGCAGGCACCACAGCCCGGCTTCAAGGTGTCCTTTCTTAAAAAAGGTTTCTCTTAAGACTTTTCAGTCACCAAAAGCCGAAAGTTAATCTCTGATAAAAATTATAGTTAAAAAATACAACTATCAGCAGGGTATGAGGGGTCACACCTTTAATCTTAGCTCTCAGGGCACAGAGGCTGATGGATCTCTGTGAGCCATCTACATAACCAGGGTTATAGTGCAACCCTGTCTCAAAAACAGCAACAACAAAAACCTAGCTAAATCTGTGCTCATTTCCCCCCTGAAGTGTTTACCCACAGGCAAATACTTAATCGTACATATTTTCTTTCTTGAATCACTTTTAGACCAAGAAATTCTAAGCTCTCAAATTTGTGTACCTTGATCTGGGTGACCCAAGGAGATACAAGATGAAAAATAAATGTGTTGATTTCTTGGTGGGTGAAATGACCCCTTGGAATCCCGGAGTTGAATCAGGCTGTGCTAGGGTCGGGAGTCACTGTCTGTGATCCCTAAGGCAGATGGTGAAAGGTTAGGTGCACAGCTGGGCGGGCTAGAGAAACTGCTGCATCGCCCAGACGTGCGCCTTTGCAAGCCTAGGTGCATGCAGAGATGACTGAGCAAACATTTTTTTTTGAGAGAAGTAGGGTGGGGGTTGAAGCTCAAGACGGGAGTAGAAAATCTTGAGGACAAACAGGCAAGCAGAGACAACTTTGGCAAACCAAAAAGTGGGGGTAGGGTGGGAGGACGGGAGGCATGAAGAGCTCGGGGAGTGGGGGTGGTGAGAACCGGAGCCCAGACAACGACACGCACGGCTGACACACGCCGCGGGGAGCCGGGCTGAAGGGAGCGTCGGGCGGGACGTGGGGCGACCGACCCAAGTCGGCAGGGCAGGCGTGGACGTGGCACCGGGGTCCCAGGGCCAGCGGGAAGCTACAGCGGGAGTCGGGGTGCGGCGTGGAGAGGCAGGTGGCTCCGACCGGGGCGCCCAAGGAGTTCCCGGGGTTCCAGCAGAGTGAACTTGGAGAAACTCATGTCCCCGCGGTCTTACCCTAGATCTTCCAACGACTCCAAGATGTCAGTCTCCATGAGGTCACACTCCATGCTACTGTGGTATTCAAATTTCCGAGTCGTCAGGCTGCCCTCTCGCCGGCAACGCGTACACTCGCGCCTGCGCTCTTTCCCCGGAACTTCCAAGTCGACAGCTGGCGCCTCAGTCTCTGCACTGCGCATGTTCCGAGCGTGCGCAAGCAGTTTAGTCCCACCCATTGCCCCACCTCCCCCGCTGAAAATGGCCGCGAACGCACATGCGTACTATAAAATAGTGACGCTGGCTGCCCTTAGAAGGGCAGGCAGACAGGCGGCGTGGCAGCTGGGCTCCCGGACCCAGCCAGGGGGCGCGGAGCTCTTGGAATGCGCATGTGCACAACTTGGGGCGAGGTGGACAGGCGCGGGAGGCGCTCAGGGAGGTCGTGCCGGGCTTCTAGGGCGTGAGCTCTGCAGTTGAGCTGCACTCACTGGCGGGTCACCACGGAAGAGCAAATTTGTGTGGCCTATGGCAGGGGTAGATGGGTCAGGAACAATGAATGGCAGATTTAATTTTCTTCAGAGAAGCCTCAATTTTTCAGGGTTAGAGAGGTCTCGGTTTTCCCTTGGTATGGATGTTTCACAAACTTGTGTCGAAAGTTTTTCCTCGTCCTTTTTGAGCCTGCTCCAAACACCAAGCATTTTTTACCTTAAACGGGAAAAGGACCTAACTCCATAACAAATATAGTAGAGTATATTTGATTGCATGCAGTTTAGGTAACTTTTTTGCCTGCGTTGTCCATTTCTTTCTTTCTTTTTTTTTTAATGTGTAAAACTACAGGGTCTTGATATATATATAGCCTAGAGTTGGCCTGGAACTCATTATGTAGAGTAGGCTGGCTGTGAACTCAGAGAGCTCCACCTGCCTTTGCCTTCCCAGTGCTGAGATTGAAAGCGTCTGCCACCATTCTCAGCTTTGTCATTGCTTTTGGTCATACGTGATTGGGTGTATGTAGCTTTCAGTTATGATTATATGCTTAAGAACTGTTGAAAAACGGAGAAAAAACCTTTTTCAAAGTGATGACATAATTAGAAAATTATACTTATCCATAAATTGGTATGCTGCTATACTGTATAATTGTTTAGTTTTAAAATTGCTCCCAGATTTTATTTTATGGTTCCCATTTTTTTACATCTAACGGATAAAAATTCTTTATCCTTAGCAATACACTTTTAAGTTATTAATTTTGCATTCTGTGGGTTGGGAGAAGGTCATGCACCTACTCTATGCTAGTTGTTACCCTCTTGACCCATGCGTGGTGGTCTGGTTTCACCGAGAAAACCACACCAAAGTGAAATGTTCTTCAAGGTTTGTTAGTTGACTCTCACTTCCTGACTCTGTGGAGTTGCAAATCCAGAGCCAAGGCTCAATAGGATTGTCTTTAATACCCTTCAGAGCCTACTCACTGCCCAACTGTCTGACTTAACCTCCCTCGTTTTGACTACTTGAGGTAAAGGTTTTTGGAATGTATAAACTTAGATAAGCTTCTGCTCACCCTGAGCTAAGATATGTTGTCAGATAACATCCAAAGACTATAGCAGTTTTTCCCACATCACTGTAAGCTTCTCACCTGCTGACCCCACCAATAAATATATTTGGAAAAGAAATCCCCTGATTTATGACTTTGTGTTATGTAACTATAAAATAATGAAACTCCATTCCAGATGGAATGTGCTATTTGGGGCAATCTGAATCTGTGCCTGAGCCATGACCACTCACATTTGACTGAAGAAGAAACTATTTTCTCCATTTGGGAGAAGAACTATGGTTTTGCACCAATATTTTATGGTAGGGGCCCATCATGCTGTGTAAATGTTGTTTGCATTTTATAGATGAGCACACTGAAGTTCCATGTTTTAATGATCCTTAGCACTCATAAATAGTAATTGCATTTTGAAACGGGAGGGTATTTTCCTCCATATTTTTACTTGACTGTTCAGACAATGATATAAAGCAAAATGTGAAAAGATAAGAAAATTAGTTATCTGAACTTGTTTAAGTGTGTATATGTTGTATATAGTTATAGTAAAAATGAGTCTCTATCATGGAAATGTTGAAGCTGCTAAAAAAGTAACAATAAAAATCATTTTTGCTGGGCGGTGGTGACACATGCCTTTAATCTCAGCACTCGGGAGGTAGAGGCAAGTGGATTTCTATGAGTTTGAGGCCAGGCTAGTCTATAAGACAAGTTCCAGTACTGTTTGGGCTGTTACACAGAGAAACCTTGTCTTGAAAAGTTATATTTAAAAAAAATCACTTTTTAGTAAAAAGATTTTATTCTTAACTCAGCCTCTTTTCCCCTAGTTGTATTACTCAAGACTGACATTTAATTTTTAAAGACAAGCAAAGCAAAAGTTATCATCAGAAACATGATACATTTTCAGAGTTTTCAGACATTACCATATTTTACCTTTTGAAATTCAATGAAGCATTCAGGAAACAATCTGTAGTCTGTTTTTTTTTTTTGTTTTTGTTTTTTTTGGTTTTTAGAGACAGGGTTTCTCTGTGGTTTTGGAGCCTGTCCTGGAGCTAGCTCTTGTAGACCAGGCTGGTCTCGAACTCACAGAGATCCACCTGCCTCTGCCTCCCAAGTGCTGGGATTAAAGGCGCGCGCCACCACCGCCCGGCCTGTAGTCTGGTTTTTATAAATACCTTTATGCAGACATAACTATCCTATATTATTAAGTATGAATTTTATAAGCATGTTTTTGCAACAGTGTAGTTAAAGATAATTATATATTCCCCCAGCTTCTCTAAAAAGTCTTCCAATATTGTGGTAGAACATGTGTGGCTTTTTCCATGATGACAGCCCCTTTTGTTTGTAGTAGAAGCCCACATACCTCCTTAGGTTTGTCGACCTATTGTGTCGTGATTCCTGGTAATTTTATGACGTGGGATGTCCTTTTGTATATGTGTTGTTTTATTGGTTGATGAATAAGTTTCTTTGGCCTATGGCAGGGCAGAATAAAAGCAGGTGGGAAATCTGAACAGAGATATAGGGAGAGAGTAGGCAGAGTCAGAGAGGTACCGTACAGCTGCCGAAGGAGACAAATGCTCTGGAACCTTTACCGGTAGGCCACAACCTCGTGGTGATACACGGATTAATAGAAATGGGTTAATTTGAGATGTAAGAGTTAGTTAATAAGAAGCCTGAGTTAATAGGCCCAACAGTGTTTTAATTAATACGGATTCTGTGTGATTATTCAGGCCTGGGGGTTGGGAAATAAATGAGCAGTCTCTGCCTGCAACTTTAGAGAGTCAGTCAATCAATTTAAATTCCAAGACTTTGTACCTGAGATGGTTACAAACCAATGAGGACTCACAGAGCCCCACAGTGGCACACAACTCACTTCTGGACAGTAGGCTGGCAGCTTCAAGCAAACTGACACTGGTTCACACCATGCCTAGGCTTGCTTTGAGCTGTATTTTTAGAAACTGGGTTTTGTAGCTGCCTTGGTGCATGTGAATCCCAACTATGATGTAATGCAGCCTTGCATAGTCTTGAATTTCAGTCTCACTGAGCCAAGGAGGGAATGAAAAGTTCCTGTAGAGTTCAGACAGCTGATGGTACTGTCAGCCAGGGACCCCGACAAAAGACACACACACACCACTGCTTCCTCTGCAGCTCCTGGATGTGCTCATATGTGTTCCAGGATATCTGATCACACCATGAACCCTGAGACTACATTATTTACTGGAAAAACTTGTTTCTAGTCATGTCATGGTTCAACCCTATCACATACATGCCTTTAAAAGCTTAAGTAAAATCAACCAGAGAGGTGGGGCAAGCAACCAGTTGACATGAAAAAGTCATAGAGAGTGGGAAGAAGCCAGGAAGTCGGATAGGGAGACACACAGGAAGTAGGAGGGAGGGACTTTGGGTTTGGTGGCCCTTTTTGGTTTGGGAAGGCAGAAGATAAGTGCTCTTTGTTAGAAGGAGGTGAAGGAAGAAGAAGCTGCATGCTCTCTTTGCCTCTCTGAGCAAGCAGGTCTTCACCCCAGCATCTGGCTCCAGGTATTTATTAGTAAAATAGAACCATAGAGACTTAGTTAAAAAAAGATGGTGGCAGTAGAAGAGGCGACAGTGGAGGGACATAGGTAGAAGCCCCGCCAGGCCTCCACCTGAGCAGCAGGGCAGCCGCAGCCGAACCACAGGCAGTAGCTGAGACAGCAGTCGATTGAGGTGCAGCTGCTGTGCCACTGGTAACACAACACATGTGCATCATTTCAAAGACATGCATGAATACTGGCAACAAAACACATATGCAGCATTTCATAAACATGCATGAATATTGGCAACAAAAATTGTATGCATCATCTCATATACATGAATGAATATTGGTAATACAACACAAGTGCATCATTTCAAATACATGCATGAATATTGGCAACAAAAATTGTATGCATCATCTCATATACATGAATGAATATTGGCAACAAAACACATGTGCATCATTTCAAACACATGCATGAATATTGGTAGCAAAAATCGTATGCAGCATCTCATATACATGTATGAATATTAGAGGGGCACTTGTGCCTAACTAATACATTTATAAAATTCAATCCTAATACATAATCTAGGATAGCATGTCTAGACTCGAGGTTGTTGCACGACTGCTTTGTCAGCTTCTGAAAGCTAAATTGAGGTCAACTGGAAGGCTGTAAGTGGTGACGTACCTTGTTTCTTGATTTACCTGATAGCTCCCAACCGAAGCTATACTTCTGTACCACTTGTTTCCTCAAACTGGAGTCTTCTGTCTTCAGTGCCTGGCAGATTTTTCTTGCTCAGCCTTCAAGACTCAGTTTAGGAGGTGACATCTTCGATTGCCTCCCAAAAGGTTGCTGAGCCAGCATGTTGGCACAGGCGGCTCCAGTGCACTCTCCTGTCTGCTGGTGCTCCTGGTGCACAGCTCACCTTCTACTCCATTGCCAAGGCCACGTGCAATGATGCCAAGGCTCCACACAGGAGGAATTCTCTCTACAGGCTAGGATGGAATTTCCTCCCACTTGGGAATTTAAGGTTTTTGTTTTGGTTTTTTGAAACAGGGTTTCTCTGTAGCTTTGGTGCCTGTCCTGGAACTAGCTCTTGTAGACCAGGCTGGCCTTGAACTCCCAGAGATCCGCCTGCCTCTGCCTCCCGAGTGCTGGGATTAAAGGCGTGCGCCACCCCACCTCCCGGCCTGGGAATTTAAGGTAAAGGTATGCAATTCGACTGGTTTCTCACAAGCACATGAGAAGCATGAATGTGGATGCCTGAGCCCAAACTCTCGAGGCACTTATGTTGGCATTTTCAGAGTTTACAGACTTTGCAATCTGCATTGCTTGAAACCGCCTCAGGCGACTCCATGACTAATCCTTTGTAATGGATCGTATATTTGTATTTTATTTTTTATATCACTTGCATCAAATGTTCTAATCAGTTTTTCTCCTGTGGTAAACATGCATGTCCTGCAACTTGCCCGTCACACGGAAGCGCACACAAAAGGCATTAATAGCATTGATTGTTAGTTGGCAAAAAACAGTCTTTCCCTCTCTTATAACCAGATTGTTTTTTTCTACTGAAAGAGTAAAGTGATTCTTTGCAGTGAAAGAAATAAGTATACAACAAGGTATTGCTTTAGGCACTTGGATCATCCTAAAAGTCGGTCATGGTTATTTAAAACTTGGCTATTATGGTAGGATGACTTATGCTTTTGGTGACTTAGATTGCTATTAACAACTCTGTCCTGTGATGGTTTATGACTTTGTGCAGGGCTTTGTGTCCTCAAGGAGACTGCCCCTGTACTGCAGTTCACAACCAGGCACCAGGAAAATCCTAGCATTGGTGTGGAGATGCTACTGATCTGGAGTGTACCAGAAAGAGAAAGTAATTAAAGCAGAAGAAAGCCTTTGCGTCCCAGTCCTGGGAGAGCTTGTACTTGTGATTGGATAGACAAGCTGGGCTAATTTTGAGTGTCTCCAGCACATCTTAATTCTCAATTCATCCAAAGAATTAGACTTTGTTTTTCATTGTTATCAAAATAGGATCATTGTTTACAAACAATAAAGGGAAGGTGAAAACATTTATTAAGCAGACACCAATTATAATTGAGAGTTGCTGTATTGGCTGGACTGTAGTCAGAATATTTCATTGAGACCACCAACTCACCAAATAACCATACAGAGCATTTATTAATTATAAATGCTTGACCAGCCAGGCAGTGGTGGTGCACACCTTTAATCCCAGCACTCGGGAGGCAGAGGCAGGCAGATCTCTGTGAGTTTAAAGCCAACCTGGTCTACAAGAGCTAGTTCCAGGACAGGCTCTAAAGCTACAGAGAAACCCTGTCTCGAAAAAACCAAAAATAAATAAATAAATAAATAAATAAATAAATTCTTGACCGATATCTTAGGTTTGTTGTAGCATGAATTAATTAATCTTAATAATAAAAACCTGGAGTCAGATATAGGGGTAAGTGCTAAAAGATCAGAGAAGCAGAACAGCCAGTCACTAGTCCTTATCTCTACTGAATCCTCAGACTGAAAGGGTGATTCTGTCTCTAGGAATCCTCAAACTGAAAACGCTGGGTTTCTGTCTCCTTCTGCCTTATATTTCTCTCTCCACTCAGCCATATCCCTTCTTGTCTTCTTTAGTGCTGGGATTAAAGGCATGTGACTCCCAAGTACTGGTATTAAAACATAGCCGCCACCACCTGGCTCTGTTTCTCTTTTAGACTGGATCAATCTTGGGCAGCCCAGGGTGGCCTTGAACTCACAGAGATCCATTTACCTCTGCCTTCCCCTTCTGAGGGCTGGGATTAAAGATGTGCCACCACTACCTGGCATCTATGTCTAACTAGTGGCTAGCTCCACACTGACCTTCAGACAAGTTTAATTTGTTAGATCACAAACAAAATATCACATTTTATTACTAACTCTTACAACTTAATTACCCCATATTTCTTATCTATGCTCTACCATGTGGCAGTATCTTTTTTTCAGCACAACATGTTCATCTGCCTCTTCTGTGTCTGACTGGTGACTCAGCCCTTCTCCTTCCCAGAATTCTTTCAGCCTGGCTCTTCCACCTAACTTCTTCCTGCCTAGCTATTGGCCAGTCATCTCTTTATTAACAATGAGAGCAACACATCTTCATAGTCTACAAAAGGATTATTCCAAAGCAATGGATTATTCCAAAAAACTGGGTTAAGTCACACAAATTTAACTCTGAAGAGAAACTTGGAAGCTTATTCTAGATAAACCCCTCTCAACCACTTTTGAGACAGATGTGAAGCCTCCTACTCCAGGGTATTTGCTGTACTTGTTAATGAACCTTTTTCTTCTGTGTGCTTAGAATGCCAGCCCTCTGCTTGGAAGGAACTAGTGTCACTGACGATGTCCTCCAGGGATCAAGTCTCTGATGTGACTGACACAGCGTGAATTATCCTCAGTCCTGTGGTTTCCACACTTTGGCGTGCATCCGAGTTACACACGGGCGTTGAAAAACACAGATTGCTGTCTTCTCCCTGTCCAGGTTCTGGTACAGTAGATCTGGATTGAAGACCACAAAATTACATCTCTAATAACTCCCCAGTCTCTGACAAGAGCTAGTGCTTTGGTCTGACAACTAAGAGTTGAAACCATGGAGTCACAGAAAAACAAGATTATGTGATAAGTTTTGGACAGGTAGAAATATTTTTCTAGGATCTGTCAGGTGAGCACCTGGATAAAAGAACAGAGTTCAGTGGAGAGGGCTGAGGTGGAGATATGAATGTGGGCACTTCCTCCATATAGTTTGAAATTGAAATGTGAAAGACGTTATCGGAAGAGAGAAATCAGGAAGGAAGTTAGGGCTGGTGAGGTGAGTTAGTGTGCAGAGGTGCCTGAGTTCCATCCCCTGGATCCACATGGTAGAAAGAGAGACATGACTCCCCCAGATTGTTCTGTGACCTCCACGTCATGGCACATACTACTGTTAGCAGTTTCTTCCATGATTGAAACATTCAATCCTGCGAGGACGCTCCTTAGGATAAGACATAGACAACTCAAAATAGTCCCAGGAAGTCCCTGAAACTGACCAGATTCACTAGGCTTCTTCTACAAGAGTATATAAACACTATCAAGAGTCATTCTCAGACAAGCTGAGCTGAAAAGAAGCCCGAGACAACAGTTGCCTGGATAAAGCTGTGGCCAGGCAAATTCGAAGAAACAAAGATTAGCCAAGCCACCTGGGAAAGGCTGGGACTGACTGAGATACCTGGAAAGGACACTTGCTGTTAAGTTTCTGTCAGCTGTGCAGTGTGTTCCAGGTTCCCAGATTTTCTGAGCTGACCCTCATGCTGGGGTAAGCTTTGGTGATGCAGTTATCTTTGAGTTATGTCTGCTCCTGTGAGTAACCCCTCACTCATATTCCTATAAGTTACCCCAATACAACTCATTGGTTCACCAAGTTGGATTTTGGTGGCATCTGTATTTTTGTGCCTTCTGGGTGAGTAGTCTGTCATACAATGTATACACACAGATACACACAGATAAATCAGTGCAATATATAAAAGAAAGGAAAAGAACACCTTACTAAACTTTCATGTATGTAACAGGATTGGTGGGACCACAAAGGGGACAGTAAAGAGAGAGACACGGGAGGGAATGAGAAGAGACTTGCAGGAGGAAAGCTAAGATATTAAATTTCTAGGATGGGTTGTAAGTCTAATAGTGATAGGAGATAGAAGGGACATATAGAGAAGTTTTCATAGTCTGTATTGTAAAGGGCACTCTTGTATTCAATATTGTAAAAAGGAATCTTTGTATAAATGTTATTAACAGATTAATATGTATCTGGGGGGGGATTCTCTTTCCCTCTGGGCCTGTGATCACCAGGCCAAGAGGGTAAAAGGCAGTAGCGGAGATAGGAAGCTTTGCATGCAGTCCATGAGCTAGTCCTCTGGGAGACAAACTTCAGTGAATCAGCTCAACTCTATTCCAGAGTATAAGGAATGTATAAGATTGGGGAACCTGGGACAAACCCTACTTTACCTTAAGTGACACACTCCTATCAAGGCTCCCAGCACGAGTCTTAGTTATCACGTGTGCAGCCAGGGAGCTTTCTAGCAGGGATCTAAGTCAGGGTACAAGCTAAAAGATAAGTCAGGTGTCTGGTTTAGAGACAGCTTTCAGATAAGGTCAGTCTTCCAGGCCCAGGGACATTCTACAGATAAGGGCAGGTAGAGGAAGGATGTTCTCCAGGAGGGAACCCCGTGTGTATTGATGAGCTACTGAGATAAAATTCTAGGCCATAGGGAGACTGTGACCTCTGCCAACTAGCAAAAGCCTTGCAACAAGTATCCACGTTTGCTAATGATTTGCTCTTAGTTAACCACTTGTATTTGTTATTTTATTCTGATGTGAGAAAACACCCGGACAAGAGTAACTCAAAGGAAAAAAAGTTTATTTCGACCCTCAGTTCCAGGATACAGTCTATCATGATGGGAAGTCATGGCACCAGGACCCTGAGGAAGCTACTGTCACACTGTGCCCTCAGTCAGGAAACGGGAAATGATGAAAACACGCAGACCATTTTCTTCATCTTACATAATCCAGGATCCCTTTCCCAGGAATGATACCCACGGAAGGAGTGGGTCTTCTACCTCCATTACCTAACCAATATAATCTCCTACAGTCACAGCCTCTGGTCTACCCGGTACAAAGTTGGGACCAACAGACACTTACTAGACTCAGCGTTTCAAGAGTGCCTGAGCCCAAACACCCACAGAGTGCAAGCAGTGGTCCCAAGAGAAGCACAGGGGCCCCAAGCCTCAGCATGTGGCTATCTGTGCCAGCTCTGGGATGGTTGGCCGTCTTTGACCTCGGCTTGGTTTCCCTATGTAATCTGCTGCTAAGGGGAGCCGGAAGACAGTTTTCTAGGGCATCAGCCCTTTGCCTTCTCAGATTTCCTGCTCTCTAAATCAAGTGAAGCTTAAGGATTCCATTCTTGTGTCTGCACAGTGGCAGTTAGCATTAGCTGGTCTTCTAATCACGATGGGGATGACATTTTAAAATGCCCACTCAATTTGATTATACAGAGTCATTGATAGATTTCTGAAGAGCTGTTTTGGCCTAAAAGGGCAGGCTAAAGTAACATCAGAATGCATTATGGCTCACGAAAGGTAGAAAGGAAGACTGAGCCTACGAAGTGTGTGTGTGTGTGTGTGTGTGTGTGTGTGAGAGAGAGAGAGAGAGAGAGAGAGAAAGAGAGAGAGAGAGAGAGAGAGAGCGCATGCACATGAACATACAACAGTACAAGTTTGGAGGTAAGAAAACAACTTCTAATGACGGTCCTTATTCTACCTTGTTTGAGACAGGACCTCTTCCTGGCAGCTATAGACACCAAGCTAACTGGCTCATGAACTCTGGGAATTTTCTTGTTTCAAATCTCTTAGTGTTGGGACCACACATGCCTCTGCTATCATGTCTAGCTTTAATATGGGTTCTGGGGATTTGAGCTCAGGTCCTCACATTTGCCTCGTTCATCAGGTTCTTTACCTACTGAGCCATCTCCTCCGTTCAGAAGTTTGGTTCCAATGAGGCAAAGGTGAGACCAGGAGGTATATTACTAGATGACCCAAGATCCAAGACATTTCATTTATTTTATGATTTGTAATTGGAGCATGTTTCCAAGCTAGTAAATGGGCCCTGAGAGTGAAGGGATTTAAACAACAGCGAGAAGAGAAAAATCCATATCTCTAAGTGTTGTGAGGGAAAGAATCTAAAATCTTAGTACCCGGATGAAGATTAGAGATAGGACGAATCTCAAACCCATGTAGCAAAGTGGCAAAGCAGCGATAAAAACAACCCTTTCAATAACTTGGGAGAAAAACCACATAATCGAATGGTCCTTGGCTTTAAGCATCTACACGAGAAACAGAATGTTAGGGACCAATGTGAGTTGCTCAGTTAGTTGCTTTTGCAAGGTGTTATTAGAAAGATATTAACTCAGAGAAACAATTGTTGTGTAGGCAAACAGGAATGCAAGGCAGAGAATGTTTGACTAAGGCTAGGGGATTGGGAAAGATGGGCACGTGAGTTGTCGCCTCTGCTAAGACCCTTGCCCTACTCTTCTCTAGGGGTCTAACTGCAGCGGCCTGATGCACGCACATTTCCTGAGGCTAGGCAAGGATTCCTAGACTTTTTGCTTGCCTGCAGGGTATGCATTCTCCTTAGAGGCGGCATTCTTTAGTACAAGCATTTACTTCACCAAAAGGCATACAAGGTCCACCTCTGGTCACTGTCCTCCAGAGTTAGCCCTCCTACCTTCTCCAGTACTGGTCAAGATCACCTCTTCTGTGATTCTCCTAGCCTGTCCCCTCTAGTTAAGTCCCATCTAGTTAGTTGAGGTACTCTAATCAACTGGACACACTGGGGAATGTCTGCGATCTTAGCTGCTTGGGGCACTGACACAGAAAGATGTTTATCTGAAGCGAGTCTGGGCAACATAACAATTAACATCCTCATTTGGTGAAAGTAATAGAAAAACCCAGGACCTGATTCATTAAAACATTTAAAAATATTTAATGAAAACTCATTCTGCAGTATCAAATTTAATGAATATCTAAGGCCCAAGACATCTTGATGTTTCTTCATTAGTGGGTTAAACAAGAGATGAATTTTAAATTAGGGACTGGAGCAGGGTGGTGGAGGCATTCGCCTTTAATCCCAGCACTTGTGTGGCTGAGGCAAGTGGATCTCTGAGTTCAAGGCCAGGCTGGTCTACAAAGCTAGTTCTGGGACAGGCTCCAAAGCTACAGAGAAAAAAAAAGCATTCTTTGCAGGGCAGTGGTGGAGTTTGCCTTTAATCCCAGCACTCGGGAGGCAGAGGCATGCAGATCTCTGTGAGTTCGAGACTAGTCTGGTCTACAAGAGCTAGTTCCAGGACAGGTACCAAAGCTTCAGAGAAATTTTGTCTCGAAAAAACAAAAACAAAGTAAATAAATGAAAAATAAATTAGGAACTGGGGGTGGGGTGGGACTGGAGAGATGACTTAGGGGTTAAGAACACTGGCTCTTCCTACAGAAGATCCGAGTTCAATTCCTAGCACTCAAATGGCAGCTCACAACTGTTTGTAATTTCAGTTCCAGAGGACCCAGCACCCATGACAAAAGACCAATGCACATAAAAAAAAAATGAGGAACTGGCATTTAGTGTTTGAGATGATGGAAGGTATTCAGGCTTGCACGTGTCGAGCAGTGGTAAAGTGTGTGTTTTGGTACACTAAGCCCCGGATTCCATCTCCGCACGTTAAAAACAAACAGTTCCGAATACAGGGTGTCTTAGCCGCTCCATTAGCCTCTTGCCAGTAGATCTCAAATTATAACAATCTGAAAATTCTCAAGATCTGCTGGAGGTGTATTGAAAACTTAACTGCTATGAAGGTTCACAAAAATACCTCATTTTTCTTTTTAGCTTGCAAAGAGATAAAAAAAAACCAGAATGATATAAATGCAATGCTTCATCAGAGTGGAAATTATATGTTATTGTTTGGTGAGAGCCATTATCATTGCCTGCCTTCTCCTTGGTTTCTATTAATTTTTTTTTGCTGTTGATAAACAATAAAAAGACGATATCTTTCCCATGTTAATTATGCATAACTATATCCCCCAAAGCAGTGGTAGAATTTCCAAACTAGTAAAATAAACAACTAATGCTTTTGAAGGGTATCATGGTTCAACATCCCAAAATATATACACCATGTTGGCATTATTGAATATTTAAAGGGAAAGGCAACAGAGAAAGAGCAGATAAAGAAGAGTTCTGTGTTCTGCAGTCTGCCTAGCAGGGGAGGCATAAATCTGTTTCCTCTCCTGTACCCAGATGAGAACAAAGACATGTATCACTGGAGACTGGAGCACCATACTCCAGTGACTCTGCACGGATAGATCTAACTAGAAATAACAGCTGTCCTTGTGTATTTCCTAGTCTCTGTGATCTGGTGTAAATCCCTTAAAGTCCCCAACCCCTCCCCCCCCTTTTTTTGTCTACTACTCTAAAATGTCCTATTCTTTGTTAAAATGATTTAAGTCTTGATGTCTGATTGCTTCTTTAGATTCTTAATTTCTGTGAAACCTCTGTGGAAACAAAAAATATCCCAGTCTTGCTGGATGTTTTCTTTAGTCAAATTGACACATACCAAAATCATCTTGGAAAAGGAAACTTCTATCAAGAAAAAAGTCTGCAGACTTGCCTACAGGCCAATGTGATGGAGGTATTTTTTCAGTGGAGTTTCACTCCTCTCAGATGACTCTGGTTTTGTATTAAGTTGACAAGGGGCTTCTGTCTTAGTTTGCTTCCTATTACTGTGATAAAACAGCATGTCTGAGACAATTTATAGAAGAAAGAGTTTATTTCGACTTTTGATTCCAAAGGTTAGATCCACAATGGCAGAGGGGAGGAGGCATGGTGGCTGTAGTTATGAAGTTAGAAGTTAAGAGTTTACTTTTTTTTTTTGGGGGGGGGGAGGTTTGAGACAGGGCTTCTCTGTAGCTTTGGAGCCTGTCCTGGAACTAGCTTTTTGTAGACCAGGTTGGCCTTGAGCTCACAGAGATCTGCCTGCCTGCCTCTGCTTTCCAAGTACTGGAATTAAAGGTGTGCACCACCACCACCCGGCCTGAGTTTACATTTTGAAAGCAGGAAGCAGGGAAAGGGAACTAGCAATAATGTGAGACTTTAAAATCTCAAAGCTTGACCCCAAATTCACATTTCTTCCAACAAGGCCCTACCTCCTGAGCATCCCCAAACAGTGCTATCCCCTGGAAACCAAGTATTCAAATGCCTGAGAGACTGCCTCATTCAAACCATCACATTGTCAATAGAATTCATGTGATTTTCATTTTGTTAAATACAAATTCAGTCAGTTTACTCTACAGTCTTCGGTTATTAATCTGAGAAGGTAAAGGAAAAGTTACGTAAGGATAAAGCCAGGCATAGTGGAACACACCTTTAATCCCAGCCCTAAGGAAGGCCAGGTAGGTACCTCTCTGTGAGTTCAAGGCCAGCCTGGTCTACAAGACAAATTCCAGGTCAACCAGGACTACACATTGAAACCCTTCTTAAAAAAAAAGTTACTTTAGGAAGTAAAATAATTTTTATCCTCTTTTTGCCCACAGAAGTCAGTCTATATTCTTCTTTTGCTTCTAATTCTAGTGAATAAGAAATTTTCTATTTGATGAAGGGGATTTAGAAGAGAAGAAACACTCACATGGAGACCCTCCCTGTGTGTGTGTGTGTGTGTGTGTGTGTGTGTGTCTGTCTGTCTTGGTGAACCAATGACTTTATTGAGGCTACTTACAGAAAGATAGATGACTCAAAGGTTGCTGCATCACTTAAGACCAGCCCAGTACCACAGTGATGTATAAAAGCTGGATCCCTGGAACCTGAAGTGGACCTTGCAGGAAGATCAACAGGTCAGAGTCTTCTCTGCTCAGCAACCCTTAGTGCTTGTATAACCTTGAGGAGGAAGATGCCTCTTGACTCCGGCTTCAGAAACTTCCTGAAACTTACGAGTTGTTTACTCCCGAGGCTTAATGAGTCTCTATTTAGAACTTCCCCAGTCTTAGTGAGCCTTCCTCAATGATTAAATGTTCCAAAGTGGGCCATTCCACGGAACAGAACGCTTGCCAGCGTTTCTTTCGGATTACCATAGACTGGTTGCGAGCTCTGTCCTCAACCTCTTTCCAGTGGTCTAAAGTCAAAGTTAAGGGGGTAGTTATTTGTTGTCCCATTGTACTAGATTCCAGCTCAAAAACGAACACAAAGACAAAAACAACAATACAAAACGACAGACACAGACTCAAGACCGAGAGCCACGCGGTGACAGACTGATGTAAAACTGGTATTACAAACCTGGATGGGAGTGGGCGATAAGAGCCACACTCCCTAGAAACTAAGATGACCTGGTCGCTCCTAGTTTCATAAATTTCCTGTGAAGCATCCTCCACGGCTGGGCCAGGGAGTGTTCCCGGACACGTCTGTCCCACTGCCTGGTCCCTTTCAAATACCAGCCCTGCGCAGGTACAATGTTCCTCCAAATTACTGATGTCATAAACATAAAGCACGATAACAGAAATAGACAAACATAAAACATTCAGACGAGCGCGCTCTTACCTCCAACCGGGTCAGGAATGGGTCTGAGGACGACCAGCACTTCCCGGCCAATGCACCAAATGTTGGGCCCTAAAGCCCCACCAACGAGGAGGTTGCCCCAAGAGACACTCTCAACACGGTTGATGCAATAGTAAGAGGAATTTTTATTCTGCCACGGCAGAGGTCCCTCAGCCTTGAGAGGAGAAGGACGCCCGTTTTGTCTATTATAAGCTCTTTTAAAGGAAAAACCACAAAATCAGGGAGGGGGTAGTACAGAATCAAAGGGAAAGTCCAAAAATCATTTGTCAACTATTTTGACTAGTTCATTCAATGGTCAGCTAACTCTACTTGATCAATGTTATGGCGATTACAAGGAGGAACACCTGCAGGTCGTCTCACCCCAGTTCCAGGGGCCGGGTCTATTGAAGAAAGACTACAATGGGGATGGAAAGTACCCAAAGCTTCAGTGCAGGCGTGGTTGGTTACCAGGGTCCTGGTTCTTAGGAAGGGGGGTGCAGTAATGCTAAGGGCCTGGTTCCCAGGAAGGGGGTGCAGTAATGTTAAGGTGCCTCAAAGTCTTTTAAACTTGGAAGAAATTGCTGCACAATAATAGACTATGAAGATAGAAATGAGACTATCTTGAGGGAAGGGGTTTGAAAGGATGAGAGGATAAGAAAAGTTAACAGGGAACAAAACATTTTTTTTTGCATGTGGAATCTCAAAATCTCTCTCTCTCTCTTCCTCTCTTTCCCTCACCCATGTGTGTATAAGATATAAAGACAGAAGGGAGATTTTGCAGTAGTAAGGAGAATAGAGGAGAGAAAGACAAAACAGGGTGAAGGGCAAGAAAATGTTATAATATATCTCATTGTATTGTATGCCAGCTAAAAACTAAATAGTAATAATAAACCAGTAATAATAATAATAATAATAATCATATGAAAGTGAGTTTACCTCTGCCCTTCTCTTTGGGGGAGATATATTACTTGAATGTATTCAAGTAATCAAGTTTGAAAGAACATTGACAACACTCATTAGAATCTCAATAATGCTCTTCTGTGCAACAGAGAAATTTCCTATTAATAACTCATTCTCCATTAATATAAATCTGTCCTTGGAAGCAGAATCGAACCAAAGTGAATATGCGAGTTTGAGTGTGGTGCCAACTCATGCCGAGATTCAGCGCAGTGAAGAGACTGGATGAGAATTATGCTCTATCTGAAAGCTCTATTTTCAGGTAGAGAAAGAACTTCAGGGGCTCAAAATCTCTCATTTCAAAACAATTTTATTTTATTATTTTATGACACAGCAACATATTTTTGGGTTGTGTATTTTAAATCTTTTTAAAAAGGACCTTTTAAACAGTATAAAGATGTGTTAAACTTTAAAAATAGCTAGAGCCGACAGCTAACATCAAATTAAATGAAGAAAAACTCAAAGTGATTCCACTAAAATCAGGAACAAGACAAGGCTGTCCACTCTCTTCATATCTCTTCAACACAGTGCTTGAAGTTCTAGCAATAGCAATAAGGCAACATAAGGAGATCAAGGGGATTCGAATTGGAAAGGAAGAAGTCAAACTTTCATTATTTGCAGATGATATGAAAGTGTATATAAGTGACCCCAAAAACTCTATCAGAGAACTCCTACAGCTGATAAATACCTCAGTGATGTGGCAGGATCAAGATCAAAAAAATCAGTAGCCCTCCTATACACAAAGGATAAAGAAGCAGAGATGAAAATCAGAGAAACATCACCTTTCACAATAGCCACAAATAGCGTAACGTATCTTGGGATAACACTAACCAAGGAAGAGAAAGATCTATTTGACAAGAACTTTAAATCTTTGAAGAAAGAAATGAAGAAGATACCAGAAAATAGAAAGTTCTCCCATGCTCTTGGATTGGTAGGATCAACATAGTAAAAATGGCAGTCCTACCAAAGGCAATCTATACATTCAATGCAATCCCCATTAAAATACCAACACAATTCTTTACAGATCTTGAGAGAACAATAATCAACTTTGAAAAGCAAAAAACCTAGGATAGCCAAAACAATCTTATACAATAAAGGGTCTACCAGAGGCATCACCATCCCTGACATTAAGCTCTATTACAGAGCTACAGTAATGAAAACAGCTTGATATTGGCATAAAAACAGAGACGCTGACCAATGGAATCAAATTGAAGACCCAGATATTAGTCCACACACCTATGAACACTGGATTTTTGACAAAGAAGTTAAAATTATACAATGGAAGAAAGAAAGCATTTTCAACAAATGGTGCTGGCATAACTGGATGTCAACCTGTAGAAGAATGAAAATAGATCCATATCTATCACCATGCACCAAACTCAAGTCCAAATGGATCAAAGACCTCAACATAAAGTTAGCCACACTGAGACTGATAAAAGAGAGAGTGGGAAGTAGTCTGCCATTCTTGCGCACAGGAAATCACTTCCTATGTATAACCCCAGTAGCACAGACAATAAGAGCAACAATAAATAAAAGGGACCTCCTGAAACTGAGAAGCTCCTGTAAAGCAAAGGACACAGTCCTACTGAATGGGAGAAGATCTTCATCAACCCCACATCAGACAAAGGTCTGACCTCCAAAATATATAAAGAACTCAAGAAACTAAATATTAAAATTCTAAATAACCCAATTAATAAATGGGGTATGAACTTAACAGAGAATTCTCAAAAGAAGAATTTCAAATGGCCAAAAGATACTTAAGGACATGTTCAACTTCCTTAGTGATCAGGAAATGCAAATCAAAACAACTTTGAGATACCATCATACACCTGTCAGAATGGCTAAAATCGAAAACACCAATGATAGCCTATGCTGGAGAGGTTGTGGAGTAAGGGGAACACTCATCCATCATTGGTGGGAATGCAAACTTGTGCAACCAATTTGGAAATCAGTGTGGTGGTTTCTCAGAAAATTGGGAATCAACCTACCACAGGATTCAGCAATACTACTCTTAGGAATATACCCAATCATACTACAAAATCATTTGTTCAGCTATGCTCATAGCAGCATTATTTGTAATAGCCAGAACCTGGAAACAACCTAGAAGCCCTTCAATGGAAGAATGGATAAAGAAAGTGTGGCACATCTACACATTAGAGTATTACTCAGTGGTAAAAAAAACAATGACATCTTGAATTTTGCATGCAAATGGATGGAAGTAGAAAATACTATTCTGAGTGAGATAACCCAGACCCCCAAAAATGAATATGGTATGTACTCACTCATTAGTGGATTCCAGCCATAAACAAAGGACACTGAGCCTATAGTTCATGATCCTAGAGAAGCTAAGTAATAAGGTGAACCCAAAGAAAAATATATATAGATCCTCCTGGAAATTGGAAGCAGACAAGATCACCAGGCAAAAGTTGGGAGCATGGGGGCAGGGGAGTAGAGGGAAGAGGAGAGGGGGAAAGAGAGAAGGGAGAAGGGGAGGGCTGGGGAGAGCTTGGGGGAGTGGGATGGTTGAGATGGAGGAAGGATGGATATGGGAACAGGAAAGGAGATATCTTAATTGAGGGAGCCACTTTGGGGTTGGCAAGAGGCTTGGCTCTGGAGGGGTTCCCAAGAGTCCACGGAGATGACCCCAGCTAGGCAGCCTAGGAGGAGAGGGTGCCTTAACTGGGCTTGTCCAGTAGTCAGACTCATGACTATCTTGAATATCATCATAGAATCTTCGTCCGGCGATGGATGGAGACAGAAACAGAGACCCACATTGGAGCACTGTACTGAGCTCCCAAGGTCCAGTTGAAGAACGGAAGGAAGGGGAATATGAGCAAGGAAGTCAAGACCATGAGGGGTTGGTTCATTCACTGAGACAGTGTGCCCAAGCTAATGGAAGCTCACCAACTCCAGCTGGAGTGGGAATGAATGAGCATGGGATCAAACTGGACCCTCTGGATGTAGTTGACAGTTGGGGCAGACTGAGGGGCCAATGATAAATGGCACTGGGATTTGTCTCTACTGCATGTACTGGCTTTTGGGGATCCTATTCTCTTTGGATGCTCACCTTCCTAAGCCTGGATGTAGCAGGGAGGGCCTTGGACTTTCCATAGGGCAGGGTACCCTGCCCTCTCTTAAGACTGGAGGGAAAGGGGAGAGGGTGAGTGGGGAAGCGGGAGGGAAGTAGGAGGAGGGGAGGAAGTGGGAATTTTGATTGGTATTATTTATAAAATAATAAAAAGGAGGGAAAAAAGAAAAAAAAGAGGAAAAAAGATGTGTTAAAAAAAGATTTAAAAATATCTAGAGCATTGTTTCTCTTTTTTGTTCTTTAGAAAAAAACTGTCAGGGAAAGAAATTAATCCCCTGGGGGTGAGAAGTGGGGGGTGGGTAGTGGAATGTAGCTCAGTTGTGCGTAGCATCCTCTTAGCATGCAAGAGGCCCTGAATTTGATCCCTAGTGTTATCAAAACCAACCAGTGAACAAACTGCATCCCAGTACCCCTGAATCTCCCTAGATAAGTAACAATAATAATATTGAACCCTAAATATATGCTGTTTCCAGTGGATCTTGGGTAATATAGAGCTTTGTGATCTTGAATTGCCATCAGGAAACCTCTTCAGGCACAGGGGTAAGAAGTGATATCAAGGGTGTCTCTTGTTGGTCCAGTCCATGGTAACCTGTGGAAGGTGATGGAAGAGGAGGCTGACAACCAATGAAGCACACTGATGTATTAAATAAAAATGAATTAACTTATAATAACTCTTATTTTCCTGTTTGGAATCTTCTACACTTTGATTTTCAGTCAGTTGTCACTAAAACCTTAACAGGTTGTCATTATCTGACTCTTTTTTTTTTTTAACTTACACCATAACTTGCCAGGTTGGTTTATTCGAGTATCTGATGGGGCTTAGGTATATTTTATTTATTTACTAAACTAGCAAGAGACAGTCTAGAGAGAGTATCTTTTCCTACTCCATTGTGCACTGATGGCGCCGAGAAAGATAAAAGATGAGCTGAAATGAACTAACCATGGTCTAATGTGGTCTCACCAACATGAAATCCTCCTTGCCTCCCCCACCATGATGAGTGGAGACCCCTTCAAGCTGGGAGCCAAAATAAATACCGCATCCGTTTAGATTTATTTTCTATGTGTGAGTGTGTATGCATGTGTGTTCACTGTGCCATTTGTATGTGGGTCCCTGCAGAGGCCAGGAGATGGTATCTGATCCTCTGAGCTGTAGGAATGGGGACTGTGACCTGCCCCATATGGGTGATGGGATATACACTCTTATCCTCTGGAAGAGCAGCTAGTTCTGTGCACCACTGAACCCTCTGTCTAGGAAGATCCTGGCTTCTCTTAAGTTATTTCTTTTAGGCATTTGTCACAGTGACCAGAAATGTAACGGATGCCAGGTTTGCACTGATCAATGCAGCAAGTTTTTTACAGTGGCCTTGAAGCGATGTCCTTGGTGCAGTCGCCAGTAACATCTTCCTGATGATGGCAGATGGCAATTTAATTGTAAGTTGGCCTGGAAAGGGCTATTTTCCTCCCCCTTGGCTGTGGTGAGGATCCTGGGGAGACAAGGCCCCACAGAATGCTAATTCTGAAAGACTGGATTTCTCCTGGAATCTTAATTGGAAGAATTGGGAATAATGACTGTAAGTTGACCCATGAATAATTTCCACAGGGGAAAACTTACATGCAGTTGTTATTATTAGAGATAGCCAAGTCTCTGGCTTCTTCTATAGCTGATGGCTCTCATAAATCCAGACTTTTCCGGGGTGCTTTATCTCGGTTCTATGCTGTGAAGACCCCTTGTTCCCCTGCTGCCACGGGACCCCTAAACATTCTTTGATAACTGGTATTTTATATTTATGTTTCCTTGAGGACTCTGAGGAGCCAGTACCAGCATCTGCTCCCACGGTTTTTACGACATTAAAGTCTGAGGTCCTCTCAGTACTGTATGATGTATGGGGGGGGGCTGCTTATCCACTGCATTTTAATCAGGTCCTCATCTCTGCTGCTGAGGCCAAGTGTTTTCTGCACCGAGACACTGATGGAGAGAGGCCCTCATCAGCCATGTTCATAAATTCATGAGAAAATTAGTTTACGGTTATTAAATAGCACCTTATATTTTTCATAGCCAGGTCGATTTCTCTCACAAGGGGAAGATGGGCTACTTGCTTAGGAAGGGCAGACTGAACGGGCCCTGCTGTTTGACAGAACACAGGATGATGCTTAGGCAGCAGCCGTGTGCATGTTCATTCGTTCTCAGATAAGAAGACATTCATCTGTTACGCTGCTCACGCCACATAAGAGAGTTTTAGATACAAAGCAGTTCTGTAGATACAAGTTGTGCTTTGGAACAGTTGTTCTATGAGAATTTTCTTTCTGAAATGGCATTTATGACCTGGCACTAAGGGACTTCTTATGCTGTCATTTCACAATACTAAGGAAAGAAGTCACAGAAGCAAATGATTTAAGTAATGTATTTCCCAGATCTCACTGTTCTGCCCAAGGACCACCATCTGTGTGTTGTTGCTAAGGAGGTTTTGTCATTTCTGTTGGTTGTGGTTGTTGTTCTCGTTTTTTTTTCGTTTTTTAATTTATTTATTTATTAAAGATTTCTGCCTCCTCCCCGCCACCGCCTCCCCTTTCCCTTCCCCTCCCCCGATCAAGTCCTCCTCCCTCATAAGCTCGAAGAGCAATCAGGATTCCCTGACATGTGGGAAGTCCAAGGACCACCCACCTCCATCCAGGTCTAGTAAGGTGAGCATCCAAACTGCCTAGGCTCCCCCAAAGCCAGTACGTGCAGTAGGATCAAAAACCCATTGCCATTGTTCTTGAGTTCTCAGTAATCCTCATTGTCCGCTATGTTCAGCAAGTCCGGTTTTATCCCATGCTTTTTCAGACCCAGGCCAGCCGGCCTTAGTAGGTTCCCGATAGAACATCCCCATTGTCTCAGTGTGTGGGTTCTTTCCTCTTGAAGTAAAAAAGTATTCACTTATTTTTGATTTTTATAGGATCTCACAGTTGAGAGGAATTTGATTTAAAAAAAGAGATTTTAAAGGCGACATTGGATTTTTATAGAAACTAAACTTTAAAGGTGTTGATAAAGTCTGTGGTATATTTAAAACTTTGTAATACATTTTATAATCATGATATTAATTAATCTAAGATCTTGGGGATGAACCACAAAATGAAAGATTGTATCTTAAAATGTGTTGTATGTCAGTTGACAAGTGGTCAACTGTGCTGGCTAATTTTATGTCAGTTTGACACAGGCTGGAGTCATCTAAGAGGAGGGAACCCCAACTTAGAAAATCCCCCCAGAAGACTTTCTGAGGGTCTCTGCAAACATCAAAGTCAGCAGAGTCTGCTGGTGGCAAGAAGGAAGTCTGATTTACTAGGACTTGGTAGCCGATTGTTGGCTCAAACTTCAAACTTCAAAATCACTGGGTGATTTTAGAAATATTTAAAAGTTGGGAAAAAGTTTCCCAATGAAAATTAACTCAACCCTCCACCCCATGTGCACAACAAAGTTTAAGGCAAGTCTACATTGAAACTCTTTCAAAGTACAAGTGACATCTTCCATAAAGATAGGCTGTATAGATTAACTGAAGCAGGATCAAGATAAACGAGATCATAATAAGGGTTTTGGGGGAGGATATCAGTATAGATTGACTGAGATAAGCAAGCCCAAGTTAAGAGATGGGGAAGCTGGTGTGGCCTGACCATATAGATAGCGCAGAGGTCACCAGGCTATTAACTCCGTGGTTCCCAGCCTGCTGGGCAGAAAACAGTGTGTTTAACCTTCCTGGTGTCTCTAGTGCCCATCTGTAAGCACAAGGACTTATATGAGTCCTACAAAGGACTGTACTGTAGGCAAGCCTATAGAGCATTTTCTCAATTAGTGGTTAATAGGGAAGGCACAGCCCATTATGGGTGGTGCCATCCCTTGGCTGGTGGTCCTGGGTTCTGTAAAAGTAGACTGAGCAAGCCATGGGAAGCAAGTCAGTACGCAGCCCTCCTCCATGGCCTCTGCATCAGCTAGCTAGCTAGGAAACCTCTAGTTTCCTGCTTTTTTGGTAAGTCAAAGAAGCTTGAGTTCCTGTCCTGACTTCTTTCAATGATGGACTAAGATATAGAAGTGTAAACCAAATAAACCTCTCCAAGTTGTTTTTGTTTTGTTTTGTTTTTCGAGACAGGGTTTCTCTGTGGCTTTGGAGCCTGTCCTGGAACTAGCTCTTGTAGACCAGGCTGGTCTTGAACTCACAGAGATCCGCCTGCCTCTGCCTCCCGAGTGCTGGGATTAAAGGCGTGCGCCACCACCGCCCGGCTCCAAGTTGTTTTTGGTAATGTTATTTCATCACATTAATAGGAATCCTAATGAAGGTAATCATATTTAACAGATTTTTATGTTTTTTTATATTTTATTTTTATTTTTTCTCTCTATGTAACCTACCTGTCCCAGAACTCCAAACTAGCCTTGAATCACAGATCCCCCTGCCTTTGCCCCCTGAGTACAGAGACTGACACTCAGCAACACCACATCCAGCAACTTGAAGAACTTTTTAAAATTTATTTTTTGAGATTAAAAAAAAACATTTTTCTTCCCTTTCCTCTCTCCAAACCTTTGCATTTACTCTCTTATGAATACATTTCAATTTTTAGACATTTAATATGTGGCACTTTAACTTACAGTGCTGCTTGTATAATGATTAGATAAACTATTTTTTAGGGAAACCTTAGGTTCATAGCAGAATTGAGCAGGAGCTACAGGGACCCTCTGGATGTCCCTAGCTCACATATCCACAGCCTCCTCTGTTATCTCCAGTTTCACAGTTTTGCATTTTACAGAAAACTGTTTAGTTGGAGCCAGACAGGGGTATGCTGGCTTTTAAGTTATCTTCTTTCAATTAGTAATTTTCATTTAAAATTTCTTCATTTTTTCCCACAGCAAGATAACTCATGTCTTTGTAGCATTATTATTTCATTATCCAGTATGCCATAGTTTATTTTCTCCAGTCAGCAGCTGAGAGACTCCTGGTTGCTTCCAATATCTGTCAAGTAATGAGTAAATATGCTATAAACGCTTTTGTCCTGGAGAAAAGTTTTTTTTCAAGACAGGGTCCCACTCTCTTAGTTAGAGTTTCTATTGCTGTGAAGAAACACCATGACCATGGCAACTCTTATAAAGAAAAATGTTTAATGGAGTGGCTTACAGTTTCAGAGGTCTAGTCCATTACCATCATGGTGGGACATGGCGGTGAACAGGGAGACATGGCGTTAGAGCTATATCTTGATTGGCAGGCAACAGGAAGTGAACTGTCTTTCTGGGCATGTCTTGAGCACATATGAGACCTCAAAGCTCTCCTCTACAGTGATACACTTTCTCCAACAAGACAACATCTACTCTAACAAGGTCATACCTCCTAATAGTGCCACTCTCCTTGGGGGCCATTTTTTTCAAACCACCACACTTAACTATGTGTGTATGCCCTAGTTAGTTTTAGTTGTTAACTTGAACCAGACTAGAATTATCTGGAAAGAACATCTAAATTCAGAAATTGCCTAGATCAGATTCCCTTCATGACTGTGGGAGACTGTCATGACTGTTGATTGATATAGGAAGTCCCAGGCCACTGTGTGGGGTGCCATTCCCTGGAAAGATGGTCTTGAACTGTAAAAGAAAGCAAGCTAAGAGTATTCATGCCAGTCAGCTGGCAGACAGCAGCTCCCACAGCTCGTTCTGTACCTCATTGGCTATGAAGCAAGTTCCTCCCTAAGAGGCAATGCTGTGTGGAGCAGCAAGCATGTCTACCTTCAAGTTCCAGCCCTGAGTTCCTGCCTTGACTTCCCTTCAGTGAAAATGGTGACCATGACCTGGAATTAAAAGCCAAAGAAACCTCTCCTTCTCTAAGGGTATAGATGCTTTGTCACAGCAGGAGAAATAAAGCAAGAATAATGTTTTGTTTTGTGTGTATTCTATATGTTTTAGGATGGCCTTTACCTACCATTCTTCTGGACCCCTTAAGGGCTGAGGTTTTAGACATGTGCCAATCTTTGTTATTTTTCAAACATATGCCGTATTATTTAATGGATTTTAAAATATTTTGTGAGTACATTTCTATCTTTCAAACCTTATTGACTCGTGATATTTTAGTTTTTGATACTGTGCAACATCTAACATAAGTTTTAAACTCATGTGGTAAGCACCAAGGAGCGCGTTTGCTGGATTATATGGTAAGTGTGTGCTCACTTCTGTAAGAAACTGATGGACTATCTTCTGTAATGAGTCTTAATTTGTTCCACCAGCCAGCTCCCAGATAATGGCACAGAGATTTATATTAATTATGAAAGTTCAGCCTATAGCTTAAGCTTGTTCCTAACTAGCTCTCATAGCTTAAATTGACCCACTTATAGTAATCTATGTTCTCTCATGTGGTGTTACCTTACATCCTTCTTGCACCTCCTGTTTCCTCTCTGTGTCTCCTGGCATTTCTTGTGTACCTGGATTCTCCTCTTCCTTTCTCTCCCTGGAAATCCTGCCTATACTATACATTCTGCCTAGGTATTGGCTGTCCAGCTTTTTTTTTTTTTAAAGCACCAAGCATAGCAAATACATCTTCATAGTGCACAAATATCCCACAGCAGTCTTCCAAAGTGCCTTGTGTTTTGAGTTTGAATAGCAAGGAATGAGCTCTAGCTCCTCCTCTCAACAAAAATCAGATGGCTTCTCTGCCTTGGGTTTTGATAGCTAAGGTGTGTATATGTGCATGTGCACATGTGTGTGTGTGTGTGTCCGTCCATTGCACCTCCCTCTGTTTACTCATCAAGGACCGCACGGTAGTCAACTCTGAACTAATCTGCTCCTCTCCCTGTCAGTGAGCTTTGTCAGGGACATCCTTGCTGTCCCCCCAGTGTTTGGCTTATAGTGTTGTTCAAGTTCCATTGAGTTGAAAAAACAAAAGTTCAGAGGCTGAAAGGTCAAAGATTTAGTATAAGAAAAGCCCCTCACTGGAAAGGCTGACTCCAGAAAAGATGCTTATCTCTTAGGAGGAAAAAATATCACCCAACCCATGTCTAGGATCTCTGGCTCTGTATTCCTGCCTCAGGGAGTCAGGGCTAGTTGAGATGGCAGAGACTTATACTTGGCAGCTCAGAGCTGCCCCAATCATCAACTATTTGACTGTAATGCTCAGGCACCTCTCTCTTAATAAGGACAGAAGTCCTAGGGAGATGTTGGAATCTGACCTCCAGAGCCCTGCAATGAATGTATTGTGAAAGCAACAATAGTTTGGAAGGGGAAGGGGAAAAGCAGAAACAGAAACGAGGGAGGCTGGTTTGTAAATATCTCCCTTTCTGAGCGACATTTTTTTAAGCTATGAAACTGAGGTAAGTTTTATGGTTTCTGTCTTCCTTCCTAGCTCTATAAAATCAGGGTTTTATTGGTGCCATCCCTCTGTGTGAAGCCAATGATGGATAAGCAGATGATCCTTTTATTCCCAGCTGGAGACCAGCTGTTCTGGGCTTTGTTATACCTGATCCTCCCCCAAAAGGAGGGTTGAAAGTGCACAGTAGTCTATTCTCTTTGGCAGAGAGAAGCTGTAAACATTTTCTCATCTGCTTGCTCTTCTTATTATATTAGAAAATTTCAGTGATTATAAATTTTTAGTTCTTTTGTGGGAGTTTGCAAATAATTTTTTTTTTTTTTTTGGTTTTTCAAGACAGGGTTTCTCTGTGGCTTTGTAGCCTGTCCTGGAACTAGCTCTTGTAGGCCAGGCTGGTCTCAAACTCACAGAGATCCACCTGCCTCTGCCTCCCAAGTGCTGGGATTAAAAGCGTGCGCCACCACCTCCCGGCTCTGCAAATAATATTTCTAAGATCTATGCTTCCTGTGTCTCAGATGCAAATACAGTTTTACCTGTAGTAGCACAGGATACATTATCAACTATTTTCAACATAGTCTATCATGAGTATTAGTGGCATGTTAGTTCAGCATACTAAGGTTAGCTACCCTTTTAGTCAAAACAGGGAATCCTAATTTGTCCTTAAAGAGATTTTTTTCAGAGCTGGGGGGATAGCTCAGTTGGTAGAGCATTTGTGAAGCCCTGGATTGAACCCTGATACCACACAACTGAGGGGTGGTATTATACTCATGAAATTCTGGACATAGGGGTGGCAGCTGGAGAATCAAGAGTTCAAGGTCAAGCACACAGAGAATTTAAGGGCAGCCTGAGCAACATGAGACCCTATCTCAAAAGAAACAGCAAACAAATGAAAGAGCAAAAATTTCCATGCTTGGTGCTACTGGATCACATCTTGCTTGCATATACTCTGATCATCATCTTGTTGTCAGGGAAACTCAATGGTAAATGATTCCCAGCCTTTTGATCCCTTTTGTCCCAATAGTTGGGAAACACCATCTTATGTTTGACTAGTACAGGACAGAAAACTGATTTCCTGTTTTGTGCTAAGTATGGTAAACAGCTTTTGGTTTTATAAAATACGGATGTGGAAGATGATGTGTATTAGGTCTTAGGTTGGGGACAGACGGCTAAGTGAGCGTCTACTTAATTTATCAAAGTGTGAAGACAGAAGCTAAAAAGAAATCCCATTCTAGCTCAGAACTGAGTATAATAAAGGGCTATTTATTTAGGGGTAGATTCGCAGATCACAGTCCTCTGCACAAATGGGGAATAGGAACCGAATCCAGCAGCCAGAAGAGAGAGGGAATGCGAGCTTTACATCTGCATTTATAGTATAAGAGGCCACACCCAAGTGGGCAGGTAACTTAAAGACTACTGGCTGTAGGATTTCCTATAGCACCACCCCCTTTTGTTTAAATAAGAGAGTTCTAAGCCTAATACAAGATTATATACAACAAGAACAAATATCAGGTATAAAAATTAGAATTACAACCAGCATAAACAATATCAAGCAAGAAACGTGATAAATCTTTCAGTAATTATCCTATTCCAAAGAGTTTAAGTCTTGTATTATAGATAACTTGGTCAAGTCGTGAGAGGAAAGTGACTACAATTATCTAGTCTTCAACCCCATCAAAGACCCAAGAAGGGAAATAATATTACTTGACTAAGCAGAAAGTGCAATCAAGCAACTTCCAAAATGTGCAGCAAATGACAGAGGTAGCAACTGGCTACCTGGGCAAACACCCAAAGTCTCATTTGCAATGTTGGAGCAACCAACTTTGGCTAGGCCTACAGTAACTGATAGATTATTTTCAGAGGCAGGTAATTTTTCAAAACTCTCTTACCTTGACAAAGATTTGACAGTCTTTTTTCTTGTATTCTGCTTGTCCTGTCTGGACATCATACATTTTGTCAGTGGTTGATGCTTGGGCAGTTCCTTGCCCAAAGGCCAGTTTTGCCAAAAATAAAACAAGCTCCAAGTGGAGTGTCTTCTGTGGTCAACATTCTCTCTGGAATAGATTAGTGCTGCCAGGAACAATAGTGTCTCATGTCAACAGAGCTCTAAGTTATTTAAATGCCATATTCTAAAGCTCTTTGAAGTGGTTGAAGATTACCTATCTATGCAGAATTCAATCTCCATGTATCTAAAGAACCTGAGTAGTATAACTATAAGTATGACAAACATAGATGACTATTGAGTTATAATTCTTAAAACCTATATAACTTAAAGACTAAGACTTCATATTAGAATATTAAACAATCTTTAACAACTGTGAAACAAATGAGGAGAATGACCTCAAAATGTAAACAATGTATAAGTATCTTGATCAGAGGTAGAAATGTATATTGCAATATGATAAATATATCCTAAAATTGTATCAATATACAAAATGTCAAGCAGAAGTAGAAGCATGCATGCACACAATATGACAAAATGACTTTGCCTAGCTATGCAAATATTGTAGACAAAAATAGGAACATATTCAATATAATTTAAGTTTGTATCAATATATAAGAATCTATATATATCAATGTAAATTGCCTATAAATAATAGCTCACAAGTATTCATTATATTACTCACTATTATTATTAGTGTGAGTAAGCTCACACTATAATCTATTATTCCATCCAATTTCCCTTTTTTTTCAAGGAGATCCTTGAGCCTACATAATTTCCCTCAACCCCAACCCTATACCAATTATAACCAACACCTTATGTCCCTAACCCTGAAGACAAACTGTTGGGAGAGGAGACATTGTCTTCTAGAATTACTTCCAGTTGTCATGGGGGCAATATTTTTTCTATGGGATCTTGTGAAAGTAAAATCATGGTTAAGTTTCAAGATTACTGTCTGGTATAATTGCAAAGAGTCTCTGAGTATTCGGTAGGGTCTTTCTGAGGTTCCTATTTGGCATTCAGGCCTTAACGTTGTAAAAAGTGCACCATTTCACCTAACCAAGTTGGGACCATTGAGCAGCTGGTACCCCAAACAGGTTTTACAGTAGCACTATCAGCATCATGAAACCATATCAGCCAGGAAGAGTCATTGTTGTGGGGCCCCATCTTCTTCCTGGAAATTTCAAAGATTACTGCAGGAAAATTAATTGTTCATTGTGAAAATCAAGCCAAGTGAGTGCGGTGGGAGACCTTCTATTGTTGTGGACTGAAAGGCCTTTTAGACCAGTCCACCCAGTAGGTGTGGAGTTCGGATCCACGTGGGGCGCCAGATGAAGATGGACGCTAAAAAGAAATCCCACTCTCGCTCAGAATTGAGTATAATAAAGGGCTATTTATTTAGGGATAGACTCACCGATCACAGTCCTCTGCATGAACAGGGAACAGGAACTGAATCCAGCAGCCCAGAGAGAGAGAGGGAATGCACTCTTTACATCTACATTTATAGTATAAGAGGCCACACCCAAGTGGGCGGGTAATTTAAAGGCTACTGGCTGTAGGATTTCCTACAGCAAAAGTGAATGCTGGCTGCTAGTCTCTCTCAGCATCACCACACCTGTTATAGAGCCCTGGCTCCCCTCAGGACTTCCCACCCTGGCTCCTACCCTGAACCTCTCCAGTCCCTGAACTTCCCTTCCTCCAGCTTCTCTGACTCCTACACAATAACGCAGTCATCTTGGTCTCTTGTTCTCTGGGTTCCCAGGGACCTTTTTTGTTCCCTTTCTTTCTGCTGCTTTCTCCCCACCATGACCCAGTTTAGTCTGGACTCTTTTAGATACCTCTGGCTGTCTTCTCTCTCTCTTGTCTACAATAAACCTCCCCAGCCCTACCTAGGAGCAGTCATGTCCTATATGTACAATTTTTATTCATTGAGGTGACATGAAGATTCAATATTAAGTAATATTACAGTCAGTTAGGAACTGCCTCAGGGTTGGCAGTGGGAACACAAGGAAGATACATTGCTTACCTGGTTTTTTCTCTCTTCTAATGCAACAGATTCAGGAATCATAGAACTTTCTGCCATCTGAGGTTGGAAAATGTCTCAGTCTTAAATGGCCAGTTAGAGAGAGAGGTAATTAGAATTATAATCATGGTTTAAATGACCAAAATTTTGAGAATACAAGACAACCACAGTTGGAGCCTAGCCCTGTAGTCATAAATCTACAGACAGGCGTGATCCTCATAAAGCACCTACGGGCTAAAGGGTATTGTTAGGAACCGGCCTCATGTTCCCTAGCAGGCAACCTCATCATTCTGTTGGCAGACTTTTCTGTCCTGCCACAAACATGCTCCCAAAGAACCACACAGAGACTTATTATTAATTATAAATGCTAGGCTGATGGCTTAGGCTTGTTACCAACTAGCTCTTACAACTTAAACTAACTCTTATTTATTATCTATGCACTATCATGTGGTGGTACCTGTCTTCAGCACAGCATGTTCATCTCCTGCTTCCTCTGCTTCTAGCTGGTGACTCCACCCTCCTTCTTCCCAGTGTTCTTGCTGTCCGACTCTTCGGCCAAAGCTCCTCTGCCTAGCTATTAACAATGAGAACTGGCTGGTATTAACAATGAGAGCAATTGTCACAGTGTGCAGAAGGATTATTCCACAGCGTCATTTCTTTCTTAGTTTTTCATTTGGTATGAGATGCACTAAGTACCTGTTTGTCTCAAATCACTCCACGAAACAGACAGTATGCCATACAGAAGCTTCCAGAAGATCTGGCCCCTGTTCTTTCTAGGCCTTTGCTTTTTTAAAAGAGGGATGCAGAGAGGGAAGGATGAGGAAAGAGAGAAAGGGATGTGTGGATTCACAATTTGGGCATTGTTAGCAGGACTCTGAAAATGGGAGGTGGGGCCTGGTTGGAGGAAGTTTGCCACTAGAGCATGCATTTGTTACTACTTCCTTCTCATCTCCCCTGTGCCTCTTGGCAGCACGGGATGAGCAACTTTGTTCTATTGTGCATCTTTCATTATGATTATTTGACCTCATATTAAGTCCAAAGCAATGGGGTCAGATTACCATGGATAAAACTACTGGAACCTGAACCATGTCTTGCTTTCAGGTTGTTTAGGTCAGGTATTTCGCCACGATGATGAAAAACTGACTAAGATATACCAGGGTGTAGTAATAGGAGCAGCGGGGCTGCGTCCCCAGCACCCCGGCCGCCTGGCTAGCTTATGCCCTGAAATAATTACACAGACACTGTATTCTTTTAAACACTGCTTGGCCCATTTCTATCTAGCCTTTTCTAGGCTAACTCTCGCACCTGGACTGGCCCATTTCTAATAAGGTATGTAGCACCCCAAGGTGCGCTTACCGGAAAGATTCTAGCCTACTTCCATCCTGGGTTGGAGCTTCATCCCGTGTGTCTCAGAGAGAGGGGAGCCTGGCGTCTCTGAGCTCACTTCCTCTTCCTCCCAGCATTCTGTTCTGTTTACTCCTCCCACCTATGTTTTAACCTATCAGGGCCAAGCAGTATCTTTATTGCTTAACCAATGAAATCAACAGATTGATATATGACACTCCCACATCACCAGGGGAGGGGCTAAGCCCAATTTTAGACTAATTGGTTGAATCTTGCCAGGTTGAAGCTAGCCATATCACTATTCCCCTGAGAATGCGTACCAGGGAAGAAGTTCGGTGTGTTATCCATTATGCTACTGAGCCTTGCCATTGACTCTATTTAACTGCTTTGAGAGATTGCTAATATAATTTTCAGAGTGGCTTCAGTGGCTGCAAACTCTCTAGCATTGTATGAAGACTCTAATTTCTCCATGTCCTCTTATCAAGGTGCTTTCTGAGCTTATGCAGCTCATGGGCCATAGAGCAGCAAGGCACTGGGGTCCATTTTTAGCATGTGTGTGGTGTGAGATGCCTGCCCATGGGCATGTGAGCGCGCGCACACACACACACACACACACGACCTCTCTCTTTTCCTATGTAAGACAGAGACAGAAAGACAGAGTAGTAGAACAAAGTATCACTAACTGGTTAGCTTCATGTTCCCTTTCTCCTACTAGGATAAAGGCTGGAAGAGCTACGTTGTTGTGCCAACTGAAACTGGACTATTTGGGGATGTTGGCCCATGTCTCTCTCTCCTGGCTTCTCAAGTCAAACCAACAACTTCATTTCAGCTGGTTGATTTAAAATGTTAAAGTTTTAAAAGATTCTATTTTGATGTTCAGTAATATTATTATTAGTGTCTAGTAACAAAAGCCTGGCCCAAAACAATAGTATCAAGTAAATTTAATTGAGTAATTCTCACTTATTACCTGTTTTTTTTTCTTAACGTGACCTTTAACAAATCTCACGCACCCTAAAGTCAACCCCAGACTCCGTCTTGCTGCAGCCTGTCTTGGAAAGTGTCCCTGCTCAGCCAGACAATGCTCTCCCAGAATCCTTTCCCTGCCGTGGCAGCTTCACCCAAAGAGAACAAGAGGGGCAAGCTCTGAGAGTCTGAAAGAAAAAGACTTATAAAGGAAAGAGAAGTAAGAAATATGGAGACGAGGTTCTGAGGAGCTGAAGTACAAGAGGGAGTCTGCAAAATCAACCCTGTCACTTTGATGGCTGCTTTGTGACGTCCCCTCATAACCTCGCAGAAGAACATATCTTATCAGATTCCTAGGAAGATGAGCCATGGGACCAACATGAATTTCTCTGTGTGGAATAGGAAGGCAAGGGTGTCAGAGTGGCTGGAGACTATGTCTGCAGGTAGAATGAGACAAAGGATGTGACTGACTGATAGAATTAAAACAGATTTTTCTGGGTTATTTTGAATGGGGGTGGGGAGCAGAGGCATCTGAGACAGGATCTTACTCTGTAGCATAAGCTAGCCTGAACTTACAATGTAGGTCTAGCTCATCTCAAAGTCGTGTCAATTCTCCTGCCTCAGCCACTCAGGTACTGGGATAACAGGCATGGTTGAGCCACCAGTTCTGGCCCTTTAAAAGTGATTTTTATTTGAAGTTTGAGAGCATATGGTATTCAATGTAAATCTATCTTCCTACTCCTCCAAGAATCATCCAGCTTTTAAAAGAATGCCTGAGAAGAGTTCATCTATTTTTTGAACAGCGCGTCCTGATATAGAAGCAGATGTAGAAGGGAGAAAATGGATCACCTCCAGGTGGGGTTCTGCTCACAAAGGAAAATACTGAAAAAAGAATGACCAACGAGATTGTATATGTGAATTTGTGGTGGGTATCAAACGCAGAACTGGGTATATGCGGAAAGGACTCTACCTTGAATTATATCTCCTGTCCATCCACTTTATCTTTTGCAGCATTTTAAAGAGCATATATTGTTGGGTATTTGCATAGGCACTTTTCCCTTTTGGAGAAAAGCTTTGCAATTATTACTCTTGCAGTTCTCCTTATTTCAACCTTTAAAATACAAAGGCGATACTCGCCTAAGCCGTCTTCCCAAAGGTACCAACAAACTGTTTCATGTGATTACAGAGCGGTGGAATCAACCACTCTAAAATCATCCTGGAGTGGTCAAGAACTGGAGAAACGACTAGAAGCGTTTCGTCATCCCTTTGGGAATCTCTGGACTCTTTCCACCTCTGCAAATCTTCTATTTCTGTAAGACTGTTGTTTGCCACTCCTTCACGCCTTCCCCACTCTCCCGGCCTTTCAAGGGCAGGAGCACAAGCTGGGCATGAGCTCACACCTCTAATTCTAGCATTTGGGATGCTGAGTTGAGAAGACTGCCATGAGGTGAAGCCTTAGGGACAGAGTGAGTGAATCCAGGCCAACCTAGGCTACTTGTCTAAAAATAACTAATAAGAATGAAGACGGGGGCAGGGGAAGTCTTTGGATCATATTGATGAAGTTCTGCTCATTTCTAGCACATACCATATCTGAGTGACTGACTCGGAAAGAGGTACTTATGCCCGTTCTTGTACCTCACCTGTAAATGGGCTGATGCTTCCTGAATGGGTATGGGTATGTGTCCCACAGGCAAGTGTTACCAAAGCGTTAACTATTAATGGATGATGACTTATAGCTGTTGATTACATACTGACAATTACACCATAACCGGAAATTTCCTTAGCCTTTAAATACCTTTAGAAAAAAGATTCTCAACATACACGCAGTCCACAAATACATTCACACTTTAAACGAAAACAAGGAAAATGTGGCATATATATATATATATATATATATATACAATGGGTACAATGGGTTTTTTATTTTAGTCAACCATAAGAAAAAAGAAAGTTGATGATTTTCAGGAGAAAGGGAGAGAGTTATATTAAATAGATAAAGGAAGTTTCAGCAAGACAAGAATTACGTGTTTTGTCTTATTTTGAGTCCTGGATTTTATATAGTTACATAAAAACCACATAGGTATGTTCAAGAAATAAATCAGTAACTGACAAATAGGATTGCATGAAATTGAAAAGCTTCTATACAGTGAAGATATAACGTACAGAACAGGAGAAAATTCTCTGTTAGGGGATTATAGCTAGAATATATAAAGAATTCAAAAAGCTGAATATTACACACACACACACACACACACACACACACACACACACACACACACCCCTCCAAAAACAAAACAAAACAAAACCCTCTAAACAAAAAAATCTTCAAAACACTAAATGGGTGTCTTAGCTAGGGTTATCACTGCTGTTCTGAAACACCATGACAAAAGTGACTTGAGAAGGAAAAAGCTTATTTTGCGTATGATTCCACATCACTGTTTATCACTGAAGGAAATCAGGACAGGAACTCAAACAAGGTGGGGACCTGGAGGCAGTTGCTCAAAAAGGGGCCATGGAAGAGGGCTGCTTACTGGTTTGCTCCTCATGGCTTGTCCAGTCAGCCCAGGATGGAACCACCCACAGTTAGCTGGCTCCTCCCACATCAACCCCTAATTAAGAAAATGCTCTACAGGCTTGATACAGCTCAGTCTTAGTAGAAGCATTTTCTCAATTTGGGGTTCTGTCAAGATGACATATAACTAGCCAGATGAAAAGACAAAACACAGATGGTCAACATCTATATATATATATATATATATATATATATATATATATATATATATATATATGAGCAAAATATTCAATGTTCTTAGCTACTAAAAAAATACAAATTAAGGCAACAATGAAATTCCATGTCACCCCAAGCAGAATGGATATCATTAAGAAACGAACAGTCAAGAGTTCTGAGAAGGATGTGGAAGCAATGGGAACCATCACACATTCCTGGTGAAAATGTACACAGTTTAACCACTGTGGAAATCAGTGTGGCATTCCTCAAAATTAAAAAGTGGATGACAATCTGACCCAGCTACACCCCTTCTGGGTGTGAACCTCAAGGACTCTAAGTCAACACATCACAGAGGTACTTGTACATGCTCAACAACTACAGCACTATACACAGCACTCAGCTTCTGTCATCAGCCTGGGTGTTTGTCAACAGATGGAAAGAGGGGGAAATATACACAGTGGGGTTTTAATTTGGCCATAGAGAAGGAAGTTATGTGAAAATGGTGAAACTAGTGATCATCGTATTCACCAAAATAAGTCAGTTAGAAAGACAGACATCACATTTTCTCCCTCTCGATTATATATGTACATACACACACATACATAGATACATACATTTTTATGTATGTATGACATGAAACAAGTGAAAGTCTCTATGAGAATAAAAGTCGTATGCAGTGGGAAGAGAGGAAAAAAGGGAAGAATGGTTATGAATATGGTCTAAGTTCATCACATGGTTGTGTGAAAATATCCCTATAAAACCCATCATCATGTAAAATAAAAATATGACAATAAAATTGAAAGACATCTTTGAATTATGTATATGGAAAAAAGCGAAAGAACTGAAAATAATTTGAAAGATCAGAGGCAGTTAGTTCTTCATATGGAGTGTGGGCGACCTGTGGTAGTTTCTAATGTAACTGGACCCTGCAAGCTCATTAGGAGGTGTGGCCTCGGTGGAGAAAGTGTGTCACTGTGGGGGGTGGGCTTTGAGGTCTCATATAGGCCCAGGACATACTCAGTATCTCAGTTGGCTCCTTGTTGATTAAGGTGTAACCAGCACCATGTCTGCCTGTATGCTGCCTTGCTCCCCGTTGGATTGAACTTCTGAAACTGTAAGTAAACCACCCCAATGAGATGTTTTCCTTATGAGTTGCTGTGGTTATGGTGTCTCTTCACAGCAATAGAAACCCTAATGATGACATAACCCCAGACAATGAAAACAAACCAGAAGCACCAATAAAATAATATGAGAATGTTGATGACAGTGAGGAAGAGTCCGGCTTCAAGGTATAGTCCTTTGTTTCCAGCTCATAGGACCACGAGTTTAAGACTAGCCTGGGCTCTATAATGAAACTCTAACTCAAATCTATATTTATCTCTCGATATATATATTTGCTACTCTTTCAGAGGACCTCGGTTCTGTCTGTTCAGTTCTCAGTACCTACATGGTGGCTCACAAGCGTCTTATCTCGTTTCAGGGAACTGATGCTTTCGTCTGACTTCCACAGGTACCAGGTATTGTACATGGTGCACACACATGCAGGCAAAACATTCATGCACATAAAACAACATAAATCTAAACCAGTATATTTTTAAAAGATCTTTAAATATATTTATTCATAAATACATTTAATATATAAATATAAATAAAAGTTCATGGCTTTTTTCTCCTTTTATATCTTAACTGATTTAAAAAAACAACTACATAAGATAGTATTTTTCAATAACTGGGCCTAAAACATATGCAAATATGATATTTTTTAAAAATAGGATGAAGGAGGAGGTGAAAGCAAAGCTTTATTAGAATAAAAAATGATACCAGATGGCAACTCAAATCCACAAGAACAAAGAAAGAATATAGGAAGTAGCAAACAAGAAGTTAATAAAATTCTATATATACATTGTGGCTTTTTTCTAGTGTAGTGGTTCTTAATCTACGGGTAGCAACTCCCTTTGGCAAGCCGTTATCTCCAAAAACATTTATATTATGATTCGTAACAGTAGAAAAATCACACTTATGAAGTTGGAATGAAAATAATTTTATGCTTGGGGGTCACCACAATGTGAGGAACTGTATTAAAGGGTCACAGTTAGGAAGGTTGAGACCCACTGTTGTAGTATGTTATTTAAAGGCCATAGAACTAGACAAAATAATAATTAGAAATTTATTTCAGTGCTTGTTACATGTGTATATAATACACAGAGCAATAATACTGCAAATGGGGAAAGGGATAGAGAAAAGTAGGAGCGATGTTTTCAAAATCTCAGTGAAATAATTGTAAGTTTGAAAGGGAAACTGTCCAATTATGATGTACGTAATAAGCTCCAGGGCAACAACTAAGAAAATAACTCAAAAACAGAGTAAAGAATTAAAGGGTCGCAGCATTAGGAAGGTTGAGAACCACTACGAAGAATCTTCTTTGGCTTTTCAAATGCTTTAGCTCTGTCAGTGAGTTTGAGGCCAACCTGGTCTACAAAGCGAGTTCCAGGACAGCCAGAGTGGCGACACAGAGAAATCCTGTCTTGAAAAATCAAGAAAGAAGAAAAAGAAGGGTAGATGAGTTCGCGGTGTTCCCGCTATCGCCTTCCTATGTGTACTGTGGTCCACTGGTCCAGCTTTAAGAAGCACAAGTCTAGGTACTTTAGCCACTGCTTCCTGATAGGAGCTGTCGGCTGTGGCCCCTCAGCCAGGACCTCTGGACCTGTGTTGCACTAGCAACACTGCTGCAAGCAGACCTGATAGCTGGAGGACTAGAGAACGAAGGGTCTTGCCAATCCTGCCTGCCACCCATTCCACCGGATCTGTGTTCATTCCTGTTGAAGAGTAACCAGGTTGGTTCAGTATCTAGAATATTGAGAATAGTGCTGCAGTAAGCACTGATGTGCAAATAACCCATGACTGATACCTTGGCGTCTTGGGTACACACTGGGGAATGAAACGGCTGGGTCATATGGTAGATCGCTTTTCAGTTTTACTGAGAAATCACCATACTGATTTCCACTGTAGCTTATCTATTAATATTCCCACTAGGAGTGAGGGTTCCTTTATATCCATACACATTGCCAGAATGCCTGCTTATTTATCTTCTTCTGCCATTGTGACTGGGGTGAGATGGAATCTCAACTAGTTTTAATTTTAATTCACATTCTCTACTGGCTAGGGAGGCTGAACATCCTTTTCCCCCCTGTTTTTGTTTTTATTGATCTTTGTGGATTTCACAGCGTGAATTCAGAGCCTCCTTGTCATCCTGGCATCCTCCCTCTGCCCTGGCAACCTCTCCTCCCAAACAAAACGAAATTTGAGAGAAAAACCAGATAACAAACAGAACCAAACCAAATCAAAAACAAAAACCACAAGCAAAAAAGGAAGAATCTTGCTGTGGAAGCTGCGGTGCGGCTCATTGAGACACAGTTTACCCTTTAGTCTGTTGGTCTTTTCTTGCAGACAAGTGTTCATTGCCCTGAGTCGCCTGTTCATTGCCCTGGCTTGAGGTCTCTGATGCCTGCTATCCCACCCACAGTGGGCTGTCACTGGGGCTCCTCTCGGATATCCTGTTGTTTTTCTGGAGATCCTGCTGTTTTGCATCTGTAGGTTCGTTCCCTTCCAATGTTCCAATGGTTCAGTGATGGCGTGGATGTTGGGGTGGGCCAACTCATAGCCCTGGTTTTGGGCCTGGGTGGTAGCTGTGTGGCTTTCCCTCATTTTCACTACCTGGGTGAGCTCTCCAGCACTGCCCTGGCTAGCTCACGTAATGCAGCACGGAACAGGGGTCAGATCTGCTCTCAGGCCCTGAGATCCAGGTCCCCCTCACTCACATCCCCAGGGCAGGCTCTACTGCTTTGCCCAGGTGGGGTATAGGTAGGGTCCTCTCTCTGATTGCTGTAGAGGATATACAGCGGGGGAGGGGATCAGCTCTCCCGCTCTCCTGCCCTCATGGCTGACTCTCTTGCAACCCTGAGACCCTGACAACAGGGTCAGCTGTAGTGTGCTGCTCAGGTGGAGTGGGGGACCCACTCTCCTGTGTGCTGCAGCTGGTGTAAGGCAGGACCAATTCTTTCACTCTTGTGACCCAAAGGCCAGCTAGCTCTCTCACCTGCCACAGGTAGGAAGGGGTGGAGGGAGGAGGGCATCTTTCCCTCACCCCTGCCACCTCATAGCAGATGAGGGGGGTGGTAGGATCACCTCTGCTGCTCTTACATCCCCAGGGCTTGCTTACCTGAGCCCCTGACAACAGGGTCCTGTGAGGGTCAGAGCTAGCTCTTCTGCTCTTCTGACCCCAGGGCCAATTCTCTCACCAGCCTCAGGTGGTGATGGGTGAGGGGGAGGGAGGACATCTTTTCCTCACCACACAGCCGCAGGGCAGACAAGGGGGATGGGGTCAGCTCTCCTGCTCTCCTCCTCTCAGGGTCCACTCACCTGTGAACCTGACCACAGGGTCAGAGGTTGAATATCTTTCTCATACCCTTATTGACCATATGTGCTTCATCTTTTGAGAACTGGCTATTTGCTTCATTAGACTATTCACTGATTGAGTTGTTCATTTCTTGGTATTTAGATGTTTTGTTCTTTGAAATTCTAGATACTATGCTAGCAAACATTTTCTCCCTCTGGGCATTGAATCTTTAGTAGTGACAGAATGAGCAGGGTCCTTGTGTCCTTGGGCAGAGCCCCTACTCTATGAGTGGCATTGAGTGGAGAAAGGTAGCCCTAGCATCCCAGCTGCCCCCTCCTAGAATTTAGCCTCTGCCACAGTTGCTGAGAGTTAGAGGGCGAATCAGCAGTACAAATAGTATACCCCTCCAGGGAAGATTCCAGTCTCTGCCTGGAGCCAAGGACCCTGGGAATTGTGGAGGCAAGGATTTCTGTATGGTCACTGTCGTCACTCAGCCTGAAGAACACTCTCCTCACGGTGAGCTAGGTCACATAAGCAAGGGAGGAAAACAAATGATGTCTCAAGGCCAGTCAGTCTTGTTGGCTTTCCAGCCGTGATTTAGGAGATTATATTTTGCTTGGAAATTTCTTGAGACATTAAATGATCGAATCCTTAGAATGAATTTTCAGTGGTTATACTTTTGTCTTTGGCAAAAAAAAAAGATGTGCTAAGGTCTTTGCAATGACAGCCACTTTGGGATTTGCCTTCTATTTTGACTTCTGGTGGGAAGGTTAGAGAGATTTTCTTAAAGTATATGCTGCGTGGTGCATTGTGTGTAGAGATACTGCAGAGGCAGTTTTGTTTCATGATGAAGACATACAATTCTGAACCTGAGTGCGTTGCCCCCCTTTATACTTAGACATCATTTGAAGAGGGTGTAGGTAATTTGCCGTTCAGTTTCATGCTGTCTGTAAATGAATGTAGTGGAAGAAAGAATACTCGCCAAGAGTTCGCCCACGGTATTATGAACTAAATATGATTTTGTATTTGCTTATACAAATTATTCCCTCCTCGATTATTGAAGAGTTCTCTCTTTAAAAACCAGATTCCAGGCATTGACAATTACCCAGAATTGGATAAGTGTTAATTAAATGATAATAGTGTTAATCCCATATCCTGTAGCTAACTAGAGGCACAAGGTATAACCAATTGAAGGTCTTCATTCCAGCCAGCTAGGACCATGCCCAAGCCCTTCGGGGACCTAGGTGTGGTTCTAAGTGTTCAGAACACACGAGTTTTGAGGGCAAAGGCCTTGTTCAAGCGTCTCGCACCTCTATTGGCAGCTGCAGGGGGTGGGCTTCGCAGAGTAAGCAGTTTTACCAGAAGCTAAGATAAGCGATCAGCCAGCCCGAGGGGATTCTGCACAAACAGGCAGCTAAGATAAACAGCTGGAGCAGGTTCTTCACGAACAAGCAGTTTCAGCAAAGGCTAAGGTAAGTAGGACATCCTGACCTTTGGTTCCTAGAACAGTGTTGGGTAATTTTCCTTGGGATTCTCCATCCAGGAAGTCAGATTCTAGTTGAACCCGGAAACGGCCCCAACAAGATTACAAGATGGGGGAGCCTCTGCACTGTCTTGTCCTGTCAGAATAGGTAGAACGTCTAGGAAAACTCACTGGTATTTTTGAAGATTCCAAAATGTCCTTTTGTGTTATTTGAACGCACTTCATTTGTCTGAACAGCTGGTGGCTCCATTTTGGGAAGTTATAGGGCTGGTTGGTAGAGGATGCTCAGTGGGTGATGGCCCTGTCCTGCTTGTATCTCATTCCCTGTCTGCTTCCTGCCTGTCATGATTTAAACAGCCTCTACCAAACACTTGCATCTGAGGATCACTTTCTGCATGCCTCCTTCAACACGACAGATTGTATTCCTTGGAACTCTGATCCCAAACAAGTAAATCTTCCCTCCCTTGAGTTGTTTTTGTCAAGATTTCTGTTATGGGGCTGAAGAAAGCAACTTGTTCCCTAGTGGAGAAATACATGGCCAGAAAGCTTTGAGGAAATAGAAAAGATGGCTAGAAAGAGCAGAGAGCTCATATGAATGTGGTGGGGGTGGAATGTACCTAGCTGTCTGGGAGGAGAAAGACTGTTCTATCTGAAGGACAAGAGAGAAAGAACCAGGAAGAATCAAAGGAGTAAAAGACGTAGAAGGTTTTTCTTTGTATTGTGCATAGATTTCACGTTCTTTGGGAGGAGCAAAGGCAATTTGTAAGACCAACTTATCTTTCTAATTGCTGCTTTGCCGTGCTTCTCTATATGGAAATCCATGCAGAGAATGGTCCGCACATATTTCTCATTCTCATCACATCTTAACAAGAAAATGCTGCCTGTTTTCTTGCCCTCTTTTCTTTTGTAGGTTTCTCCCAGGAATACTGACTACAAACGGTATTGGTCTTTAGGTGGGGATTAGGAGAACATCAAAACCAGTTTTAAAGTGGATGTATGTGACTTTGCCATTGTTTTTCTTGTGAAAAATGTGTGTGCTTAATTTAATTGACATATTTAATTCCATAGTTTCATAATTTCCCTCACAGCTGTTGAAGCCGAGTTCTGAAATGCCTCCTCTGCTAGCAGAATTCTAATGAGAAGGGCATGAAATGGAATCCTCCTTAAGAGAACCAGTGTTTAAGAACTCAAATAAAGGCTCAAATGTGTAGGAAATAAAAGCTTGACCACCAGCCATCTACAGGAAACTAAGTCCGAAGCAATGTATTTATATGTTTCAACTTTTTATTTCCAACTGTCAATATGTCCAGCTTCATGTGTAAGAAATACTATTCATTATTCTTGTTTTTCAAATTTGTGTGTTTTGTTTCTTGAGACAAAGTCTTGAGATGTATCCCAGGCTAGCTTGGAACTTGCTTAAATAGCCCAGCTGGTTCTGAAATTATCACCCTCCTGTTTTTACCTCCTGAGTGGTGTGGGAGGTCCTTCTGTCCATGTGGAGCTTTCATTGGTTAATGAATAAAGAAACTGCCTTGGCCTGTTGATAGGGCAGAACTTAGGTAGGTGGGGAAGATGGAACTGAATTCTGGGAGGAAGAAAGCAGAGTTGGGGATGCCATGGATCCGCCACTGGAGATAGACATGCTTTGCTGGTAAGCTACTGCCACATGGCAATACACAGATTAATAGAAATGGGTCAAGAAAGGCAGAGAGAGAGAGAGGGAGGGAGAGAGAGAGAGAGAGAGAGAGAGAGAGAGAGAGAGAGAGATCTCAAGAGAGAACATGGAGCTGTCAAAGACAGACATTCTGAATCTTTTCCAGTAAGCCACGGCCATGTGGCGATACACAGATTTATAGAAATGAGTTAAACTAAGATGTAAGAGTTAGCCAATAAGAAGTTAGAACTAATGGGCCAAGCAGGGTTTTCATTAATACAGTTTCTGTGTGGTTATTTCGGGTATAAGCTAGCATGGAGGCTGGGAGGAACAAGCCTCCCCCTCCTTGCAACAAATGAGCCCTAGGGTTACAGGTGCCTATCACCATATCTGGGTAGCGAATATTGTTAGCAGGCACAGGAAGACAAAGAATGAAGACTCCATCAAGAGAAAAGTTTAGATGTTGCAGTCTGTTCTGCCATTTTTTTTTATATTCCTGAATTCAAACCCTTGCTTGGTTCTTCTGTGCATAGGACAACTGGCTAGCAGGCCTTGTAACTGTGGCCAGGCTATTGTCTGTAGGACGTGGTCATCAGCTGTTGCCTGTAAGTGATGTGTTCAGTATCTTTCTAAGGAATGTATTGAGAGTACCACAGTGTAGCCTTCCAATAATCAAATGTGTCATCCTAATGCCTGAGAGAAATATTTAATGAAATGATCACTTCTTGGTCCCTTCTACTCTTATAAACTCACTGCATACACAGATGATTTCTCTGCACCCTGGTGAAACTCTGCAGTCACTTCAGTCACTGGCTTCTCTGACTTTGCACACTGGGACAGCGTGTTCCTATTTAAATCATGTTCCCTAGGTCTTCTCTTACAGGAGGGTTTATCAGCTCTGATTACATGTTAAATTTTCCAATGAAAAGATTTAGAGAAATACTGATACTGAGGTTTAGAACATGTCAGCATAATGCCTGGGTACGGGTGTTATTTAATGTTCCCCTGGAGATTCCAATATACAGTTGATTAAGTCCCAATTTCCTAAATCCTTTCATGGACATAGTTCTTTGTATGTTTCTCCAAATAATGACCTTATCCATGTCCATATGAAAGTAGCCATTGACCTTCATGCCATCCTTCAAAAATACCAACTACAGCAATCCATCTTCACAGAGTGTACAAATATTTCACAACCATGTTGTTTGAACTATGATATACTGTTTAAAAGAAGATTCATTCAGAAACACAGACAACATATCAGTGTGCCATTAGAAACCATATTTAAATCATTTTCTTGTCTGTATTCAAACTCATTCATGGGTCTGGGGGTATGGCTCAGTGATAGAGTGCTTTGGCAGGCACGGGACACTGACCCAACACCAGGAACCAAAGACAAACAGAATTCATCCATTAAGTAGAATGTGGAGGCTATGCTATTGGTTTATCTTTTTTATGGAAAGTCATCTTTTGATGATAAAAAGCAAGAATGTTTTGGAGTAAGTGTCCTCACAGAACATCTCTAGAGAAGCCAGAGCTACTTCTTTGCAATTTAGCAGTAAACTAAACTGCACTGGAGATGAAAAGTGAGAGGCAGTGACAGAACCGTCAATGGGTCCATTCTGCAAATGATTTACATAGGGAGGGTGTTCGTCATGCCTCTGTCAGGTCAAAGATGCTGAAACCACAGAGGTGAAGCCTGACTGGGCGTCAGGGTCCTTACTCAAGGTACGATTGCTTTGTTCTTTGATATCCTAATTCATGTCACAGAAACCCAGCTGTATGATACCCCCCGAAGATTCTGCCACACACATGTCAACACTGACTCTATGAGACAGAAGCAGAGGAAGGAAAACCAGAGGCAACTGTGGATGTGATGTTGGGAGAGAACACGATCTGGAAAGTCATTGTCCCTTTCCCTCTTATTATCCCATGCCATGCACAGCAGAGTCACACAGAGGGAAACACTTTAGAAAAGGTCACACTCCTTTGATTGTTAAATAAGTAATCTGAGATCCTCAGTGAGTGTGCCTTGCCCATGAGCACACATTGAGACTGTAGGATGGGGCTAGAGCAAGTGTCCCTGACCGCTAGTTCTGCCTCCTGTAGGTGGCACTCCAACACCATTCTTTCCTATGTATATGTGTACATATAAACAAAGACACATAAATGTAAATGTGTGTATATCAATCGCTTCCATCAAGTATATAATTCTGTGTAACTATAGACATACAGATAGTCTATGAAAATATACAAAACAACATGTAGGTAAACGTGACAAACTTACATTTGTCTTTGTTCTCGGGCTCCACATGTCTTTGAAATATTAAAGAAGTCAATTCAGAGCATATTTTCAAACCTTGTGTGCTTCAGCCATTAACTGACAATGACTCACAGTTCTGCATTCATTCGGTCCATGGATACAAGCTCTGTACACTGGCTAGTTCTATACTATAGAGTGGTGCTAGCAAAAAAAAAAAATTCCCCTGAAGTTTACCTTCATGTTTCAGTGTGGAAGAAATAGAGAATTCAACAGCCAGAATCTAATGAATTCATAAATGGCTCCTAAAACACCTCAGGTCCATATGGTTCTATAGATAATGTCATCAAATTTTTCAAGAGCAGATTATTTAATTTCTTGATTCTTAATAAAATTTATTTATTTATTTTTATTTTATTTTATTTTTTTTGAGACAGGGTTTTTCTGTAGCTTTGGAATCTATCCTGGAACTAGCTCTTGTAGACCAGGCTGGCCTTGAACTCACAGAGATCTGCCTGCCTCTGCCTCCTGAGTGCTTGGATTTAAGACCTGTGGCACCACTGCTTGGCTATTAAATTTAGTTTTTAACCAATATACAAAACCCAAAAATGCATCTTAAAAAGTATTTGAATATATATATAAACACACACACATATATAAACACACATATATATGTATAAAAAGTATTTGTGTATATATATAAACACACACACACTCTCTATAAATAGAGAGAGGGAGGGAGAAAGAGAGACGAGGTTTAGCTGTGTAGCCCAGACTGGCCTCAAACTCGATCTTACAGTCCTCTGCCTCTTCTTTCTGAGTGCTGAGGTTACAGGTGAGTGTCACTATGCCTGATCAGAAGTGCATGTCCTAACAGATAACCACGTGGTGGTACAGATCTGTACATGGCACGATCCAGTTACACAGTATCTGCACATTGTATAATCCAGTTGCCATTTCCACCTCTTAAAGGGCTCACCTCTTCTTATTGGCGGATGCATTGAAAATCCTCTCTTAAATTTTTTGAGAAGCAGTACAAGGTCATGTCCACCCCATTGTGCACACTAGAACTTCTAACTTCTGTCCACATTTAACCTTCGAACCTGTTGGTCAGCCTCGCCATCTCCTCCCCAATGCTCATCCGTCTGCAGTGACGGTCATCCTTTTTTCTATGTGAGCAGTGAATAGGATCCCTTTGTCCTTGTCTCTCTGTGCCTGCCTTATTGAGTTGAACACAGTGATCTCATGGTCCATTTATACTGTTGAAATGACAGGATTTCACTCAGTGTTCCCTCAGGATTCCATGCCATATATATGTGTCCCTTTTCCCATTCATCGGCTGGTAGAGACTCAGGGTGTTTCCATTTTTTGACTGCTGTGATGAGGGCCCCTCAACACTGGGGTGCAGGCCCTTCATAAAATAACCCACTCATTTTGATTTCAGTATCTGGGGTAGCTGCTGGGTAACTTTCCTGTTTAGATGTGCCAGGGGAGCATGTTATCATTTCTAGAAAGAGCCTCATCTGCTTTGCACGCATTTACATATGGAAATATGTAAACTTATTCTTGGCGTATCCTCCGCAGAGCAGTTAAAGCATGCTACTTGTTCACACATTTATGAACCTATCATATATTGCTCATTGTTTTTGCCTAAGTTCTAGTTTCTGATTTGTTACACGGTCCTTCACACAGACCTTTATTTTTTGAAGTAATTTAGAGCAGTCGTGCTTCCTGGCCAGTGGACGTAGAGTGGATTAAGGTGCTAGAGAGAGATGTTCTGCACCTCTTATGATCTGAGTCTGAAACGTCTCTATAGCTAAAGGATTGGTTGCCAGCTGATTCATGCCCCAGCACCTATACTCACGTTTGGTGATGTCATCGAAGTGTTTATTTGCCTGCTGTGTTAACCTATTCAGAACTCACAATGCTTTGGAAGCTCTTTTGTGAAGTAATGCCATGACAGCTATTTTGAATAAAAAATTTATTACTACTCTATGATGTTTTACTTTTTATATTGTTAGAGTGAATCTATGCTCTCCTATTTTACCAAGTCTCTTAAAAAAATATTTGAGACTTGTGTATATATGTGTGAGTCTGTGCAGGTGGGTGCAGCATCCAAGGAAGTCAGAAGAGGGCATTGGATCCTTCTGGAGCAGGAGCTAAGGCACTTGGGAGCTGTTTGTTGTGGGTGCTAGGAACTGAAGTTGGTTCCTCTGAGAAAGCAGTGAACATCCTTAACTTCTGAGTCATCCCTCCAGCCCCTTGCTAACTCTTTTCCATACCTCTGTACTTACTGTTTTTGTACACCGATATTTACAATGATATTTAGATTTTCATGAGGTCATGGGATTTACCTTTCCATATTTTTCTTGGGATGGTGCTGACCACTACCAAACTGTTCCACAGATACATACACAGCTTCATTTGAGCACCCATCCCAGGGTTCTGCCACCTGCCATCCCTTTTATCACACTGCAGGTTTTAAAAAGATATTTTATACTGTAGTTTTCCAGTAGGAACGTATTAGGATTCAATAACTACATTCCCGCATCACCAAGACTCATGAAGTAGAAACAGGAGAATTTATGCAAGTTCCAGGTTAAACAGATACCTAGAGAAACCTCCTTTCTAAAAATCCTAACCAACTAACCAATCAACCAACCAACCAACCAAACAAACAAAATATTTAAAGTTGCTTTTTCAGAGAAATACGCTTCTCCCCAAGAGTCCAGCATTCATCAGTTTCCTGTACTGTGGATGAAACTCCACTAGATGGCACTATTACATAAGCGATAACATTTGGAGCCGCGCATGGAAGCTTTCTTCCCTAATAAGTGATTGTTCCGGAAAAGCTTCTATTTCCCAACTCCAACTCTGCCAGTTTGATCACTACTGTAAGTGGTCCTAGAGCGAGTCACCTTTAAGATTTATGGTGAGATTTTTTTAGTGAAATAAATAAGATGTTCAGTAGGATCAGCTGCTGGTAGTTTGTATACGGAACCCCATGAGCTATTTTGACGATGGAGGCCCTTTCAGAAAAAAAACAGTTCAGTTCTTGCAACCCGGAATTGCAATTAGCACACATTTGAAATATCTTGCATTGTAGATGACATTTTATTGACGTTTGGTATTTACAGAGTTTTACCAGGAAATCAGCCACTTATCTGGGCAAGTCTAATTGTTACCGACTGCGATTGCAGGAAGATTGATTTAATGGGGGCAGCTACCCAGAAGTCCTTGTGAAAGATTTGCCTGGAGTTTATCCTTGTGTCTATCTTGAAGTTGGAGACACTAGAAAACAAGTTTTATCAGATATGTATCCTTGGAGGTAATCAAGATGAACCTGCATTATATAGAATTTGCTTGATCATTCCTCTAGAATAGAGTCTCAGAACCACCCAAGTACTGAACATTTGGGGGATTCAAAAGCATGAGTAGAAAAGCTAATTCTATACTCATTATAAAAGCAGCAATTACATTTATCAGCACTATTATTTAAATGCTGGGAAATGTACCATAAGTGACATAATATTAGAATAAGTTAATACTTATTTTTCCCCTCTAAGCTTTAAATCCCCCTTCAGTCAAGAAGTTCTTAACCCAGTCCCCTAGGATGTTCATAGATAGAACTCTGCGGTGCAGGAGTTTTGAGTGGAGAAATTACATCTAATAGAAGTGCAATTTTTTAAATTACAAATGTATGTAAGTCAGTGACTATCATGAGAATTAATAGTTGTTTGATGTTACATTGTCACACTTGTAGTATATGGAAATATCTCTCTTATTCATCATCAAAGTCACGGTGGTGATTCCATTCTGTTGAATTTTTTTTAATGTACTAACAAAGAAAGTATCATTCCAGGACACTTTATGAACATCCTCTCATTTAGCTTTAGAGCTGAGTTTAAGAGACAATGATTTCAAGTTGAAGAATGTTCATTTCCCCCTAAATTTATGAAAACGAGAGCTTTGGTGCTTGTGTGCTTGTGTGTGTGCAAGTGCATGTGGGTGTGTGAGTGTCCATGCATGTGTGCATGGAGGCCAGATGACAACCTCAGGAGCTGCCCACCTAGGTCTTTTGAGACCCTCTCATTGGGTTAAAGTTTGCCACATAAACAAATCCATCCAGACCTGCCTGATTCTTCCTTCCCAGACCTGGGATCATCAACGCACTGACAGCTGGCTTTTTAAAGATGTGAATTCTGAGAGAGTGATTTCAGGTACCCATGCTGCAAGGGAAGCATTTTACCACCGAGTCATCCCTTCATCCCCCCCCCCCCCCTTATAGGGAGCATTAAGAGCTCGATGAGAACAGGGAGAGTCATCATTTGCCTACTTGGTGAAAACCGCTGTGGTGCTGGTTCCTGACCTTGTAAAGACACATTTCTTTGGTAAGTGTGAATGATTGTATGGTCAAAGAAAGGAGGAATGATGGTGCCGTCCTCTCATTCTAAAAGGTCCTAACTGCGGCCAAGGGATCTCAGGTACTGTGGCCCATTTACACCTAGGAAATTACTGGGCTCACTGTTAGGGTCGTGGACTTCTCTGGCTTATATTCTGAGAATCTTTGCGTCTTTAGATATCACATTCTTATTTTCTTAGAATCTTCCTTTCTCATTGTCTCTGAGAGATTGCTATTCCCCTCAAACTGCACCATACAGTACTGGAATCATGCTCCATTCTTTCTACTCAGTCCCTAAGATCCTGCATTATGGGTGCTAGAAAGATGGCTCAGTGGTTACAAGCACCTGCTCGGAAAGTCTGACTGTCCAGATTTTATCCCCAGAACCCACATGGAAAAGTGAGATGCAGTTCTCGGCAGCTACAGAACACCTATGGTGAGAGAAGTAGAGACAGGAGCATTGCCAGGAAGAGAGCTCTTGGGCCAGCTGGGCCTGGGTTTGCAGTGCAGCAGAAACAAGAAGAGAGTCTGCATTTCCAAAAGTTGTTCTTTGACCTTCAAAGGTATACTGTGGTATGTACGGTGCTCCATAACAAGCGCGCGTACACACACACACACACACACACACACACACACACACACACACGCACACACACAATTTCCTTCATTGTGTTTATCAGCTGGGAATCTTCTAATGCTTACTCTATGCTGCCATAATAGTGTCCCAGGACTCTGTCCATAAAGGACTTGGTCCATAACTTAGTATGTATCCCAGTTAGTTGTTATTAGCACTGGAGGTACACCCTATAGACACCTGGGAAAGGGGAGCCCCAACCGAAGAATTATCTAGATCAGACTGGCCTCCGACTACTTCTGTGAGAGATGGCCTTGATTGATGCTGACCATGAGTCAGTGAGGGAGCAGTAGTCTCTCCATCGTTTCTGCCTAGGTTTCTATCTTAACCTCCCTGGAAATAGATCTGACCTGAAAGTGTAAGCGGAAATAAACTCTTTTTTTTCTGCCAAGATGTGTTTAGTATTGGTTGGTGTTTGTTACAGCAACAGAATCAAGCTAGAATTGAATGCGATATGCATCATGGTTCTAGACCAACCAATGAAGCCGCTTGCCCACTGTGGCTGAAATTCCACTCAGCACGTTCTCTTCTTCTATCTCTCTTTTCTCAATGCCAAACATGGCCAGCCATTTGGACTGCCTCTGAGGCTGTCATTTCAATTCCTTAAGTTCTTCAGGAGTTTTCCATTTCCCTTCTCATGGTCCATGTTTCTAGGGTCATCAATGTTGTCAATAACGGTTTTCTCACAGCCCCAGATACACCTGTCTGGTCTTTCTGTGCCCCCTGGAAATCCGTCCTTATTTCACCTGTCACTCCAATGGTGTTGTATGTCACATGACCTTGTATTCCAGACTTTTTCTGAAGCCTTTCTCATTTATGGGAAGAAAATGCACACGGTTAGACTGTCACCAGTCAGGACCTCTTGCTTATGGGGTTGGTGATTACAAACATTTAGAGAAGGAATTAGCAGATAAATGTTTTTGCATGTTGGTTTCCTTAGGTGCAATTAGTTCTACCCCATAAAACAATCAAAAATTGCAAAGATGGGGACTTAGTTGTCTCAAATATTCTCTGCTCTTGCAGAGGATTTAGGTTCGATTCCTACCTCCCATACGGTGGTCACAGCTATCTGTAGCTCCAGTTCCAGGGGATCTGACGTCCTCTTCTGGCTACCTGGTGCACAGACATACAGTCAGGCAAAACACCTGTATGAATAACAAATAAAATTAAAATGTAAAATCCTACGAAGTTGCCAGTAAGGATCAGTCATCACATGGCCCTGTGCAGCCAGACTCACAAGGTTTTGTGCCCAGACGGTAAGGAGATCAGCCCTTCAGATCAAGACAGCGAATCTGCCAGTGCCAGCCAACTATGCAATAACTACTTGTTCTCAGCACTTTGGCTTATGTTTCTGCATCAATCATCACCCAAATGTAAAAAGAAGCTCTTTGACCATGGCTGTGAGTAGCACCAGTCTATGGGTATAAAATCAAACGCTTAGAACATGTCATGTTCAGGGACCATTATGGAAGGGGCATGGAAGTATAAGGAGAGTCAGGGGTTGGTGAGGTGTGGTATGAAGTGCTGTCCTCTGGATGTGGCAGGATCGTTGAACTCATGAGCAGGTGGCAGCTGTGGCTCTCTGTACAGTAACCCCCACCCACAAAGGTATGAAGGCAGAAGGAGGGCTTGTTGGGAACCATCAAGATTAGGAAAGGGGATAAAAAAGGATAAGAGAGGCCAATAGGGTTGTATGATAACAATAGGCTATTTTCACATGTGAAAGCATCAAAAATAAATACAAGGGAAAAAACAGAAAGCACTGTCAATCAAAATGTCCTTAAAAAAAGGAAAGAAAGCAAATTCTTTTTAAAAAGCAAGTTAGGTTTGGGCAGGGCTGTGGTGGCACAAGCTTTTAATCTTAGAGGCAGGCAGATCTCTGTGAGTTCAAGGACAATCTGGTCTACAAGAGCTAGTTCCAGGATAGGTTCCAAAGCTACGGAGAAATTCTGTCTCAAAAAACAAAACAAAATAAAACAAAAAACAAAACAAACAAATAAAATAGTTAGGTTTGGTGGCTCCTGTACATAGTTCCAGAATTCTGGAGCCTGAGGCAGGAGGATTGTCTCAATTTTGAGGCCAACTTGGATTACAGAGTTCCTGGTCAGCCTGACTACAGAGTGAGACCTTGTCTCCAAAAGCAAAGCAAAGCAAAGCAAAGCAAAGCAAAGCAAAGCAAGCAAGCAACTAACAAACCAGACAACCAACCAACCAACCAACCAACCAACCAACCAACCAAACAACCAACCAACCAACCAACCAGACAACCAACCAACCAACCAACCAACCAACCAACCAACCAGACAACCAACCAGCCAACCAGCCAACCAACCAACCAACCAACCAACCAACCAACCAACCAACCAACCAACCAACCAACCAACTAAACAGCAACTGCAAAACAACAGCAACAACAACCCACCCCAACAAACAAACAAACAAACAAAATCCTCCTAACACTAATCGGAAAGATAGCATAGCATTGCATCATTTTTTCAGATTTGTTTGTGCTTTGCAGTCACTGTTTATGACCCCTTCCCCCACAGTCTCCGGTTTGGTAGTGTATGCCATTCCAGGACCTTTTCACATTTTTTCTGTGGTGCGAATGTCAGTGTAGGAAGCAGCAGCATTTACATATAACAGCCACAAGAGGGCACTCGGAATTCACCTAAACATCAGGGTGTGCGCATCTAAGTGGTTTTTTTCTTTTCTTTTCCCCCATCTCTGCATCTGGGGACAGAAGGACTGTCTTGAAAGATAATGACTTCCAAGATAGAATTTTATCAGCTGAGTCTTGGGGGAGTGGTAATCTGCAAGCGCTTCTTAAAACGTTGTGGTGGGAGATGGCAGAATTCTACCTAAACCAAATTAGACAGATGCAAATAAAACCAAAGCCTTCCCGGGCTTGTTGATTCCTTGGTTGAAGGTGTGTGTGATCTGGCGGATTTCAATCCACGTAAGAGACAGAATGGGATGGGGAAGGGAAATGGTTAGTTTCCCAGTAGCTCTGATACACGAAGAGGCACGAAAGGAGCATAACTCTCCGAACAGAATGTTTTTCCTAGGACTGTTTGAGGGTGGGTTGCTGTTGCGCTGTTTTTCATGTGTTTATTCTCATATCAGGAAAGCATGAAGAAAGTGTATCATGAGATGCTTATACAAATAAAAATCAACTGAAAACCAGTGAGATCAAGCAACAGAAACGGAAGCTTGACAAGCTCTGTCGAGGTGTACTTGCTTTTTTGCCTCTGTTTGGTGGCTGTGCAAAGGTCTTTTCCGACTATGGGAAAACAAAAAGGGGGGGGGTCAAATAGGAGTCAGGCTACTACTGGGCGGAATCTGGCAGAACTTGGAAATGCTATTGTTTCTCTAGTCTTTGGTCTTGGTTCTCCAGCTTTGAGATGAGGATGGGAAAACTGGCCCATGCCACATGGCATGACTCCACATTTCACAGGTTCTGTGCAGTTGGGGAATTGGGGAGGTTTCTTTCTTTCATGCTTTATGGAAAAGGATTGTTCTAAGTTTAGTAGAAGTAAGCAGGGAAGGAGTTCAGCCGGGAATTGCCTTTGTTGTGTTCCCGCTGAAGGGAGCAAGGCCAGCCATTGGCTCACAGGCAAGGTTCCCTCCCTCACAGTGGCACAGTCCAGGAGCTGGAGCAGCTGCACCTAGGACATCCACAGTCAACACATGGAGAGCAGTGAATGCTTGCTGCTGGGTAGCTGCTCAGTTCCGTCCTCCACTTTCTACAGTTGGGAATTCCTAGACACAGAGTGGTCCTGCCCACAGCTAAGATGAGTCTTCCTACCTTAATCATTGTAACCAAGACACCCACCCCCGGCTCATCCCATGACAGATGTGCACAGAGGCCTAGATAATTCTAGATTCTGTTAAGTTAATGACGAACATTAACCATTTCAGATGTGTTAGACAGTTTTCGAAGAAGGGTTGGTTCAACCCATGGTATAAGAATAAAGACCTTTCCAGCAAGGTGACATTGGCTACCCTTCTGCTATGATACCTTTGCCTGTCTTTTATTTCTGGCATCTGAGCAGATGGTGTGCAGTTGCTTATAATATGTTCCTACCATAAGAATGTAAGCATCTCCTCAGAGTCAGTGACTTTGCTCTGTGAATGTGTAAGTCCCCCTAGAATGCAGCACTCATGCAGAGGGAGCGCTCAGTATTTATTTGTGGCATAATTGCATGAATGCATGCATGATGTGCATGAGTTATTTTAACTTCTTCTTGTCATTTGAGGTCTAATTCACACTATTTTAATGCAATGTGATTTCCACTTTATTATTAGGAAGTATGTAAATTCTCAAGGCCAACTGAGGTTTTCACTACAGAAGGAAATCTTCTATACCTTCCCATTAAAAGTGTAGGTCTATCTTAATCACCAATGGAGATGTAGCAAGGAAATCTTCTATACCCTTCCCATTAAAAATGTGGGTTTATCTTATACACTAATGGAGATGTGACCTAGTACAGCCCTCATGGAAACACTACGCAGGCGCCTCTCTAATGCACAAAATAGACCCACCATTCTGCTGCCAATGATGAACCCAAAGGACGTGGAATGAAATCAGTATCTCCCAAAGCTGTTTGAAGACCTGGGCATGGTGATTCATGACTACAGTCCCAGCACTTAGGAATCTGGGAAGGAGGACAGAGAGTGAGGGCAACCTAGCTTACATATTAAGACCTTACCTCAAAACAAGCAAACAAATAGACAAAGAAAAAATAGGACATGACTATATTTTGTTTCTTATGGTACTGTTCACATCAGGTATCATTTGCCCCCAATATAAATTTCTACCCATTGGTTGATGTGTAAAGGAAGTGGGGTATATATACACAAATATGATTAGTAAAATGCACAGACCCTTTCATTTGTGGAAACATGGATGGATTTGGTGATCCTTAGGCCAGCACAGGAAGGAAAATATCATTTGATCTCCCATGAGTAGAATGTAAAAAAATGAATGTTGTAGAAGTTGACAACAGAATAGTGGTTACATATATCTGGGGAGAATAGTGTGGGGGAGAGGAAGCTCATGGTGCAAAGTTATTGCTTGACAGAGGAAATAACTTTTTGTGCTCTGTAGCTCAGTGAGGTAAACATAGTTAACAAAATGTGCTGCGTATCTCAAAATGACTAGAAGAGAAGCTAGATTGTATTCACTGTAGAAAAACGAATGGAGCTACGGCAATGGATATGCCTCTTACCCTGCTTGCTCACTGATTGCTGAGTAATATAGGCATAAATCAAAGCATCCCATTGCAATATATATATATATATATATATATATATATATATATATATATATGATATACCAATCAAGAAATTAGGGTCCCCATCTCAGTGTCCCTCAATCAGCATCTGCACTTTCACAAGATACTGAGATGAATCATGTATATTACAATTTAAGACTGGGAAAGTCAAAAGGGGGCTTTCAACCAGACATATGATTAGGTTGGACAATTGGGCTTTAATTTCTTCTGAGCAAAGAGAAAGAAGAAAGAAGGGAGGCTTAGATGAAATGGAGATGTTCCCCTTGCTATTGGGGTGAATGCGTGGCTTTGTACATGCTAAACACAACTTTATCAGGGTGCCACATCCCAATGATGGAGGAAGGTCATTGGTTAAATAAAAAGAAACTGCTTGGTCCTCATTGGTTAGAAGATAGGTGGGAGGAGTAAACAGAACAGAACGCTGGGAGGAAGAGGAAGTGAGCTCAGACTCCACAGCTCTGCTCTTCGGAGCAGACGCCTCAGAGAGACGCCATGCCCCGCTCCCGGGCAGACACACGTGATGAAGCTCAGACCTAAAATCTTCCTGGTAAGACTGGTGCTCACAGATTATTAGAGATGGGTTGATCGGTATATCAGAATTAGCCAGTAAGGGCTAGAGCTAAAGGGCCAAGCAGTGATTAAAAGAATACAGTGTCCGTGTAATTATTTCAGTGCAAAAGCTAGCCGAGCAGGCAGCTGGGGTGTTGGGGATGCAGCCCCGCTGCCGGGAGCCCAGTGAGAGCTGTGCACTGACCTTGCCACTCTGTCATTTTGTCCTCAGTACTCCCACATCCCCCAAATGCAAATATTTGATAATTATTTTAAGTTTACCTTGTTTTGGCAAAAACACTTAACATAAGATCTAGCCCCTTGACAATTTAAAGTGCCCAAAAGGGTTCTGTTGAGAAACTTGCTCATGATCTTAAAGAAGTTTCTAGAAGGTGACAAAACATGTTTACTCTTGCTTCTCTCAAAGTCCTCTGTCTCTGAAAGTTTGGTTATAATGTATCTGGTATGGATTTCTTTACATTTTTATTAAGAGTGTTCTTTGGGGTATTTTGGATCTGGATATTTTAGCCATTCTCAGATTTGAAAAGTACTCAGCTATTTCTTTGGCTCTCATCTTGAATTTTCATAATTTATATATTGGTCAGTTTGATGCTATCTCAAATAACTTAAGTAGTTTTTTTCATGATTCTGTTTGTTCCTGAAATTGATTTATTTCCATGGACCTTGGAATTGATTATTCCCCCCACCACTTGACCTAATCTGATCTTGAACACCTCCTATGAATTTTATATTATTTCTAGCATGTACTTTTAAATGCTTTCTCTAAAGAACTCTTTGTTGGGGATGGAGAGATGGCTCAGTGGCTAAGAGCATTTGTTGCGCTTGCAGAGAACCTGTACTTGGTTCCCAGCATCTAAATGTTGTCTCAGAAATGCCTGTAAATTCAGTTCCAAGGGATCCAACACCATCTCTGACGTCAGTGGGCACAAGACACACATGTGCTACACACGTATATACACAGACAAAACATTATTATACATAAAATTGAAAAATATCTTAAATTTATTTTTGTTGAAATTCTTCACTGTGTTATTTTCTCAAACTTTGATCTTTACTTTGAATTTTTTTGTCAGGGAATTCGCATAACTCCATTTAATTCATGTAAGTTGATGGGGCTTCATGTTTTGTTGTTAGGAATATCTTTGCCCAATTCTTCTTTTTCCTTTACTTTGTGTTGGTGTCTGAGGAGTTGACAAGGCAAACACCTTTTACAGAAGTTAAGAACTGGTATTGAGTGGAAGCAGACCCTGCCAACAGGCTTCCTTGGAGATCCTGGAGGATAGCTATAAATTATTTTATTGCTGCTAATTGGTCTCTTCTCAGCCAACTGCAATTGTATTTGGAGTTTGAGTTCTGGGGAAAGGATGATCAATACCACTATGCCACCTTTGAGGTTCTTGTTTTTGTTTGTGGTGTGCCTTTTAATTAATCCTTGAGTTTTTCAGACAGGGAATTTATCTGTGAGCTGTTGTTGAGACCACCTAGATACTTATAGGTGAAAGGCAGATCTAGCTTTCCTACTAAACATCTTGCTAGTCTTTCTGGTTGGCTTTTCTCATCTTTCTTAATAAGTTATTTTTTTCCTGAAATTTGCGCAGTTATAATTCATGGTTAATAAATATATGGATTGTTTTATGTTTCATATAAGAGTGCAATTTATTTGAATGTCTTGTCCTAAAGATCATACTCTGCATGGGTTAATATCTTCCTCATCTCTGTTAGATGTCAGAAAGGAATTTTAGTGCTTCTAAACAACTTTTACAAATACATCATCTTTGGACTATTCCTTCAGAAATAAATGCTCTCTTTGGACCCGGAGTTCCTTTGCCTTTAGTGGCTTTGAAGTATTTACTGAAGATTCTTGAGTGGTGATCTATTTGAATAAGCAGTACCTGCAGTGTAGCCTCTGCGATGGTTAATTTGTAAGTATTGCTGATCATCCAATAAAAGATTATTCTTAAAGATGAAGGAACAGGATCGAGAGATGGCTTAGTGGCTAAGAACACTTGCTACATAAGCTTGGGGGTCTGAGTTCTGATTCCAGCACCTACATGTAATGCCAAGCATGGCCACATGTACCAGTAACCTCTGGCTCTTGCACATGCACTGCACGCGCGCACACACACACACACACACACACACCGAGAGAGAGAGAGAGAGAGAGAGAGAGAGAGAGAGAGAGAGAGAGAGAGTTTAGAGAAGGGAAAGTGCTAACTGCTTTGAAGAAGGGTTAACGCAAATGTTCTGGGCCAAAATCTTAAGATTTTTATGTGTTGAGCACAGGGAACCTTGCAGAAGAGGAAGCAGAAGGAGTGGGGGACCCGCAGGGGGACAGAGCACACCAGGAGAATGAACACTCTAAAACAACTGAGCAAAGCTTGTAGGAGTTCATAGAGACTGAAGCAGCAAGCACCGGGCCTATATGCGTATTTACCAGGTCAAGTGCATATATACTATAGTTTTCAGGTTAGTATTTTAATGGGATTCCTGAATGTGTAAACTAGTGTGTCTTTGATGCTTATGTCTTCTCTTGTGACTATTTTTTTGGCTTGTTTTGTCTAACTTAGATATGATGGTTTTCATTTTATCTTATATAATTTTGCTATATTTTGTTGTTATCTCCTAGAAGCCTGTACTTTTCTGATGAGAGACAGAAATGGATGGGAAAGGAAATGTGTGTGTGTGTGTGTGTGAACTGGGAGGAGTAGAGGGAGGTGGAAACTGTATTCTGATGAAAAATAAAAATAAAAAGTTATACAGTTTTTTTTGCGTGCATGGAAACAGAATAAATCTCCTTTTCTTCACATTCCCTATCTTTTTAAATTAACTGTTTCATGCTTTGTTTTTTGAAACACACAGAAGAGTACTGTGCACTTAGTAGTGCTCAATAGAAATATATGATATGAAATTTGAAAGATGAATCGGCTACACATGGAGAAAACAGTGGGTAGGTAGAAGCCGTAATAGGACAAATTTTCCATGTATTCTGAAGATAGAACCCCAGTTTATCATGATTTCTATGGACTTCCCCCATCCCCTCCACCCCACCCAGTACTGGGGACTGAACCCAGGCTGTTCCATTTCCCAAGCAAATGCCATTCTACTAAGCATCACATATGTCCCTCTCTGGATATTTTCAAATTGTTCCCAAAATTATAACAAGAATTGTAAATGACTACATTGTCCAGGTAATATATCTTTATTTTCTGTAATAATACATAGTTTTCATTGCAAAACTTTTTTTTTCCTTCAGGAAACTGTTCATATATTCATCAAGGTAAAAAATTCAAAATGCTAAGAAAGCATCATTGTGCCTCATTCATATTTCCCAGTGATCATCATATTATCTTTCCTCGGCTAAGTAACACAATCCAAGCTCTTTGTCCTGTCTTGAAAGGTGATGGGGGCTGAACTTGGCCACCTCTGTTTGCCCTTCTCATGTGTCTTATTAGTTTCAGTGAACCAGTCAGGACTAGCTCTTCCTTCCAGCCCTTGGTGGTGCTGACACACAGGGAAACAGAGGATTTCATGTATTACAAGGTTAAGAGGGTTACTATTTAGAGAAAAGCTCGAGAAAAATAAGTTTTGGCAAGGATGCAGTAAGTCAAGCGGTGATGCCATGGTTCTGGTCCTCTGAGCGGAGGCAGCAGCATCGCATCCTGAGGCCCAGGGCTATAGTGTGTTTACTGACTGATGCAAAACACCAGCGTCCCGTTTTCATGGGACCACGGCTGCCCTCCTGGCATTTTCTCCTCGATTGTTTTTCATGCAGGTAGTTGTATTCCAACTGAACCCTGCATATATTTACTGCTAAGTTCTGTATATCATGCAGATACTTTGACTCGACTGTACGATGGGAGTGATGTTTCCATCGTACAATAATAGCAATGGGAATAAAATCACAATTTAGGTGAAGGTTCTTCATAAAAAAGCAATCCTAAGACTACAGGAGAGGGAAGGAAGGCTGTATGAATTTAAGTTTTCCTTCTTTTCATCTTTATACTTATCTTGTCATTGCTCAGGTATAAGGAAGACTAAACATTGTGTTTGATTTATCTTTTCCATTCTTGCTATAGCAAAATAATACTAATAAAACAAAATATCTGGGCTCACAGAGGGTGATAGGTCTTGATATCTCCTAAACCAAAGAGAAAATGAAAATATAATGCTATACCTTAAAGTCAGGAAGCAAAGAGGGGTTCTTAATATGTCAAGATCTAAGATGGCACTTTCAGAATAATGGAGTAGGACCCTCCAAAATTGACTCCTCTAGAAAAGTAATGAGAACGTAAATATTTTAAAGTAAGCATATTAACAAATCTGGAAATCAAGATGTGTTAATCTGTCGACTTTTATTCATGAAGAATGGTTAGCTCACAGTAAAAGCAACAGCAGTACCAGTGTTTGAACTTGCCCTCTAACTTGAAGATAAGTCAATGGGGATTTTCTAGTCTAAAAAAGAGCATAACAACCATAACAAACAACAGGTAAAAGAAGCTCCAGAGACAGTCAGCGTAGTGAGAAGTGGATCAACAAAAGGATAATGGCATCTCAGAGGAGAAGAGAAGGAGAAGAAGGTGCGGGGTCAGAGAATGTTTGTGGAATAATTTCCTAGATGGATGGGAAACCATTAATCTATATATTGAAGGTGCTTAAAAAGCTTTCAGTTTAAAAAGAAATCCCAAAGATACACACATTGAGATATAACCTAATTTTTTGTTGATACTATTGAAAGCGAAAAAAGGAGTGGGTGGATTATATAAAACAGAGAAATAAGCCACCATTCAATATGATGAACAGCTAATTTCTCAGAAGACAAAATAATGCTAGACACGAATAAGAATTAGAAGTTCTGAAAGTGGAAAAATTTCAGAAAAGAATATTATATATTGCAAAATTGTTCTCAAAAAATTAAAGAGAAGTGTAGGCATGCTAACAACAAATAAAAGAGAACAGTTTTCTGCTACGAGATCTGCTATATATATATATTTATGCCATATATGTGCATATATGTTATATATGTACACATATAGTACTAATGATAGATATATGTACACACACATAAGGACATATAGTACCAAAGAAAGTGCTTTAGCTTAATTGATAGAACACTGGAGAGTAACTTCCCACAGAGAAGTAATGAACATGATCACATGATCTAAGGAAATGAAGATTACAGCTGTGTGAAAGTTGTCAAAATGGAGTCACTTTTGTCAAACCTTAAGCAGGGCGGGGGTGGGAATTAAGGCAGGAGGTCATGGAAGAAAAGATTTCATGAATGTGCACTTGTTAACAAGGATTGGCACAAGACTACCAGACCTACAACCCTAAAACAAAAGAGGACACCAACAGTACTTCTGTGAGGGCATAGCCACCATCGCCCCTCCAGGACTGACTCCACTTTTATGCAAATAATAATTGTTTTCATGTAATACTTTCATTTCTCCTTTGGCTTTAAACCTTATATATTTTTTTCTGCACACTGGAGATGCTAACACATATTCCTATTATAGCCTTTATATATTAGTAAATTTATTATCTTGGGAGAATCCTATTTACTTAGGTTAACAGTTAAGAAAAAACAGAATAGAAAAATAATGAAGAAATCAATGAAAATAAGTTTGATTATTTTTAATGATAAAGAAAACTGAAAAATTATTAGCTGGATTAAATTACTGAAAAACAAACAAGGCTCAATTACTGAAAGCCAGAAATTAAAGAAATCACTTTGACCAATAGAGTTTGCCATAAGAATTAAAGATGACTAATATTAAAAATGCATATGAAGGGATAAAGGGGTCAAAAAACTTTTTGGCATGGGAAAGTGTCATATTCTAGCCCAGATGTGAAATGGTCAGAGCATGGCGCAGTAATTGCAAATACCATATGACAGTGGCTGTGGCTCCCTGGACTGAACCTGTCCAAGACTGCATCTGTCAATAGCTAGTCCTGGATCTAGAATGGCACATGGGTCCCAACCCCTAACTGATAAACTTTTAGCAGCTTGTGGAGCCTAGGGGAAGGACGGGTAGTGATTTTAGTGGTGAACCCACTCGGATCCAATAGATAATTCCAAACCTGTGCCCACACGAACTGTCCTGGTTAAAATCAGAGAGTCCCAAACCATAACAAAAAGGAATGGATATAGGAATGGGAGGGACTGCAAAGAGGAGGGGGGTGGATTCAAGATGTGAGGGAGAAAGGAATGGAAAGAATGAAGCCAATAGAATTCACCAAGTACATGTATAAAATGTCAAAAAACAAATTTTATCAATAAGGCCAGCTGGACTGTGACTGAAAAAGCATGGGTTAAAACTGGACTCTCTGAACATAGCGAACAATGAGGGCTGATGAGAAGCCAAGGACAATGGCACGGGGTTTTGATCCTACGCAATGTGCTGGCTTTGTGGGAGCCTAGTCAGTTTGGATGTTCACCTTCCTAGATATGGACAGAGGGGGGAGGACCTAGGACTTACCACAGGGCAGGGAACCCTGACTGCTCTTTGGACTGGAGAGGGAGGGGGAGAGGAGTGGGAGGAGGGGGAGAAGGGGGGGAGGAGGGGGAGAAGGGTGGGAGAAGGGAGGGGGAAATGGGAGGCTGGGAGGAGGTGGAAACTTGTTTTTTTTTCTTCCTTTTCTCAATAAAAAAAATAAATAAAAATAAAAAAAAAGAAAAAAAAAGAAAATTCAAGGTTAATAAAGCATTATGTAATCTAAAAAAAAAAAAGAAAAACATTTCGAAGCTATAGTACTCAAAGATTACTTGGCATTTATTGGCATAAGAAGAAAAAGCATACAGATCAATGCAATCAATTTTGGAGTGTAGAAATAGCTTCCTGCTTCCTTTCCTGTTTTTGTGACCTGGTCTTGCTATGGAGTCCTTGCTGGCTTAATACTTGCCATCCAGTCTCAAACCTGGAGCTGTCTTCCTGCCTCCACTTTTTAGTTCTGAGCGGACAGGTGTGAGCCGCCACGCTCACTGCACCTCTTACTTTTCCAGTTCCCCCACCTTTGGCTGGAGACCCAAGGCAACTACGTGGCAGAAGGAATACAGTTCAACTCCATGTCATACTGTATAAAAATTAACATAAATGAACCACAGATCTACATGCAAAATCTAAACTTATAGGTTCCTATAAGAAATAATAGAAAAAAGACTTTCATATCTTTGTATTGAGGAATGGTTTTGAATAGAACAAGAAAGTATAAGAGATAAAATGAGAAAAAAAAGAAAAATTGACTTCATCAAAATGCAAAACTTCTCATGTTCAATGATATCGTCAAGAAAGTGCAAACTCTGATAGGGTGTCACACATCTGTCCTTCCAGACACTCAGGAGGCTGAAACGGAGTGGTCTTGTAAGCCTAGAATCTTGGGGCTAGTCTAGGCAATGAATAGTAAAAATTATTTTTTATTATTGGTTAATAATAAATACAACAAACAACAATAACAACAAAATGGAAAAGAAATTTAAACCAGCTTAGAGAATAAGGAAAATATTTTTTAAATTTGTTTTTTATTTATGTGCGTGTACCTGAGTATATGTATGTGCATTAACTACCCGCAGGAGCCCAGAGGATGTCAGAAGAGGGAACTGAATCCCCTGTAACTGAAGTCACAGTGATAGGCAGTTGTGACCCCAACATGGGTTATGGGAATTTAGGGTTAGGGTTAGGATTAGGGTTAGGTTTAGGGCAGAGGATGAAATTACGTTTTGCAATTAAACCATGAAACAAAATACTTATTAATCCAAGAAATATGGAATGATCAGTATTTTACTCATTGAGGCTATGTAAGATAAAGCGGACATTTTTCATGAAAACCTCAGTGTGTGAGAAAAGGGTTTAGAAACACACAAGATAGCAGTATAGATGAGGTGGAAGAAGCTGAACGGACAGGACATGTCTGCTGAAGAATCAGTTTTTTTTTAAATTTACTTATTTATTTATTAATTAAAGATTTCTGCCTCCTCCCTGCCACCGCCTCCCATTTCCCTCCCCCTCCCCCGATCAAGTCCCCCTCCGTCATCAGCTCGAAGAGCAATCAGGGTTCCCTGACCTGTGGGAAGTCCAAGGACCACCCACCTCCATCCAGGTCTAGTAAGGTGAGCATCCAAACTGCCTAGGCTCCCACAAAGCCAGTACGTGTAGTAGGATCAAAAATCCATTGCCATTGTTCTTGAGTTCTCAGTAATCCTCATTGTCCGCTATGTTCAGCGAGTCCGGTTTTATAATCAGTTTTTGTGGGTGATTTTTAATTTGAGAGGATTAGCATGGATGCTCTGAAGAGAGGGTTTGACTATGTGAAGGTTATGGATTTAGCAATGTCTAATTTCGGTTGTCATTTTTCATACTTGGGAATAGGGAACCTCAGCCATGGAACTGCCTCCTTCATGTTGGTCTGGGGCCACGTTTGGAAAAAATTTTCCTGATTATTGATTGATGTAGGGGGAACCAACCCACTGTGAGGGTACCATCCCTGGGAATGTGGTCCTGGGTTATACAAGACAAGTGTCAAAGGTAACAGAGCAAGCTAGGGAAAGTGAATCAGGAAGCAGTGGTCCTCTATACTGTCTGCCTCCATGTTCCTGCCATGACTTCCTTTAATGAGAGCCTGTGTCCATAAGCCAGATAAACCTTCTCCTTCTCCAGTGTGATTTCAGTTAGCATTTAATCACCGCAACAATAACCCAACTAGGGCAGGCTTCCTTTCAGTTACTTACAACTTTTGTTCGGTATTATTTTCTGGATTCCATCCACCTTTCTGGAAATCCTGAGCTTGTTCTCTTGCTTGGTCAGGGAGACATATTCCTTTCTGGTGCTTTTAAACCTACAAGCATGGTGGTAAACATGTGTGAACCCAGGTGGGAGGCCGAGGCATAAGAAGGAGGATAGAATTCCAGGACAACCTGGGCTGTACGGAGTGACTCTATATTTATAAATATATAAAATGTAAAGAGAAAGAAATACCATTTCTTGTTTTCCACACTACAAATATCTGAAAGTATTTATGTTTGGAAAAGGGCAATACTACAGGTCATGAAGCAGTTTCAGATAGAATATTGATGGTAAACCTTCCAGACCTCACTGAGCAAACAGCACCCTTCCCCTTTCTGTTTTGTAGCTGGAGCTCAGATAAGACATCACTGCTCGCTTTTCCTGATGTGTTTTGATCAAGTCTTGGTAAAGAAAGCCAGCAAACCACAAAAAGTATAAAAACCAGCATAAAAGAGTGGAGTTCCTCTTTCCCATCCCCTCTTCCTCTACTGACATCTTAAATCCATCCGGAGCTCAGTGAGATTGGGCTTCAAATGTACACTGGATGCAAGGGGCACAAAAAATTATGTCACACAAAAGGATTACCTTTAAATAAAAGCATCTACACATCCTCTGACATAAATCGAATCTTCAGGTTAAAGTTTAAATTTGAGTTCACCGTTCATATTATATATTTTTATCTCTTTGAAGTTCTTTATTCTGGTTGATTCTTGGCTCATAAATTCCAGAAGTTAGTACAATGAATGTATTTGTTTTCTCCATCCCTTCCTCCCTCTCTCCCCTTTCCCTTCCTCCACTCTTCCTTCTTTCTCTCCCCTTTTCCTTCCCTTTCACTGCTTTCTGAAACATGAATCTAATGAGTATTAATCAATAAAAACCTGGTGTCAGATATTGAGGGTGAAAGTTGAAAGATCTGAGAAGCAGAACAGCAGTCACTACAGAGTTCTTACTTCTATGAAACCTCAAACTCAATGGGCTCCAGATCCTGTCTGGGATTAAAGATGTGTGCCTCCCAAGGACTGGAATCAAAGGCATGAGATCCCAAGTATTGGGATCAAAGGCATGGGCCACCACTGCCTGGCTCTGCTTCTTTTTTAGACTGTTTCAGTCTCACCTAGTCCGGAGTGACCTTGAACTCCTAATCTTCCCTCTTCCTCTTCCCAAGTGCTGGGATTTAAGATGTGTGCCACCACCGCCTGGTCTCTGTGGCTAGCTATGCCCTCTGATCTCCAGGTAAGCTTTATCAGAACACAAACAAAATATCGCCCACCATCTTCCCTTCTTCCTTCCTCCTTTCTTTTCTGCCCATCATGTCTTTCTTTCCATTCTTGTTTTTCCTCTGTTAAGTACTAAGTTCAATGATGCTTTAACTTTTCTTTATCTATTTTTGTAGCTCATGTTTACATTAACATTCTTGCCTCACCCTTATATTAATGATTTTTATTTTTAAATGAAAGTATAATTACATCATTTTCCACCTTCTTTTCTGCTGTGGGACAATGGTTTTTTTTTATCCTTCCACTTGTATTATTTTTAATAAAATGCTGATTGGCCAGTAGTCAGGCAGGAAGTATAGGTGGGGCAATGTTGGGAAGAGGAAGTGCAGTCTGCAGTTGTGACCCAGCCACATGGCTAATATAGACAAGAATAATGGGTCAATTTAAGATGTAAGAATTAGTTAATAAGAAGCCTGAGCTACTAGGCCAATCAGTTTATAATTAATGTAAACCTCTGTGTGATTTCTTTGGGATAGGACAGAAAACTCAGTCAATACCTTTTCTTCCTCCAATACAGCTGCCTTTCATGTGTATACCCTCCCTCCTTGCTCTCTTTCAAATTAATGGCCTCTATTTCTTTAATTGTTACTATAAATGTATAATTTATTACGTATCGTGAAATATATAAATACAACATGCTCAGTCTATATAATTTTTTGTATGTCTATGATTTCAGGGCTGACCACTTTGCATTAGATAACTGTGCTGGCTAGTTATGTCAACTTGACACAGGTAGAGTCAGTCATTGGAGAGGAGGAAATCTCAGTTGAGAAAAGGACTCCATAGGATAGAACTGGAGGCAAGCCTGTAGGGTATTGTCTTAATTAGTAATTGATGGGGGAGGGTCCAGCTTATTGTAGGTGATGTCACCCCTGGGTAGCTGGTTCTGAGTTTTATAAAAAAAAAGGAGGCTGAACAAGCCATTGGGAGCAAGCCAGTATTGTCTTATGTAAAGTTCCTTCTTTGGATGCTGCCCTGTTTGAGTTCCTGTCCTGGCTTCCTTCAGTGATAGACTATGACGTAGAATTATAAACCAAATAAACAATTTTCTCCCCAGGTATGGTGTTTCAATCCAGCAATAGAAATGTTAACTGTGACAATAACCAGCTGGGGCATTCTTTACTTAGGAAGACTATTTCTCCTGAATTGACTATAATTTTTTTTTTTTGGACAGGATCTCACTGTATAGCTCTGGCTGTTCAGGCACTCACTATGTAGAGAGCAGTCTAGCCCCAAATTTACATAGAGATCATCCTGCCTCTGCTTCCTGAGGGCTGGGATTAAACGCATGTGCCAGCCAGGACTTCACGGTTTCTGTAGTTCTTTGTCTTGGGTTGAGGCCCCACGCAATTTCCCCTTTTTGTTCTCAAGCAGGACCTGTGACCACACAGTGGTGGGAGAACTGGAACCAAGCTAGACCCTTGGCTCTTCACAGCATCAAACACCTTTTTGTGTTCAATATTCGTGGACCTTTTATAAACCGATTGGCCTAGGTTTTCGCAGTGAGTTTTCTCCCTAGCACTCATGGGTTCCTAGAAGTCTGTTATGGGGATGATGGTTCCCATCTGAAACCTCGAGGAGGAGAGAGCAAGACAGTCAGCTAGGGGTAGAGAGCTGGCTTAGCATGCCTGGAACTCTGGTCCTCAACACTGATGACCTTACAGGTAAAGGGATAAAAGGACCACGTGACTCTTGGTATTGGGAACCAAAGTTCCCAGAGGAGAAGCTCTGCATACGTTAAAGACTCATAAAGACGACTGGCTGAGGAGAACTTTATAATTACGGAGAGTCAGACAGTCCCAGTCCCAGAACTATATTATCTTCAGCTTCTGTTTGTCCTCTTGATAGTCACTCATTGCCTGCCTCCTCTGTCTGACTTACTATTCTTGAGATTATCAAGTAAAATCTTTGGAATAATAAACCACTGAGCTCATAACAGCCCCAAACTTGGAATGTTATCAGACAACATGTATACTTTTACCAGAGACCTACAAATACAGTATCTCCACCAACAGACTGCAAATATGCCTTGATTTGTGACTATCTTTTGTTCTGTAACTATAAAAATATAACTTATTTTTACATCGGAACCTGATATCTGCTGCAACCTGCAGCCATAGTCTGGCCATCGTCACTTATATTTGGTTCAAGAATACGGTACCAAACGATCTTTTGATTTTATTCAAATTACATTAGGAGTCTGCTGTTGCAGTGGGGTTTTCACTGCAGAGCTAGAATGATGGTGAAGAGTAAGAGCAGTGGATGGAGGCGAACGGTGGCAAGTGCCAGAGAATCCCTCAGTTTTGCAGATGTGTGTTTGTCTATTTCATTTGAACATGAAGAAAATTGATGTTCCGGAAATCCAAATTAAATTATGCAAACACAGTCTGTCTGTAGACTAAGAAGACGGAAAACTAACTAGAGTTAATTGGATTCCCTAGCCAATTTCCTGCACACAATCCTTGCTTCCTTCCTATCTCACTACTGGAAATGTTTTCATGTAACTTACTACTCTCAGATAGAAATGCTTATTTACTGGGATGGTGAAGTAATTACATTGTTGTTTCTTATCAAAGGACTTTATTTTTATTCCTATCTGGAACAGAATAGGCCAAAGATCTAATTCATGTCAACAATTTACAAAGCTGAGTAAATGGCAATGTCAGTACACACTTGAAAAGCAGCCTTGCCTCATTTCCTTCCTGATCCAAAGCTTGGGATGAACCAGAGCTGTGCTTGCATGGTCTCTCTGCTCCTGTCCTCTGCACTCCCATTTCCCTCTGGATCTTGCACAGCCAAAGGGTGCCAAGGGAACACAAAGATGGGCACAGTTGCAGAAGAACAGCCTTGTTTGTTTAGACAGGGGCTCACTATCCAGGCTAGGCCAGCTTCCAGCTCAGCCTCCTTTAGCCTCCTGCTGGAAGGATGCTTTGCTAATGTGTTTATGCATTGCCAGGGTTTGGCTATGATACTGGGATTACAGTGTTACAGAGGATTGTTTGTTGGACCCTCACATTAGATAACTCAATTCTAAGTCTCTGCTTCATCTGGGCAATTTTCCCAGCAGGCATTTGGGGATGACTGGTCAATATGGAAAGTTTTTAAGTACCCACACGGAAAGGCTTAATCTAAAATTGTGCAGAGAATCTCCCTTGTTCTACAAAATAGTCAGATGTTGAAGAACCATCTTTTATTGACACAGGAAGTTTCTGACACTAGATCTTGATTCTGCTATTAGGCCTGCTCTTTCTCATTTCTTCTCAAGGAAATTTTAATTTCAGAAAGAAAAAAGCAGGACTGGGAAAGAGTAGGAAGGCCTGAATATGCTACCGATGCACCCATTAACCTTTAGAGCAGGGCCTCTCTGTGTTGTGGCACTATGCTTAAAGACTGTTTACAAAAGAAGGCATTAATCAAGACATATGAATCCATTTATAATGCCTTCACACCTGCCGCTGACTCCAGGGCAAGTTGGAGAGGGAGATGGTTGCAGCCTGACAGGCAATTTTAAGCCAAGGTCTTCACTGCCCAGAGATTTATCAGGGAGTCAAGCAGCCAATGTCTTTTATGACGGACACCTTCTCTTTTTTGTCGGACTGCTAAATGGAAAAGGCAAAAGGAGGAGTTGCCATCTACTGTAGCCGTGTTAAAAAAAAAATTGCATCAACACCAGGCCCCAGGCTTTCATTAGAACACCTCCTTCTTAGCTAATTACTGTCAGCATTAAATTACAGAGTCAGGAGGCCCCACTCAATACCAATTCATCCATTTTAGGTCACAGGTTTGGCAGAAAACCTGTAGTGAAAGGTCAAACCTTTATCCACTAAGCCTTTTATTTGTGAGTAAAGAAAAGTCTCGACAAGTAGTATAATCTGAGTCAAGCAGAGCTACACTAAAGGCCGATTAATAGTTGTTTTTTTTAATATAATAAAGATTTGCTCTAGCCTGTCGTCTACTCCAGAGGTATTATTTTGTAAATCAAAAGACTAAAAAGCTTCTACATTCTTTTCTTTCTCATTCAAGCCTTGCATCTTGTAGTGTTACCAATCTCACAATCAACAAGTAACATGCTTTTAAAAAATAGATCTAAGTGGTTGTCTTTCATTGATGGGCAGAGAGGCAAAGTTTTTGGTGGCGTTGAGTTTTTATAAAATGTTGATTAGACAGGCATGCTTTCCTGACTCTTTGACATTCCTACTGCAGAAAGATGGTGAGATCTGGGCGCTGCTGTTGTTATGTAGACAGGTTGTGATCTGCTTAGGTGTGTTCTGGGATTGAAAAGGTACCCTGAGGTATGAATCTCCCAGGGATTGCTTTCATTTCTTACATTCTAGTAAATTCTTTGGTTTATTTAGAAAACAACAACAACAACAACAAGAACAAAACAGTGTACTGCAGCCTAACATGTGTGGTAGGTAGTTTGATGAAGTAAATAATAAAATGATTTTTTTTTTAAATAAAGTGATTTTTTTTTCTAGGTGGTAGAAATTTCTAGGTGTTGAAATGACAAACTAAGAAACCCAACGGAGGTGAAACTCACTCAGTGTTGAGTGATGGCATTGCTTTGTAATAAGAAAGTTTTCAGGTTGTCTGGGCTCAGGTTTTAGGACATTAGGTAAAAGGTTTTGAAGAAAGCACTGGCTTAGAATGGAGTATGTGGAAGCCATACGTGCCAAAGTGTAATGAGTCTAGGCATCTTCTTGAGACAGGTTAAAAAGATGGAAAAAGGAGAAAGGAGAAGAACCTCTCATTCCCCATGATTTGCTTTGTGTTCTTTCATGGCTGCAAGCCAAGAATTTCCACTCAATGGACAGAAACCACCTGTACGGAAGAGACTCCCTTTCCTGAGAGATACCCCAACAATAGCTTCTGAACCATGCTAAGGTAAACACACGGGAACTAGGAATTTACCCTATCAGCACTCCTTTCATAGCAGTGATCTTTTACAAAGCACTTTGCACACCAGCTTGCAATCTCATGTACATAAGGAAATTCAGTAAGATAAGAAAAATGAGATACTAGTTTACTCTAATTAGTACGTAAGTTTTTAGGCATCATTAGGGCATTTTCAAACAAAGCATGTTTTAGTAGATTCTCCTTCATCTCTCCTGCCCCTTGTATCCTCGACTCCCCACTTGTAAGTGTGCAGTCTCTATTTCTCTTTCATTTCCCATGTGCCCTCTCACTCCTTCCTTCCTCATTACATATTTTCACCCCTTTTTGGTCTCCTTTCTAGTTCGTAGGCCTTGCTCACATTTATAGACATACATGCACGCACTCATAAACATGCACGTGTGTGAGTGCATTCACATACACACACAGACAGACAGACAGACAGACAGACAGACAGACAGACACACATACACAGACACACCCCAAGCTAGTATCCACATATGATAGAGATGACGTATTTTTTTGCCCAACTACTTAATATAATACTTTGCAGATCTGTCCATTTTCTTGTGAATTACATTTTGATTTTCTTTGCAGATGAAAACAATTTCATATATATATATATGATGTTTTCATCATCCATCCATGTGTTGACAGACATCTAAACCAGTTAAAATTAATTTTGAAATAAATTTAATATTTCTTTCTTTTCATAGAGTCATAGTTTATGTTCTTTGAACAATGTAGCTTCAAGAGGAAGCCACATGATCACATACTTAGCTATTGTTAGGATATTTAGCATATTTTTCCCCTTAATATGAACACTTGGATTTATTTTTTTTTTGAGTGTGCCAATTCCTTTGATTAATAAACTCCAATACATCCCTCCCTGCATTCTCTTGCTATTATTTTCTTCAGTGTAAGTGAAGGTCCTAGTTGTATCTGAGTAGAGACCTCTGAGGAGAATTCCCCTGACTGCTCAACCATCAGTTTCTTGTTGCTCTGGCGTTTGCCCCCATGACCCTATTTATTTAATTCCCACAAGGATTGTGTTAAAGGGAATCTGATCATAAAGATGAAGATCATCAAGTTAGAAGTTAAATCTCTTGGGACCACTTACTGTCAAGAGGATCAAAGCATATGTGTTCTGTTTTTGCAGCCACTTTCTTCTTTGCTAAATATACTCTCTTCCTCACATTAGAGTCGCCGGGGTGGGGAGGGAACGTGATGCTTCTGTTGACCTCATGTTGCTGTGATCAGTGGTCAGTGTTATTTATATACAGCCCTCCTCAGCAGAGATCCTGAAAAGACAGTTTATTCTTTGTTAATTCCTGAACCAGGAGTTTTCCTGAGTCTATTTTTTTTTTACATCAGTGAATGTAAACAGAAGCAACAGAGCACCTTGTTTCTCTAATTTGTGCAATGTCTTCTCCCATCTTATGTAGAAGGATGACGACGCATGACAAACTCCGCTAATTTCCAGAGTTTCAATGACCCAGTCTGAGGACAGGTGGTTCTTAGGATGTCTGATCTCATGGGAGCTGCATTTACAATACACGCATTATTTTCACATTTACCTAGTCTTTTATTCTGCCTCCCTCTTTCAGGGCATAGGGAAAGGTAACCTTCCTATTAATATGGGGTTGGAAGTTGCAAAATGCTTGCTAATAAGGCATTTATTTTACAGGCATGTTTGTATCTATACTTTACCCTGAGAGCAAATAAAAATAAGTTTCCATGATTCCTGGCAAGGTGCTAGTCATTGGAGAGAGGTCAGAACAGAATAGGGTGGTGTCGTAGTTTGAATGTAATTGCCCCCTATAAGCTCACAGGGAGTGGCACTATGAGGAGGTGTGGCTTTGTTGGAGTAGGTGTGGTCTTGTTTGAGGAAGTGTGTTTCACTTTCCGGGTGTGTTTTGAGGTCTCATATATGCTCAAGCTACGACCAGTATCCCAGTTCATTTCCTCTGGCCTCCTTGAGATGTAGAACTCTCAAAGCTTCTACAGCAGTTTATCTGCCTGGACGCTGCCATGTCCCAACCATGATGATAACAGACTGAGCCTCTGCACTGTAAGTCACCCAGTTAAATATTTTCCTTTATAAGAGTTGCCATGGTCATCGTGTCTCTTCACAGGAATAGAGCACTAAGACAGGGAGGGTCTTTTCTCTCAAACGGATAATGATACAACCGAGCAGCAGTGTAGCGAGCTGCGTGGTGTCACACCTGATGGAGATGTATAATCAACTCCTGAGATGGCTAAGGCCTGACCTATGCTATGATCACGCAATGATTATCAGCTGCTTGCATATGCGTGGGTCTATGGGCAGTGCCCACCTGGCAATCCGGGATTGGCAGCCCATGCCTACTTAAGGGCTGGGAGAGGTTTGCCCGGAGAGAGAGGTCAGAGCAGAGAGAGAGGAAAGATAGGAAAAAAGGAGAGAGGTCCGTTCCTTGCTGGACGAGGTGGGGCATGACACAGCAGAAGTAGGTAGATGTGTGATGTGTGCCACAAAGTGGGAATGCTGGGAATGGGGGCTAAGGCATGTTTTCATATCATTTGGCTTTAAACAATACAAAGGTATTTGTCAGGCAGAGGAATTAGAGGTCCAACAACAGGAAAGAGGCTGTGAAACACCATAGTCAAAACACCTTGAATACAAGCTTAGAGATGGGTAGATGCTTTGTCAGAAGGGAGCCCCAAAATCATGCAGAGACTTGTGAATTATAGAGCTCAGATATTGCCTTCGAGATCACTGAGAGTCACTGCTGGGCATTAGCAGGGGAAATCACCTGATCAGATATGTGGTTGGGCAAGTCACTTATCGGCAAGGGAACAGATTTCATATGTGCAAGAATACCTGTGAAGAGACTGATTGGGACCTTACACCACACCATCTTTAAGCTCAGATAAGACAGATTCAAATAGCACTGCTATTCTTAAACGATTCTGCAATTTGGTGTTGCTCCTGCTTCTGTATTGCTGGATCTGAAGCTGCATACTAGGCTACCATATGAAAAGCCCTAGATGGAGTCACCAGTACTGTACAAACAATAGCAAAACCAGACAAAAGATGAGCTGAACTATTTATGTGATCACAGTGGCAGCTTCTGCCAGCCAGTGGGGTGCTGGTTGCTCAGAGGTCCTATCAGGATGCAGTTTACCTCCAGGCCATGAGCAGTTGCTGGAGTAGCTGAGGGCGAACATCTGGAGTAGTCTGGCAGCCCGATTTGCACCTCAGTCTACAAGCACCCAGTCAAGAGCTCAGGTACAGCAAGGAACCTACTGTCACTAAATAAGGAGTTTCAAATTCTTCCCAGAGCATCCTTGTAGAGCCGTCTCACTCACTTGAGAGTCTTCTGAGGCCTTTGTGCCTGCTCTTTTCTCTGCCTGGAGCATTCTTTACTGAGTCCTTTTACATAGATGGTTCCCCCCACCCTGCCCCTGAAGCTAGGTTTTCACTTCTAATACTTTTTATGAAGAAAGCTCATCTGATCCACTTTGCATCGTCAGCTCCATCCACAATGATCACAGCACAGGATACCATTCTATTCTATTTTCTTCAAAACAGAATACGGTCGGCACACACCTCATTATTTGCCTCTCTGTCCCCAGAAGGAGCTTCGCTTTGTTACCTATTGTCTTCCTTGCATGCAGAACACTCAACTGTCACATGGTAGATGTTCACCCAATATTTAGTGAGTGAATACAGAAAAATTAAGAGAACAGGCATGAAGAGAGTTGGAGCTTTTCAAATAAGTGATCCTAAAGAACGGTTTAAAAAAATGTCACTTGCTTTTGACATTGGCGAGAAGCAAGTCTAAGAACAGAGCATGCATCTAATGAGTGTTCTCTCGTGTGACGTCGCCCACTGAGAACCCTGGAGACTATCTCTTGATCATGAAAGATGAATACGCCGCTGGCCTGTGCTTAGCTCTAACAGCTAACATTCTGGGTGCACACATGCACACTGTATTTTTCTTTTGCCTTTGGGAAGTTCGAGGGCTCTTATTATTCTTAAGAAAAGCTATCTCAGAGGAACAAGAATTTTATCTATTAAAGAGACTTTGGGATTTTAAACTAAACATCATGAGGAGAATTTACGTGGAATTGACAAGATACTCCCCAATAATCACCCTAAATCATTCTTTCTTGCAGATAGAAACAAACTGGAAAATGCAGTAATTTTCATGGATAGAGGCAAAAAGGCACTTAGCACAGCATGGAGATTCAGATTAGCCTGGAAATAACGCTACCATTTTTGGTTTTAATTCGGATCTGAGCTCCTAGATACATACAGACTAAGAGCATGGCCTGATGATAGTGTTGCCTGCAGCAGGGCCTGTGGGTGGCCCTTTAAGGGTCCCCTGACTACTTCGTACCTGTTATTGCACTGTATAAAGTGGTCTCAGCCCAGGGAGCGCTCATGCTCATTAGTGAATAAGTAAGAAAGGCCCGCAAGTCATTTATTCAAATTGTAGCCAGGCACGAGAAGATGCCAGTCTATGTAAATTCATTCTTTTACGTGTGAGAGTGTTATTTTGAGATAGGGTCTCACTGTGCGGCCCAGGCTGGCCTCCACCTTTATTCTTGAATCAGTCTTTTTTGAGTAGCTACTTAGTAACTGGGATTAAACACATGTGCCCAGCTCTTACTGAATGGGAGTGTTAAGATTTGTTTAGTAGGATGGTGAGTTCTGTAAGTCCATTGAGGATTCCCGGGAACAGAGAAGGAAGCTCTGGTTAGTTATTAAAGGAGCTGAGAGTGTGAGGGAAGATCTCATTCATCTTTCGGTGTATGTGTTTGTGTTCACGTATGTGCAGGTATACAGTGTATGTGTATGGAGGCCAAAGGACAACCTTGGTTGTCATTTCTCAGCTGCCAGCTGCTTTCTTTTCTGTATATATCTTCTCTTAGTGGCCGGGAAATTGTCAAACAGGCCAGGTTAAGTTGGCCAGTGGATCTCAGGAATCTACATGTCTGTCTTCCGTTCTAGTTCTGGGTTATAAGTATGTACCACTAAACCTGGAATTTTGTTCTCTCTCTCTCTGACTTTAGTTGTGGCTCCTCTTTTTTTAAACCTTTAAAATTTTTATTTACATAATTTCTATCCTCTTTTTTTCCAATTTCTTTCCATGCCTCCCTACCTCCCTCTAGAGTTCATGACCTTTACTTTGATTATATATAATATCTCATACACACACATATATGTATAAATATGTATAAACACACACACACATATATGTGTATGTTTAAAGGTGACTGACTACTTGGTGTTGGATAACCTATTAGAAGTCTTGTCCATAGAGAAGACTAATTGTTCCCCTTTTAGCAGCCATTAACTGCTTCATCTAGGGATGGGTACTTGTGAAATTTCCCCCATCCATGGTGGCAAGTCAAAGTGCAGGTCTTGCTTAGGCAAACATACTGATGAGATTTCATGGGAGCAACTTCCTTCTTTCTTTTCATCTTCTTTACTTCCATGATGTTCCCCTAGCCTAAGGTGTAGGGATTGTGTTATAGATGTATCCACTGAAGTTGGGCAGCCCAGAGTCAGCTGTTCTCTGTGTTTTGACCTGTTATAGATTTATGTAATGGCTTTTCTCTGCTCCATAAAGGAGCTTCCTTGATGAGGGATGAGAACTGTACCTATCTGTGGGTACAAGGATAAGTATATTTAAGATGCATTAAGGATTTATGCTGGTTTAGGAAGGCACAGTAATAGGATCTCTTCGAGGATCCATGACCTGAACCTAGCCAGCTAGGTGTGGCTTATTTAGAAAGTGAATTCTGGGGATGGAACTCAGGTCCTCATGCTTGGAAGGCAAATATTGTCATCATCACCCCAGCCCATATTGCCTTGGCAAAAATGCCTCTTGCCAGGTTAGGGGCATGGGAACTTAGAAATATACGTAAAGAGTATAGTGATACATGAAGAATAATAGAACAGAAACCAGAGAATAATAAGGGGAGGCCATTCCAGGTATTACTGAAATCACCCATGTTTATTTTCCCTAAAGTTTTTATGCCCAATGTAAATGGGGGAGAATGTAACACGAGACTTTATTAACATGATACAAAGGACAATGCAAACAGTCAATCACTTTAACACTCTGAGACATCAAATCATTAGCATTCTATTGTTTAAGCACTGGAGCTGCTCTAGACCAAGTATGTTGAAAGCAGCCACTCCCCAGGAAACCTCATAGTTACAAAAGAAGGAGCAGAAGTACATTTGCATATCCTGACCACCTGACCACGTGTCAGGATGACACAATCTACTTGAATGAGCTATTTTAATGTTAAAAGAACCAAGCAATCAAATCCTGATTATTTGAGCAACCTCCAACTCTCTGACCATCAGACAAGGTAGAAATGGGCACACATTTTTGGGTCTCCACACTCAATGAAGACAAAAAGCTGAGTAAAGAGCTGTCAGTACAATGTTTGGTTTAACTTGAGGCCCAGGCCATGAGAGGAAACCCATGACCTACACTGCCTAGATAGCCAGGGACTGGAGACTGGATAGCATAGAGACCTAGGGTAGAACCAAACACAATCGGCCAAATCAATGAATGAATGAATGATTAAATAAATAAATAAAACAAAACCAATGAGCTGATTCTTTTTTTTATTGATAAAAGGAGAATAAAGAAAAGAAAAAAAAACAAATTTCCACCTCCTCCCAGCCTCCCATTTCCCTCCCCCTCCCCCACTCTTCTCCCCCTCCTCCCACTCTTCTCCCCCTCCTCCCACTCTTCTCCCCCTCCTCCCACCCCTCTCCCCTTCCCCCCACTCCTCTCCCCCTCCCTCTCCAGTCCAAAGAGCAGTCAGGGTTCCCTGCCCTGTGGTAAGTCCTAGGTCCTCCCCCCTCCGTCCATATCTAGGAAGGTGAACATCCAGACTGGCTAGGCTCCCACCAAGCCAGCACATTGCGTAGGATCAAAACCGCGTGCCATTGTCCTTGGCGTCTCATCAGCCCTCATTGTTCGCCATGTTCCGAGAGTCCAGTTTTATCCCATGCTTTTTTGGTAACAGTCCAGCTGGCCTTGGTGAGCTCCCAGTAGATCAGCTCCACTGTCTCAGTGGGTGGGTGCACCCCTCGTGGTCCCGATTTCTTTGCTCATGTTCTCCCTCCTTCTGCTCCTCAACCAATGAGCTGATTCTTAATGATATTCTGCTGCACTCGTAGATCAGTGCTGTGTCCAGTAATCATCAGAGAGGCTTCCTCCATTAGCAGACAGGAGCAGGTGCAGAGATCCACAGCTAGATATTATTCACAGCAGAGAGAGAGTCTAAATTAAAAGTCTCCATTGGGTCTATCCCTGTGGAGATGGGAAACCCCATAGAAGAGGGGGGAAAAGGGGGAAACAAGCCTCCACAAGATAAAAGTCAAACAGGATCTAACAAGATACAAGACAAAGCAAAAGTCCTCACATCAAGGCTGGACAACACTGGGAATATAGGGAGCATGGTCCTAGGGGTGAGTCTAGAGGAGAGGAGAAAGGGAAACTGTGGTTGGGATGTATTATACAAGAGAAGAATCTATTTTCAATAGCGAATTATTCAGGGGGGATAAGTTTCTGTTCTAAGGTATTTAATGAAGATCTAGAAATTAAAACTAATCCCAATTTGCAATTACAAGGTCATGCAGTGGGTACTTAATTAAATAATGACAAGACACTAAAATATTATGAATAGTTAACATTTTATTAAGATTTCCTTTAAATGTTAAGTGTTGTCTGAAAAGAAAAGATAATAGTGTTGATGTACATGTACGTGTATCACTATTATATAAAAATACTGATAATAAAATTAAAATAAAAAAGAGCTGTCCATGCAATAGGAATGGATGTACAAGCAGAATTAGTCTTGCTGGTGGAAGTTCTACTGAACATGGTTATAAAACTCAAGGAAGAAATAAGATACTTCTGGGTGTGATGAATACTGCTGCATGGGGTTCAAATATGGTACAGACAGCACTTGTTACCAAACACACAAAACAAAACAGCAAGATTCCCAAAGGGACTCAAGGGACAGAAGATGTTGTTAAGGGTCTTTGCACAAAATATTCTATAAGTCCATGGAAAGTGGTTTTACTAGGTTTTTCTTTTTTCCTTAAAGGGCCACTGATAGAGTCTGCTAAGGTATTTCCTTTTAAGATGAGCAACTCATCCAGAAAATGATTTTTTAAATATCCTGTCTGAAAACATATGCCTATTGTTAGATTTCTGTGAGCCAAATTAAGTGAGTTGGGACAAAAATAAACACAGACCTTATATTTTCAATATCACCTGCAACAGCTGCTTCAAATCTGAAAATTTTTTATTCCCAACTCTTCTTCTTTTCAAATATTTATTCTTTGAAAATTCAATAATGTATATAATGTATCTTGGTTATATCCGCCCCCTACTCCCTGCTTCCAACATTCCCAAAATTAACATATCTCCCTCCCAACTTCATGATTTTTTTTTACTCTCCCTCTCTCCCATGCTGTTGAGTTAGAAATGTCCATATATGCACTGGTGTGGGACAATCTATTGGAGCAAGAACAATCTATTGTGACAACTCCCAAGGAAAAGTGACCTTGTCTTACCCAGAAGTCATCAGCTGTCAATAGCTCTTTAGCCAGGAGTGAAGTCTCAGGAAGGCCCCCCCCCCCCCCGCTCCTTGCTAAAGTTTGACTTTGATCTTATGCAGGTAACCATAGATGTTGTGAGGTCATTTGGGCAATAAGACATGTCTGGTCCTGAAGACAGCATTTTCTGAACCCTGCCACATCCTCTGGTTCTTATATTCTTTCCGCCTCCTCTTCTAAGATGTTTCCTGTGCCTCAGGGAAGAAGAGAGATGTCTTATGGCTGAGTATTGATGATCACTTATTCTCAGCACTTTGAACAATACATCTTTATGCTAACTATTACTCACTGCAACAAGAAGCTTTCCTGACCATGATTGAGAGATGCCTAAGTCTATGAATATATACATAGATATTTAGAATGCAGGCACTTTGACAATATGATCATTTAGGAGAACATTGGTAGATTCTCTCTTAGGGCCCATGACTTCCCTAGCCTTTGATTTTAACCATGTTTACTCTTCCAGGCATGAATTCCCTTCTGTGGATCAGGTATCAAATCTAAGAGAAATTGGTTACCTGCATAAACAATTGTGCCACTAATGCACTAGAGGGCACATTACATAAAAGCCAGGCAGCAGCGAGATTTCCTGGTGAGTGAAAGGTTGATTTCTGTGTCCTGACACCAAAGTGTGTGTGTGTGTGTGTGTGTGTGTGTGTGTATGTGTATGTGTGTGTGCCTTTAGAAATTGGATTTTGTAGGCAAGTGTGAGTAATAGCAATAGTTTGTCTTGTTTTGAGTACCTCTTGGGCCTCACTGATTAGTAGATGATAGGTAGGTAACCCATGGCTGGCATGGAGATTTTCATTTAATGACTTGTAACATGAGGGCCTGCTTGTTGGGGTTTCTGTCCTGCTCAGTTTCCACAGCTGGCAAGTCCCAAAGAAAATCACACAGAGGTCTATATAAGTTATAAACTGATTGGCGCATTAGCTCAGGCTTCTTATTAACTCTTATAATTTATATTAGCCCATTTTTCTAGCATATGTTAGCCACATGGTTTGGTACCTTTTTCAGTGGGGCAGGTCACATCTTCCTTCTTCGGTGTCTGGGCAGGACTCTGGAGGAATGGGCTTCCTCCTTCCCAGAATTCTCCTGTTCTCCTTGACCCACCTCTACTTCCTGCCTGGTTGTCCCACCTCTACTTCCTGCCTGGCTACTGTCCAACCAGCATTTATTTAAAATGTAATTGACAGAATACAGAATTGTCCCATAGCAATGACCCTTGTCTTTGGGAGTAGCATTGTTCACCCGTGTGTGGTACCTCTCTTCAAACTTTTTAAAAACACTTATGCTCTTAATTAGTTTATAAAATAATGGCATTTCACAAGGCATTTTTATAAGCCATTAGTTTATTTACCTATCCACTTTCCCCACCCCTGCTCACACCAAAGTTTAACTCTTGATCAATACTCCATATGGGGTCATGTAACTGAATGAAGTTGCTTGGTAACTTGACAATAGTAAAAGGTTTCTGAGTACACAATAACCAAAAATTAACTGTGCAATGAATTCAGAATTTCTGGCAGTGATCTCCTGTATTGCATTTGTAACATTACTGCAGCCATAGTTCTGAACAGCTATCCACTTGGTGATGGGTGTCCCAACATATTGATAATTGATATTGAATGTTGATAAATTTTGACAGACATACTTCAGCTCAGACTATTGCATGTTGTGAACTGCAGTGTTCCTACTTGACATACAAAACCGTTCACTGAAACATAATAGCCTAATTATGGAAAATCCTGGCTTTAATAGTTTTTTCTACTATTATTCTTCAACATTTAAAAACCAGGATGTCTGATTTTTGAAAAATTAATCTTAGAGTTGCTGACTTGAGTTTTTAAAATTAAAATTTGGCTTGGTATTAGAACAGAATTCCCAACAACAGAAATGGCCTTAAATGTGTTCTTTCATTTTGGACTAATGAGAAGCAGCATTCTTGGCACTGAGAATTTTAAAATCAAAATATTGATCAACTCCAAGAAATATTGAGGGTGTTCTAATCCTGTAATATTAAACATTCAGCCAAGATTTAGTTCTTTATGCAAAGATAAGATCTTATATCTTATTAGTATGCAAGTTTGCTTCCACAAGGCCATTTTCATGTAAGCGTATAATGTACTTTAAACATAGTCCTTTCCCTCCATAACTCACTACCTGACCTTCTCTCCCCTTCTCTTCCCTTCCCTCTCCCCTTCCTATTCCTTCCCACCCTCTCCCCTCCTCTCTTATCTTTTCCCCTCCCCTCCCATCCTCTCCTCTCTCCTACCATTATTTTTTATTACCTCCACTGAGCACCTTTGCTTCTACTTTTACATCATCGTGTGATTTGAATGGGAAATATGAGACACAGATGCACATATTGGAGCACTTGGTCCCCAGGTGCTATTTGGGAAGGTCATAGAACCTTTATGAGGTGAAGCTTTGCTGTAGCAAGTAGGTTGTTCGGATGGGCCTTGGTGGCTTTTTAGCCTGGTCCCACTTCCTGTTTCCTCTTCTTGAGTATAGCGACAATAACCTACCAGTCTCCTGGTTTTTGTTACCATGTCTTCCCTGTGAGATGGACTGTGTCCTTCTGGACTGTAAACCAAAATAAACTTTTTCTCCCTTAAATGTTTTTTGTCTGCTTTGTTTATTTGTTTTCTACAATGGTTTGAAAGTAATTAAAACACAGCCAGGTGGTGGTGTCTCACACCTTTAATCCCAGCATTTGGGAGGCAGAAGCAGGCAGATCTCTGTGAGTTTGAGACCAGCCTGGTCTACAAGAACTGGTTTCAGGACAGGTTTCAAAGCTACAGAGAAACCTTGTCTCAAAAATCCAAAACAACAACAACAACAAAAACCAGTAATTAAAGCACATCTGTACAATATGATTTTATATACCTGTGAAATGAGAAAAATGAAAGAAATGAGCTTGAGCTAGTTTGCTTAATACTACCAGTAATTTGTACACCTATTTTGCCTATATAACTTTTTCTTTTCATATATATATGAATATATATATATATATATATATATATATATATATATATATATCTCTTATTTGAAATAGGGTCATAAATAAAGTTTAAAAGACATTGCTCTATTTTACTTTTTTTAGAAACCTAAACCTCTGTTTGGAGGAAGGAAGTATTTGCCAATCATTTCTACAAACATACCCTCAACCAGTTTCCTTATTTTGCAGTGTATTTTTAGAAGCATGAGCGCTGGGTGATTTTGTATTATCAATTGATCTACTTACTGCCTTTATCTAGAACTCTTACTGGTCTACCCTTCATCAAGGTATGGTCAGTATCTTCATTATTTTCATTTCTATTTATTTATTTTAAAGATTTATTTATCTTTATTTTATATCTCTGGGTATTTTACTTGCATGTCTGTCTGTGTACCATGTGCACACAGGGCCCACAGAGGCCAGGAGAGAGCATCAGTCTCCTAGAACTGGAGTTGCTGATGGTTATGATTGGCAGTGTGTTGGCTGGGAATCAAACCTGGGTCTTCTAGAAGACCCCCTAGTGTTTGTAACACTGAGTCATCGCTCTCCAGCCTCTTCATTATTTTTAAAATAGATGGAAGCAGTAGTTTTTTAAAAATAACTAATGTATGGGGGTATTATTCAGTGTATAATGCATGTTTAACATATGTGAGACCTCAGCAGATTCGTTTTCTGTGATGATATTAGCATAGGTTTTCAAATGCTTCCACTCTTCAGCAAGGATTATAGAAATCTTCACCAATTCAGCTTGGTATGGGGAACCTCTTATTCCTGACGTGGCAATAGCTTACTATGTAAGAAAGCATTTATCTTTACCCTGCATTCGGAGACCTTCCTGATGGACCTACCTTTCTCTGGATGAATATTGTATTATACTACACAATAATCTCAGAAAGTAAGGATTATTTATGGTGTCTTGTTGTATTTTATGATTTCTTTTGACTATTCTCACAGCCTAGGTACTCCTCCCCAACCGTTTCTGATGATCACAATCATAATTTATCCTCACTGTTCATTTCCAATGTTACCTCATTCATTAAGTTTTTATTTTGCATTCATTCATTCATTCATGCTTTTGATACACACACACACACATGCTTATATATATTAAGATCCCACAATTTGCCAGATAATAAACAAAAGTAAGCAAAATAGGCATTGTCCTTCCCAACATAGTTTTGATTCTACTGGGTGGGAATAGAAGTTAGATGTTAAACAAATAACCACACCATAAATACACAGTTGTGTGTTGTGTGGAATATTTATGAGGGGAGTAGATTGAGTCTGAGAAGCCAAGGAATTCTTTCTTCCCTAAGAGATATTTTGGTTGTAGTATGAAGATGGGGCATTTTTAGTAAAGGGCATCACAGCAAGAAAACCAGGAAGCACAGAGCACAAGGGCCGATTTAAGAAGGTAAAGTACCAGAGCAAAGGGACAATGGGACACTGGTGATGCAAAGATGAAGAGTTAGGCAGAGGTTACAATAAGTCAGACATTATCATCTAGTTTAAGGATTTCAGGGTGTTATAAAACTAATGAAGTCCCTGGAGTGGTTGATGTGGGAGAAAGTGTAACTAGATTTATATTTTTACAAGCCCCCTCCAGCAGCAGAAGGCAGGGCACCTTGGAGGTGGCCATATGATACCAGGGGCACTATTTAGCAAGTAGTTGCAATGGACTGCATATGGTACATGATGATGGCTTGAACTTTGGGTTAGCCAAGGTGACAGACAGAATGATGGAGAGAATCTAAGGAGATAAAATTGACAGTGCTTTGGGAATTGTGGAAGGTTACTGCAGGCTGGCTTGTTTAGCTTGGATTCATCTTCGTGATATTCCCTAACAATTCTGAGCTATTTTAGGATGGTTAGGATAATGCAGGGGAAAGTGTTGCTGTGCACATGTGCCGCTCCGATTCTTCTCAACATGGTGAGAAGGGGCTGGGCTTCAGTCATCTCTAGTTACAATTTTTTCTTATGCAACACTGTGTTCCGCCCAGTAGAAAAAAGAATTAGTGCTTGATTCAGATTTGGGAGATCTGCATGTGACTGAAAGTTAGGCTTTTCTTTCATTGTGGCTGAGAATTTTTAAAGGTTCCTTCTTTGTGTCTAACATGTCATTATTTAAGTTGTATAAAGACCAAATGATATGGGAAATGTAGAAATATTTTGGAGGGATCTATTGAGGAATCTATTATGATTGTGTGTCTTTACCTCCCCTGACTTGAAGGGCCATCCATTTCTCTTACTTACACAATGAGGAAAGAAGTGTGTGAGTTAAAGGACTTGGAGGTGGGACAGAGGGGAGAGTAATGAAAGAGACATTTTGATAGGGGGGCCCATTTTGGGGTTAGGGAGAAATCTGGAGCCAGGGAAACTCCTAAGAACCCACAAAGATGACCCCAGCTAAGACTCCCACAATAGTGGAGAGAGTGCCTAAACTGGTCACCTACTGTAATCAGATTGATGACTACCATAATTGTTATCAGAGAGCCCTTATCCAGTAACTGATGGAAGCAGATGCAGAGATCCATAGTCAAACATTGAGCCAACCTTTGGGAGTCCTGATGAAGAAAGGGAGGAGGAATTGTTTGAGCTAGGGGAGTCAAGGTCATGATGGGAGAGCCTACAGAGACAGCTGACCTGAGCTCACAGGGAGCCTTCATGGGACTGACCTAGGCTCTCTGCATATATGTGATAGCTATGTAGCTTGGTCTGTTTGTAAGGCTCCTAGCAGTGAGTTCAGGTCCTGTCTTTGGTGCTTAGCTGGCTTTTGGGAGCTTGTGTCCCATGCTGGATTAGCTCACCTATCCTTGATACGGGGTGGGGGAGAGGAGCTTGGTCTTACTTCAACTTGATATGACACGCTTTGCTCAAACCCATGGGAGGCCTGCTCCTTTCTGAGTAAAGACTGGAGAGGAGGGAGGGGAGTCTATGGTTAGTACGTAAAATAAATGAAAAAAAAAAAAAGCTAATAAGAAACAAAAACAAAGGACCAATGAGGGCCAAGGGGAATAAAGAAGAGCTGGTGTTGCTGCACACTTCGTGGATGCCTGGGGACTGTGTCCAGCTCTCTCCATATGTGTTATGTGTTTGTGAGACATTCTTTCTTATTGAGCGCATTGGTCAGTATTTGTCTTCACTGAAAATTAATCTGCCTCAGAGTGTAAGAAATTGCTTAATAAATGTCAACATTACCTGTTCTCTAACATGTAGATTCATTAAGAAGGCCTCTAAACGTCATTAGAACAAATGCCACAGGACACCTTTGTTCATTGGAAAATGAACAAAGGGTTTGTCTTTCAATGGCATAGATTTCAAATATTCCATGACCCTAGGTCCCCTAAAACTGTACTCTGTCACCCAGCGGGTGTGAAGATTGTGAAACACCTATTGGTATTTTCTTAGATGACTCTAGGGACTTTTATTTCTTTATTTTCATGGGCAAATTAAGTAATTGGAACATATTAGCAGCAGAGGCCAACTACCGCAGGCTGGTCTTACGGACCTGTGAAGACTCTGCTGGAAAGCAGAACGACGTCCTCCTCTGACCTGTTTGGGTGGTCTACCTGGTCTGAAGTGCAGTTTTAAACTGGGAGTGAATATGAACGGCAGCTAACAAAACTCTAGGAATCAGCTGCACAAAATGAAAAGGCCAAACAATTTGAGATCAAATTTTGTCAAGTAGCATGTTACGACATATTTTCTGTTTCCAGTCTCCATCATGCTTATAATTCAGGACTGGAACTAATTGTTGTATCCTGGATTGACCTATTTGTCCTCTGTCTTAGTAGTTAGGCTCTTTCTCAGGGCTTAAATGCCCCAATTCCTTCTTTCTAAAATACAACTTATAGCACGATACTGTAAATTTCTTACGTTTTGGAGGGAGAAGGTTTTATCACTACTTACCTTTGAATTCAGTGTTCCTATCAAAGTTCTTGGTCTCATCACAAGAACTCAACATGTCTGTTGAATGAATAATGGACATACCCTTAAAATACATGATTTTATTTAAGGTTAAACATTTTCATGTTTGAACATGTATTAATTAGCTTCTGTAAAAAATACATTTCAAATTTATTTTCTAGACACCTTATAATCTGATGATGCTTAACGGTTAGTGGGTAGGTAGTTTTTAATGACCTACTTTTCTTTCTTAAAACTTTGCTTATTTCTAGGCATAAGTCAGACTTATATATGTGATGTATAAACTATGGGCATATGCTTGCTTAATGGCAGTGCATGCTGCCTTTGGCAAGACACTTTCCTCTCATTAATTTACTCACTTAATATTAATTTGAAAGTCTACTATTTGCAAGACAATGTTCTAAGCACTTAGGATGGAACAGTGAGAAAATTCTCTTCCATGTAGAATTCAATTTTTTTTTTAACAGTAGATAACAGACAATAATCAAACTAAATGGCATTGTATAGTATTTTGGGAGGTGATAGGCTATGGAAAATACAAGTTTTAGTAAGTAAAAGGCAATTTGATGTATGCAGTAGGACTTGATGTAAACTTACATTACAAGAATTAAAGACAGCTGTTTTGAAATCAGGTGAACCTTGAGTATTATGAAGTCTCTTTCCTAACCATAACCAGGCTGATACTGTAAAGAAATTTACAGTATCGTGCTATAAGTTGTATTTTAGAAAGAAGGAATTGGGGCATTTAAGCCCTGAGAAGGAGCCTAACTACTAAGACAGAGAACAAATAGATCAATCCAGGATGCAACAATTAGTTTCAGTCCTGAATTATAAGCATGATGGAGACTGGAAACAGAAAATATGTCGTAACATGCTACTTGACAAAATTTGATCTCAAATTGTTTGGCCTTTTCATTTTGTACAGCTGATTCCTAGAGTTTTGTTAGCTACCGTTCATATTCACTCCCAGTTTAAAACTGCACTTCACACACAGAGAGACTTCACCATCTAGTCTTCATTATTACTCTTTTTAGAGCATCACACCCACCAGACCAAGTTAATTGATGAAGACTTCAGATTCCAAACTATTACATTTCTTTTTCAAATTACATTATTTAAAACAATTTTATACATTTGTATACTATGTGTTGAATGCATTCTTCTCTGTTTCCATTATTTCTTACACTCTACTCTCTTTATTCCCTGGTTTAACTTATGAATTTCTTTCTTTACTTGCAGTTCTGTTGATAGAACCTCATGTGTAACACGTGCTAAGCAAGTGTTTTACCACTGAGGTACAACTGGAGACCCACGGAAACAATTTTTTAAATTTCTCTTCTTGTTCTTTAATAATTATGATGATTCATCTCTGTCTACGACTGAGCATAGGTTCCCAGTTCATCTTGGGACTTTGCATCCTTTTGATGCCAGTGATGAGTGCTGGGGAAGCCTCTTGGAAAGACATGAAAAGGGGGGAGGGTTCTCACTTAATGTTTCTAGGATCTTCTCACAGTCAGAGACGGAATTCAGAGATGCAGTAAAGGGCTTTTCACATCAGCACATTATGTGTAAACTTTAAAGGAGGGTAGGGTTAGTCATGACTTAGGGCAGAGAGGGAGTCAGGAATTCATAGAATGTATGGTTGATGAGATTTCTACTCTGCATAATCTCTTGCCTCAGCCTTCGAGTGTTGAAATTATAGTTTGTTGGGGCTCAGCCTTGACGGGGTTCACATGTTCCAGGGTAGGGGTATGAATATTAGAACAGAGATATGAATAAAAAAGAACAAAAATGCAGAATAGAACTGGGAGGGTAATCCAGTGAATACTGAATTTATCTGCGTTTATTTTCCATAAACTCACATACCCAATCCAAAAGGGGGAAGAAGGCAAAAGACTCCTTTAACATGATGCGAAGGACAAACAAAGCAATTACTTGCTTCAATACCTGAAGAATCAAGCAACTATATCCTGAGTTAAGCATTCTATTGTTTAGGCAGTACATGCAGTGGCCACACCTTAGAGCACATAACCTATAGCCAGCTACACCCTGGGTCAAACCTCCTGTCATATCCTTGGAGGAGCAGGAATAGGCTTGAATTCTCTGACCTTTGGTCAAGGTGGAATAGACCCACTTCTGTGGGCTCCCACAATAGTTACCTGTTACTGTAGCTGGATTGACTTTCAAATACTTTGGAAATTAATTGGCCAACTGCATGAATGATGATGCAGTGGGGGCGAAGTAGGCTTGCTGGCGGAAATGGTAGCTTTACAGGATGGAGGGGATCTGAAGTTATATCGAGGTTTATGTTGGGGATAAGCCCCACTAAACCTCTCAGGATTCACTACAGCAGGTAAAAACTGGCTAAGATATCTGAAGGTAAATAAAATGAATTGGCGCACATAAGTCTTTTTTTATCATGTCCCATTTATTCTTTTTATGCTTTCTCTAATGTTATCTTGATGTTTCCCTTTTGATGTTCCTTCTTGCTGTTTCTCGCTGTTCTTTGCTGTTTCTCTTTGCTGTTTTACCCATCCCACATGGTTTCCAGTTTATATACCTACACAGACAGTTAACAAGCTTTCATTTCACAGAATCACGCAAGCAGGTAGAGGAGGTACCTTATGCCTCTGAAGGGGCATGGCGGTGAAGCTCCCCAGTAGATACCAGGAGGGTTAGGAATGTGAAGCATGATTAATAAAAACTCAGTGTCAGAAACTGGGGTTCAACCTGAAGATCCAAAAAGCAAAACAGCCAAACACTGGCTCTTACCTCGACTTCAGTGTGAAATGATGATCCTGCCTCCCGGAATCTTAGAATAAGGTTTTCCTTGAGAACCATCTTCACCTGTCTTATATTCCTCTCTATGGCTGGAATTAAAGGTGTATACCACCCTATTTCTATGGCAATTAGGGTGGCTACTGGGATTAAAGGTATGTGTTACACCTTTGCACACAGTGGGGGCTGTTTTACTCTCAGATCTTCAGGCAGTCTTTATTTATTAAATTACAATTGAAATGCCACTACAGGATGGAGCTTGACCCCCTGACCAAACATTCTGGTGCTGTCTCTCCAGCTAAGAAGAAATTTCTTTCTCTGGGGTTGGTTTAGTGATCAAGGGTTTTTTCCTTTATATTTTAGGGGTAAAGGTGCAAACAGTTAATTCTTAGACTAAGACCTCGTGTCAAATGAAAGCTGAAGGTAAGTACAGAATATTGATAGCTTGTTAGAATAAAGTAAGGGTTAGTAGATTACACCTTCCTGAGTCTGCTGCTAGAGAATTCAGGGACACCCAGACCTGTTTACCAGTAAAAGCAGACATACTGTTTCTCTGCTTAGTGCCTCTTGCTTAGGGCTTTCTTCTCAATAAGTCCTGTCCATAAGAATAATTGTGGGGGCCTAGCTTTATGTAGATTTGACTGTTAGAACAAAGGTTTAGCTGAGGGAATGCTTTCACACCAGGGCCCCATACTGTGGGGAAAAGGTATACGGTTACCAGTACAGGAAAAGCTGGGATAGTTTGGGATGAATCCCATTATGGAATGGAGAAATGTCACGATTTCATAAGATTTCTACTGAATTGATAGTGATTATGCAAAAAAACAAGTGTTCTCTAAGCCCTGAAAATCGGGTTCCTCATATAGAGTGTGCACTGCCGTGAGTCTGTCTAGTAGTCTGTCAGCTGCACTTTCACTGTATCGTCTTGTGGGCTCCCATCAAAGTTCTGTTGTGGCCTCATACCTTATGGGAGGTCTGTTAAATAGATAGGATGTTAAAGCATCATATGGGCAAGGACTAAGATTGACACGCAAAACTGAGAACCAGCAGGGTGTCAATGGATATAAGCTACACCTAACCAAGTTCATTAGATCAGATAGCTCAGTGGTTCTCAACCATCCCAATGCTATCTATGACCCTTAATGTAGTTCCTTATATTGTGGAGAATCCCCAATCATGAAATTATTTCGTTGCTACTTCATAACTGTGATTTTGCTGTTATTGTTAGAAGTCACAATGTAAATATCTGATATGGGTCCCTGTGGGGGTCTTGACCCACAGGTTGAGAACTGCTGTGATAGAGGATGCTGTTAGAAAGAGAGGACCGAGGGTTGATCTCTGGGGATGCTTAGCAGTGACACGTTTGCAGGAGTGGCAGGTATTGAGAAGGCAGCATTGAGAAGGAGTTCCTAGCACTGTGGAAGGAACAATAAAGGGAGGTCTGAGCACTAAGACTTGATGTAGAAAGTATTTCAAGGAAAGAATAGTCGGTCTTGTGGCTGTTTGATAAGTAAGATGGGGACTGAGAACAATCAACTGACTTTGGAAAGCCAGATGCAATTACTAATCTTGGTAAGAGCCATTTCGGTAGAGTGTGGGGAGAAAAGCTGTTCCAAGTAAACAGAACAGAGACCAGGAGGGAGGAGGAGGGTATGGAAAATGTGTACCATTTTTCTAAGGGGTAAAGAGACAGAGAAACAATATGTGTAAGGATGGACAAAGGACACGGTTGGACATTATTTTGGTTTTCAGCTGCCTCCTCCTTTCTCTCCTTTTCCTCTTCCTCCTCTTCCTCTGCTTTCTCTTCTTTTCTATTTCCTATTTTTGAGAAAAGTTCTAGCTATGTAACTCTGACTATACTGAAACTTGCTGTATAGACTGGCTGGCCTCAAACTCTAGATCATTCTTCTGCTTCTGCCTCCTGAGTGCTGGGAGTATAGGTACAGGCTACTGTGCTTGACCTTCAACCTTTCTTCTTTATAAGTTGGTTTGCCTTTGCCATGGAGCTAGAGAGCTGAGTAACACAGCTATTACATTGAATAGAGAGGGATATGATTGATGTGGGAGGGATGAGATGATCCTATACTGAAAACCATCTCTCTTGAGAGCAGTGAGGATAATAGAAACTTCCTCTCATTTTACCCTACTGGGCAGTTCTCTAAGTTCAAATGTTTTGCATTTGTGTGTATGGGAAAGATTTAAGTTTAAATTCACTGTCCTGTCATTTTGGTAATTAATAAGATAGTGAGAAATTATAACATATGTACTGGCCATCGACTTACTTTTCCTTTCCTTTAAAAAAAGCATTTTTAAAGATTTATTCATTTTTTTTGTGTAATATATACTTTATATAACACACACTCACACATAACACACACATACACCAGATGAGGGCATCAGATCACATTGTAGATGGTTCTAAGTTGCCACAAGGGCGCTGGGATTTGAACCGGGGTCCCCTGCAAGGTCAACAAGCACTCTTTTACTGGAACCACCTTCCAGCTCCTCCTTTCATTATCAGTTTGTTGCTTCCTCCCGATCCTTCCTTGAATAGTCAGTGTTCTTTCATATACTACTCTAGGGTATGCCCTTTTCTTAGTGTGGACTTTGCCAAAATTTATTTGTTTTTCCACCAGTTTTCTTGGTTTCTAACTGAATCAAAATCTCTAGCAGAACAGGAACCTTGTCGTTTTCCTCTGTTATGCCCACAGCACCTGTACTGTCTGGCATCTGAGCAGAGGTGAGACGAGACATGGCTGGCATACAGTGGGTTCTGCTACACTAGTTAGCTGCAGAAAATCAATACATAAAATTGCATATGGGAGAGAGGGTTCACATTCAAATTAAGTACCCTGTAGGTGTTTCTAGCAAGATCCTAGGACATTTGTTTCTAACTCGATGAGAGGCGGGGATTTTGATGGAGAAGAGAAGCTAAAGATGCCCACCCACGCAGACAGCCATTTTTTTCTTTGCACTGTTTCAGAATATCTAAATGATATTGGGATTGAAAACAAAATTGTGCGATATTCAAGTGGCTTCAGTGACGTAAATTATTTGTTGGTAATGTTCTTTACACAAATGTTATAGGTAATCATTTTTGTGCTATCCAGGGAATACTTTTATCACTTTTGAGAGGGCTTTTATCAGCAGCGGTCCTGGCTCCTGTGTGTCAGAATCAATGAGAAGTCCAATATTAATCTGCTTAAAGGCATCAGTCTTGTTTTGTGCATTCATGCTCTGGGTTTGTAGAATATAGATAAAAAGCCCTGCAGCCTCCCTCTCCTTGGGTGGAGAAGCCTCTGTTCCTTAGGCCATATTACACTGATGGTTTGTTTTTAGTGTGATGTGGTGCTGGGGCTCACTGCTGGGTCTTCTTGTAGACCCAGAATTGCTATTCTACACCTCCAGTTCCAGGTTCTGGCCAAGATTCTGTGAAGAGTGTTGCACTTTAGATGATCTTGGGCAGGGTGTTCCCTGTGTTCCATTGTGTGGTTCATGGTGCTGACATCTCTAAGGTAAGCTTCAGAGCTGCTGTGGAATCTGCAAATGTCTTTATATGCAATCCAGGGTTATTAAATTGTGCGTTGTCTGCCTGCGACTCTTCCTGATAATCAATCCAATACAGAAACTTTCATTCCACCCCTTGAGGAAATACAAAGTGACCTAGAACATGTGGCATCTGGCCCCACAGAGGGACCCGTTTTCCTCTCTAGGGATGAGAAGGACCTGACTTTCAGAGCACAGGAACTTGAGTTCTTTCTTTTAACTACTACAGCAATAGAAAAAAATCAAATTATTTTTCAGCTAGCCTCATCCTCTATCATGCTCCCAATAAATCAGAGTAAGCAATCTATTTTACTGAATGCACTGGATTCTAACACTGTACAGGAAACCCTTTTCGAATATAGATAACATTTTAAATTAGGCATTTGCACTACTCATTGGACCTGTAGTCTTAAAAATTTGTGTTCTGGAAAGTAAAAATAAACACTTAATTTTGCTGTTTTTAACATTCTTAACTTGTTTTCTCTGTGAAACTGACCTATTTCCATATGTCTAACTAAAGATTATATAGGCAATGTAGGCTCCAGCTACTGATAGTTTGTTGTCTTTACCTTGTAAGAGAGATTATTTATTTCTGTCGCCTGAAACACATGCTTTCAACCAGATTTGAGAGCACTGTGCTTGCAAACAAAAATTGATCAAATGCATTTGTTTATTTTGTTCCTCCTTGGTGTTTATTTTATTTTTTAAGGGTTTTTGAAAGATTTATTTAGTTTTTTCCTTTTTTTTTATTGATAAAAGGAGAATAAAAAAAAAACTGTAGGGATAAGTCCCGCCCCTTAGGGGGCGTGTTTGCCTCAGGCTAATGTCTGCCTATAAATTTGGCGAGCGTGCTCCGAGCTGTCTCTTCTACTTTCCTGGTCTCCGCAGGAACGGTAGTTCTGTAAGTCTATTTCTACATTAAAACTATATATATTTTTACAAACTGTCTGCATTCGTTTACACCGCTACATTTTGGCGCCCCCTTCCTCCACCTCCCAGCCTCCCATTTCCCTCCCCCTCCTCCCACTCTTCTCCCCCTCCTCCCACCCCTCTCCCCTTCTCCCCACTCCTCTCCCCCTCCCTCTCCAGTCCAAAGAGCAGTCAGGGCTCCCTGCCCTGTGGTAGGTCCTAGGTCCTCCCACCTCCGTCCATATCTAGGAAGGTGAACATCCAAACTGGCTAGGCTCCCACCAAGCCAGCACCTCCTTGGTGTTTATTATCAAAGCCTTAATCTCACTTGGACAGCTGATAGATCTAGACTCCACGGAAGTTCTTTGCTTTAATTATTTTGGGCTTTAGACTAAGTGACCAAAACACATTATACATCATATTGAGTGTTGGGAAAATGAGCACAGTTAGGGTCAGTTCATTAACTGCAAAGGTTTTTATTGCATTCCACTGAGCATGTAACTCCTTGTGGTCTAAGGCATCACCTATTTACCTGCCTTTGGACAATCACCTTGTCTTTGGTGCCTCCAGGAAAATCCACAGTATATAACTGAAGGAAGGGCAACAGAATACAATTAGAATTAATATACAGACTCATTAAAAATAACAAATGTGCTATGCCTGCAGTGTCTTTTCTCATTTTTATTACAATTTTAAGCTAGCATATGAAAAAAATTAGTTTTATTACGGTACCTTTATACACATATATCATTATTATATCATTATGTTTTTCTCATATGTACCTTCATTAAGCCTTGTCTTAAATGCATACATTTTTAGTCCTGCATATTTTTCTTAAATTTTATTTTTTAAAATTTTTTTTAATTTTTTAATTTTTATTCAAAAAAAAACTCCGCCTCCTCCCAGCCTCCCATTTCCCCCCCTCTCACCCTCCCCCCGCTCTTCTCCTCCTCCCTCTCCTGTCCGAAGAGCAGTCAGGGTTCCCTGCCCTGTGGAAAGTCCAAGGTCTTCCCCCCTCCACCCAGGTCTAGGAAGGTGAACATTCAAACTGGCTAGGCTCCCACAAAGCCAGAACATGAAGTAGGATCAAAACCCAGTGCCATTGTCCTTGGCTTCTTATCAGCCCTCATTGTCCACCATGTTCAGAGAGTCCGGTTTTATCCCATGCTTTTTCAGTCACAGTCCAGCTGGCCTTGGTGAGCTCCCAATAGATCAGCCCCACTGTCTCAGTGGGTGGGTGCACCCCTCGTGGTCCTGACTTCCTTGCTCATGTTCTCCCTCCTTCTGCTCCTTATTGGGACCTTGGGAGCTCAGTCCAGTGCTCCAGTGTGGGTCTCTGTCTCTATCTCCATCCATCGCCAGATGAAGGTTCTAAGGTGATATGCAAGATATTCATCAGTATGGCTATAGGATAGGGCCATTTCAGGTTCCCTATCCTCAGCTGCCCAAGGACTAACTGGGGACATCGCCCTGGGCACCTGGGAGCCACTCTAGGTTCAAGTCTCTTTCCAACCCTAAGGTGGCTCCCTTAACTAAGATATGTGCTTCCCTGCTCCTCTATCCAACCTTCCTTTATCCCAATCATCCTGTTTCCCCAAGTTCCCCCCATCCTCCCCTTCTCACTTTTCTCTCCCCATCTCCCCTTACCCCCATCCCACCCCACCCCCAAGATCCAAATTTTTTGCCCGGCATCTTGTTTACTTCCCATATCCAGGAGGATAACTATATGTAGTTCTTTGGGTTCACCTTCTTATTTAGATTATTTAGGATTACAAATTATAGACTCAGTGACCTTTATTTATGGATAGAAACCAATTATGAGTGAGTACATCCCATGTTCATCTTTTTGGGTCTGGATTACCTAACTCAGGATAGTGTTTTCTATTTCCATCCATTTGCATGCAAAATTCGAGAAGTCATTGTTTTTTACCGCAGCGTAGTACTCTAATGTGTATATATTCCACACTTTCTTCATCCATTCTTCCATTGAAGGACATCTAGGTTGTTTCCAGGTTCTGGCTATTACAAATAATGCTGCTACGAACGTTGAAAAAATGCTTTTGTCATATGATAGGACATCTCTTGGGTATATTCCCAAGAGTGGTATTGCTGGGTCCAGGAGTAGGTTGATCCCGAATTTCCTGAGAAACTGAAACACTGATTTCCAAAGTGGTTGCACAAGTTTGCATTCCCACCAGCAATGGATGAGGTACCCCTTCCTCCACAACCTCTCCAGCAAAGGCTATCGTTGGTGTTTTTGATTTTAGCCATTCTGACAGGTGTAAGATGATTATCTCAAAGTTGTTTTGATTTGCATTTCCCTGATGGCTAAGGAGGTTGAGCATGACCTTAAGTGTCTTTTTGGCCATTTGAACTTCTGTTGAGAATTCTCTGTTCAGTTCAGTGCCCCATTTTTAAATTGGGTTAATTAGCATTTTAAAGTCTAGTTTCTTGAGTTCTTTATATATTTTGGAGATCAGACCTTTGTCAGTTGCGGGGTTGGTGAAGATCTTCTCCCAGTCAGTAAGTTGCCTTTTTGTCTTAGTGACAGTGTCCTTTGCTTTACAGAAGCTTCTCAGTTTCAGTAGGTCCCATTTATTCAATGTTGCACTTAATGTCTGTGCTGCTGGGGTTATACATAGGAAGCGATCTCCTGTGCCCATCTGTTGTAGGGTACTTCCCACTTTCTCTTCTATCAGGTTCAGTGTGTTCAGATTGATATTGAGGTCTTTGATCCATTTGGACTTGAGTTTTGGCATGGTGATAGATATGGGTCTAGATAGCATTTTTATTCTATGAGAATTGCGTAGGTATGCCTGAAAAGAAGCTTTAGTTCCATGACAAATTAACAGAAATGAGAGAGAAAAAGAGAGAGAGAGAGAGAGAGAGAGAGAGAGAGAGAGAGAGAGAGAGCTATCAGGCGGTGAGGGGCTGGGTGAAATCATTTCTTTCTCATAGGGTTTGAAAATCTTTTAGGGAGTGGCCTGAACTACCAATTCCAAGGCACTGCCCCAAATCCATGAAATCGGATGCTGTTCTATGCATGGAGTCTGATGCCAGCCTTATGTGGCACCTTCTCTAAGAGATTTCACTTTGTGGCAGGATCTAGAGACATTGGACTGAATGAGCTATAAACATTTGCTTACCTCTCACGATGCAAAAATTATTTCAGTCTAGTGTTTTTGGAAGGAACTTTCTAGTCTATTGCAGTTGTTTTATTTAAATTGTTGGTAGTCAAAATTTAAGTGTTATTTAGTAATTTGAAGAAATAGCCATTTTAATTTTCCACCATTTCAGTTGCTAGCGATACATATCTAGAGAGTCGGGCCATTTTGGGGTTGGCTGATCTGCTAGTCAATATGCAAGTAAATGATACTATCGAGTATGTAAGAGTTACTTGACTATTGTGTCTGTGACCCAATGGCCTGACTGACTCCCCCAAGCAGTTGTTCTGCCTCCCTACCCAGAGTTATAGGAAATCTATTCAATCAAAGACATCCTTTAACTTGACATATAGGAAACCTTTGAGTACAACTCCAGACATGCAGGATGTTGGGTGGTGCTAATGAGCAGCTGGCTTGAAGAACATTGATTGCATCGATCTATCTAGATCTTTATAGAATGTGAAATAGAATGTAGACAGCCTCTAGTTAATTGGCATATGTATGCTATAGTACAAGCTGTGCATCTTAGGCAAGTTAATTATCCTTTCTAAGCCAAAGTTCTGAGGTGCGACATGGAACTAATCATAGTGTGCTTTAATTGGATCATACCAATGCTTGGTTGAGAAGACTCATGCAAAAAGGTTAGCTCATCCCTGATTTCCTATTCTTAGTAGAATTATTACTATTACCACTATTGTTATCGATTTCTGGCCAATGGCGGTTTCAGCCAAATCCCCAATCATAAATTTATTCCTTGCTTCTCTGTCTCTGGCTTCCACACTCACAGCTTGGTCTCTAGAGGGTGATATTGTAAGACACTGAGAAGCTCCGCCAAGCACTGTCCTTCAGCCCCTTCAGCATCTTCTTTGTTTGCTTTTTCTTTATCTGAGCTATTTGTTCCTTGGATGAATCAGGAGTGACCTGGCTCTTTCAGAATCTTCTACTTCAAGCTCTTCATGTATTCATTCACTTTTTAATTCATTCATATATCTGCTCATTTATTAACTTTCCCATTCAAATCAGTACTTGGTGTTTCAATGCTCAGTAAAGCTTCCTTCCAGAGGCAGAACTAGTTGGTAACCAAGTGAATAAACATAGCTACTCTCTTTCTTGCTGCTTTGAGAATGAGGGCATTTCTCCAAGTAGGAAGAGAACTACAGGGCACCTGTATATTATCACTGAGAGATTGTAAGAGCCACTTCCTCCCTCTAGGACACGTGTAGGAGAAATGATCCTTAGGGGATACAAGGGAGTCAGGCAGTAACTAGATAACAGAACCTAGTCTCTTGCGTGCCATGTGGTGACATAATTTCTGCCTCTCTTCTCTGTATACTTGTATTGAACTGCAAGCTATCATCATCCATACCGTCAGATAGATAGCAGTGTTCAACATTCTTTTATTTATCATAAGAATGGCCAACTTATATGGGGTAAGAACTGTGATTGAATAACGGGAATTCAAATCCCAAGTAAATTTGTGATTTCCAAGCCAGGCAAGTTTACCTGTATTTCCAGTACTCAGCAGGTTAAGGAAGGAAGATTCTAAGTTTATGCTACATAGCGAGACTGTGACCTCTCCCTTCCCAAATAAGTGATTCCTGCAGATGTAAAGTGTGCACACTCGTGCTTGTTGCCTTGGCATCACTGAGGCATTGCTCGACAAGGATGAGCAAGCTCAAGGGAGCCTCTCAGTGTGATCTCCTCATTGGTAGAGGGGTGACACTGATGTTAATGTCACTAGAGTGTTCTGACAAAGGCCTTCCTAGCCTGTCCATGTGGAATCTGGTGGCTAAAGGCCTCGACTTCCATGACCAGCTCTTGCTTACCATTGTTCTTTTTAAGGAACTGCATAGGAGCCCACAATACTGATGATTGTTTAGTTTGGTGACTTTCTGTGCAGTGCTGGATTTGAGAACTGCTGTCGTGTATGCCACCTTAATTGATTCCGAAGTTGTGTTTCTGGCACTTCCTGAAATGTGTCCTCTGTTTCTGCATGGTGCTATAGAGCATTGGTTTAATTGTCACCTCTCCTTTGGGAGATCAGGATGAACCTGTAATTGGGGATGCTGTTTTGCTACAGGCAGATGTTCAGCATTCAAGGATTTGATTGTGAAGAATTCTTAACTTGACCTGAACAATTATTTTTCTAGTTCTTATAAAACAGTTATCTACTTATTGCAGAAGATTTTGAGATGAGAAGAAGTTATATAATAAAAAGGCTACATTACTTTCATAGGACCATGTGAGTGAATACACATAAGGGTTTTTCTTTGTCTCTTTCTGCTTTGTGGCATTGTGGAGGGTTTCTGATGAGCAGAATTTAATGACTCATGGTTCTGGGTGTTATGGAGTTAAAGGTCAGAGGACAGCTTAGACTTTTTGATAGAGTGTGAGGAAAAAGATATATATATATATATACATATGTATGTATACACATATATGTATATGAACATATATACGCATGCATACACACACATATAAAGATAAAATTAATTCTTATGAAAAGATTAAAAAGAACCCAATCATTGTACGGAAATGACATTAATTCACTTATAAGGGCAGGATACTCATGGCCTAATCAACTTTCAAAGGTTTCGTTTCTGTTGCCTTTGGGGGTCATTCAAATCTTAGTATCCTCCGTAATGCCTCTTCCCTAGATAAATGAGTGAGTTACTTTACTATTACCGTGATAAAACACTGTGACCAAGGCAATGTAAGGAAGAGTTTATTTTAGCTTAAGTTTCCAGAAAGATGATAGCTCGTCATTGCTGGGAATCACGCCAGCAAACAGCAGGCATGGAGGTAGGAACAGGAAGCTAAGTGCTCCCATCTTGAACCCTAAACAGAAAGCAGAGAGAACCAACTGGAAACTACCATTGCATACCTAGTGACATACCTCTTCTGTAAGTCTGCACTTCCTAATCCTCCCAGCAGCACCACCAACTGGAGACCAAGTATGCAGATATCTGAACCTTTGGGAGACATTCTCACTCAAACTACTACAATAAGAAAGTCGCAGTTTGATTAGTCACCTAGAATTGCTTGTAACTCCGAAAGGATTGTCTTCAGTGGCTGGGTGGGGTTCTGTTCTTTGGGTAGATAATTTGCTTATCTATTCCCATATATTTGATTCCTGAGTTTTCATACTAGCAAACAAGTGTTGTGAAGAGATAATATTGTGAAAACGTGAATTTTTAGTAATATTTTGTAATAAATATTGATTTATTATGATATATGATATTCAATGAGTACCATTATGGGTAAAGACCATGTTCAATAGTTACACTAATAAAAGGAACTTGGCACCTTGTTATTATCTTCAGTGTGATTTTTAATATGTAGTTTATTTGATGCTTGTTTCTAAGCTTATACCACAATTAGGTTTTCAATGAATGTTGCCATGGTCTTGATTCAGTATTCTAACACTTTATCTGATGAAATGTTCTTTTAAGACCCAAATAAAGTCAGAGAGTTCTGCAGAAAAGCTGCCAAAAGTTTCAATCCAGTTCTTCTGCATTGATTGTTCCTTTTTGGTACACATAATAAAAACGAGTCTACCGTTTCCATGATGTGGGTCTAAGGCTTAAAGTATCAGGGATAGAAGAACAAAATATAAAGGCATGTAAAAATGGAATCAGGAACAATAAATTTTGACTTACATACAAGTTTAAACCTAAGGGGAAAATTTAGAACACAGAACTGGGGCTCATATGACCCTGGTACTCACTGATCAAAGTGAGCATGTGCTTTGCCACCAGAGTGCACAGGGGCTTCAAATTGAAGTCACCCCATACAGGAGAGAGGGTAGGAGCAAGCATTTTGTGCCACACAGAGAGTTTTATTGGATTCCACATATCTTGTAAATTCCAAATACCTTGTAAATCCATCCTGTGATATCTCATGATGATTCTTAAGAAGTATTTTTCCATGGAGGGATGCTACATGGAAAAAAAGTCAAATCCTAACATGCTGTGCCCCTGTATACATTAAACATACGCTTTACATTTGACTTGTTTTTCTAGTTTTTTTTCTGCAAGATTCCAAATCTTTCTAAGCTTTTTAACTTTTCCCTACACCATATATTGAACCCCAAAGGTGGTTCAAAATGCACACAGGTCAAAGGGCACATAACAAAAGTCTTCAGGTGTGGATGCTCAGAAAGAATTTCAGACATAGTTGTCAGGGATTTACTCATGTTCGAGAAGATTCAGTATTTATTCCTATTAAAGTCTGAATAATATTTCATTACATGATATACTGTGTTTTGTTTAGCCTTTCATTAGTCATTAGACATTTATGCTGTTTCCATTTTGTGGCTAATAAATATTGCGACTCTGCGGGTGGAAAGAGGTTTGTTCAATATTGTACAATTTATAGACAGTAGATCTGAGATGTGACCTAAGGTTTATCTCTTTCAGAGCCTGGACAACTATTTCGTATTGATTCTTAGGCGTTGTCATAAGCCCTGCCTCTGTGTGTATGGGTGTATACATGTTCATACGTAGGTGTACATGTGTGTGGATGTTAGTGTGTGTGTGCACATGGAGGCGGAGGTTCACATCCAGTGTCTTGCTTGGTCACTCCCGTTATTAGCTTTTGAGACAGTCTCTCCTTGGACCTGGAGGCATACTCATGTGGCTAGTCTTGTTGGTCAGTGACCAAGGATCCTCTTTTGTCTGTCCCCTCAGTGCTGGAATTCTGGATGCATGTTGCTGTTCCTGGGTTTTTATGTGGGTTCTGGGCAATCAAACTCAGATCCTTATGCTGAAACAGCAAGCACACGATGGACCTCTTTCACCGGCCCTGGCTCTATTGATGACGCCTCAATCTTTATGCACATGTTTGGGTCTAGATTAATTTGTGTGCCCTCACTGGTTAGAACTAGAAAAGATCTAACCAGGCAAGTAGACCTCTTGCCAGATTCTGCTGCAGTGGTATATAACCTGTGCTATGATTTCATATTATAGATCAAAGTCTTTGCTCACTTCAAAATCTTCTACCTATGTTTGACAAAAATGTAGGACACTACCTAAAAGAACATTTGTTACGATTTCGCTGCAAGTTCCACATTATGTCTGTCTCTCAATTGTTTGTATTTCCAAAGAGGAGAATATGAATATAAAGAAATAAAATAAAATAGTAAAGCTAAAGATAAACTGTTTGAGGATCACTATTGTTTTATTGCTTGTGTTGAGTTTTCTCTTTGTACACTCCCCAGCCACGTAAAGGCGCAAGCCCCAAATGATCAAGAGGAAGGGATACAGAGGAGCAAATAAAACAAAGTGAGCATGGTTCTCACTTCCTGGTAGCAGCGGAGTGGAGCTCCCCCCTGCAAATGAGACTTCCCAACGTACAGAAGCCCACCGCTGTTCTGCTGTTCTCTTCCTGCAGCTCCGGTTAGCTGGTGTTGCAGAATTAAGCTGGAAATCACCTTCGCTTCCTCCCAGTAACAGCTTCCTTTCTGTAGTGCTTGTCAGGGAACGCATAAACAGGGACGCACTTGAGTGGAGTTGTTTCAGATGAAGTGCTTGGTGCCAGCTGGCGGGCCAGCTTCCCCCCAGAGGCCCCTTTCAACCAGGGGTAAGAAAAAGGTAAACTTCCACTGAAAGCAGAGATGTGATTTCGTCGCCTCTCCCCACTGTTTCTTTCCCTCTCCCTCTCCCTCCCTCCCTCTCCCCCTCTCCTTTTCTCTCTTCTAATCAAGAAAATCCAAAATCTGTCAGAAATAAAACGGATACAAGCTGTTCCAGCACTGGAGGCAGCGCTCACAGCTGTGTCGTGCCCTCAGGCTCCCCACAAACAACACTGCTGCTTACCAGGCCTAGGGATGCTCAGGTCTTGCTTCCTGTTACTGAGTGCCAGGAGTTATTTACTGTCATGCCAGGGAGTTAGGGTTAGAACACACTGCTGACCTTCTCAGTTTCTGGAGCACTTCAAACATCTGAACCACAGAAGCCTAGATTTCACGACATCAGCACAACGGGAACAGCCAAGATAATGCACCTCCTCCAGAAACCATCGCCCTTTTCTAGCTTCTGAAATGAATGAAAAGCAAGCAGTCACAGGGGTTTTAAAGAGATTGAGGTTAGCTAGGTGGTGGTGGCGCATACCTTTAATCCCAGCACTTGGGAGGCAGAGGCAGGCAGATCTCTATGAGCTCGAGGCTAGCCTGGTCAACAAGAGTTACTTCCAGAACAAGCTCCAAAGCTATAGAGAAACCCTGTCTCAAACTCCCCCCCCCCCCAAAAAAAAACAAACAAGAAATTGAGGCTGGGGCTGGGAAAAACAGTGGATCAATGGAAGTGTGAGAACTGGCATTCAGTTGGAGGGACCCCAGAGCTCACACAAAATCCTGGTCATCATGGTAGCTTACCTGTAATTCCAGTACTAGGAACATGGGTACAAGATCCCTGGAGCAAGCTGGGTGGTGGATTAGACACATTGGCTAGTCCTGGGTTCAGCTGAGTAGTAAAGTTCAGAACAATCTAGGAAGACTTTTGACTTAAGCCTCGTGTCTTTACATGCACTCACACACGTAGGCATTCACACACACATAGGCATGCACACGCATACATAGGCATGCACACATACATAGGCATACACTCACACACATAGGCATGCACTCACACACGTAGGCATTCACACACATAGGCATGCACACACATACATAGGCATGCACACATACACAGGCATGCACACGCATACATAGGCATGCACACACATACATAGGCATGCACACATACACAGGCATGCACACGCATACATAGGCATGCACACATACACAGGCATGCACACGCATACATAGGCATGCACACACACATAGGCATGCACACGCATACATAGGCATGCACACATACACAGGCATGCACACGCATACATAGGCATGCACACGCATACATAGGCATGCACACACATACATAGGCATGCACACACACATAGGCATGCACACGCATACATAGGCATGCACACACACATAGGCATGCACACACACATAGGCATGCACACACACATAGGCATGCACACACACATAGGCATGCACACACATACATAGGCATGCACACACATACATAGGCATTCACACACACATAGGCATGCATACACATACATAGGCATGCACACACACATAGGCATGCACACACATACATAGGCATGCACACTCACACATAGGCATTCACACACACATAGGCATGCACTCACAGACATAGGCATGCACACACAGACATAGGCATGCACACACACATAGGCATGCACACACATACATAGGCATGCACACAGACATAGGCATGCACACACAGACATAGACATGCACACATACATAGGCAAGCACACATACATAGGCATGCACACACACATAGGCATGCACTCACACACATAGGCATGCACACACACATAGGCATGCACACAGACATAGGCATGCACACACATACATAGGCATGCACACACACATAGGCATGCACACACACATAGGCATGCACACACACATAGGCATGCACACACATACATAGGCATGCACACACACATAGGCATGCACACACACATAGGCATGCACACACACATAGGCATGCACACACATACATAGGCATGCACACACACATAGGCATGCACACACATACATAGGCATGCACACACACATAGGCATGCACACACATACATAGGCATTCACACACACATAGGCATGCACTCACACACATAGGCATGCACACACACACACATAGGCATGCACACACATAGGCATGCACATGCATACATAGGCATGCACACACACATAGGCATGCACACGCATACATAGGCATGCACACACACATAGGCATGCACACACACATAGGCATGCACACACATATAGGCATGCACACACATACATAGGCATGCACACACATATAGGCATGCACACACACATACATAGGCATGCACACACATACATAGGCATGCACACACATATAGGCATGCACACACACATACATAGGCATGCACACACACATAGGCAGGCACTCACACACATAGGCATGCACACGCATACATAGGCATGCACACACACATAGGCATGCACACACACACATAGACATGCACACACACACATAGGCATGCACACGCATACATAGGCATGCACACACACACATAGGCATGCACACACACACATAGGCATGCACACACACATACATAGGCATGCACACACACATAGGCAAACATAAAAATAAATGAATAAAACTATGGAAACCGACATTCATGAAGACGCTGAGTGAAATGTACTGCAATTATGACCTTACGTGATAACCACACATCTCAGTGTCATACCCACCTCACAGGACTCCTAGTCATTGGTGCAAGAGTATGTTTGCATTATACAGATCCCCCAGGAAGGATAAACCCAAGGTGGATCCCAGAACTCTGGCAACAGTTGGAAACCGAGGACTGCTAAGATCAAACCGAGCTGTTATCTGTCAGTGGAAACATTTTTCACAGGTTTGTATAACATGTTAGGTAAAATCATGGAAAGAATTTGGTTCTCTGATGAAATATTTCTCCTATGAGCCCAGTGTAACTGTTTTCATTATTCACTAATTCACGTAAGAGGAAAGGAGTGGGCTGAATACTCCTGTTCTGGAATGTCATACCAGAGGGGACTAGATGATGAGAACGGACATTGAGAGGGAAAATGGAGAACAATCCTTCAAGAAAGTTCACTGGAAACTGGTGACATTATACAATCTGTCCTCTTTATGCTCACACATGCCCACATCCTTTCTTTGACCAGTGACAGTGAAGGAAGAGAATAAGCTATGTCTTCATGTACATAGGATGCCACATTTCAGATGGCAGTTCAGTGTATCTTGTTACACTTCTATTAGTAGTTAGTATATTTGAAAATTACTATTAATTACCCAGGTAGTGCCTGTAATAATGACCTGTCCTTCTTATATCTATCTATCTATCTATCTATCTATCTATCTATCTATCTATCTATCTATCTATCTATCTATCTATCTATCTCTATCTATCTATACAGAGTCTTATTATGCAGCCCTGACTGGCCTGGTACTCCCTATGTATATTAGCTTAGCATGAACTTGGAGACTCTGAGCTTGCCTCTGCTTCCTGAGTTCTGGGATTAAAGGTGTGCACCACACCTATCTGACCGGCCCCATCTTAAACATCTAGGAACTTCTGCTCTGGTCCTAACTGGACTTGCCACAACAGGTTAGGAGAGAATATACTGGGGCTGGCAGGAAATCTCAGTGGTTAAAAGCTCACTGCTATTCTTCCACAGGATCAGAATTCTCTTTCCAGCACCCATATGGTGTCTCACAACTGTTTGCAAATCCAGTTCCAGAGGATCTGGCATCTTCTCTTAGCCTCTCTTTGCACCAGGCATGCAAACGAGACACACATAGACATGTAGGCAAAAACCCATACACAAGAAACTAAGAGAGAGGGAGAGAATAAATTGTTCACATAGGAGAAAAATAACTCTTCTGGTCAATTTGGGAGCTAGCTAGTACTTTGGATAAAGCAACCTACATGTTATCCTAGAACTCATCCGTGCTTGAAGTGGGGGAGCTTTAGCCTCTTCTTAGTGGTAGGTTTAGGCTCGCTCATATGTTGGAATTCAGTGGCTAGCCTAATTAAGGCAGCAGCCATTTGATTTTTTAGTTAGGATTTATCCTGATCCTGGATGCAGACAATAAGCCCTCCTATGCAGGTGTAGCAAGGTCCTGATGTCTCTAATGACATTTACAAAGTTTAGATTCAAGGTTTTGTTTAATCCTACCTTATCCTACCTCAAAACCTTTCTAGATTCTTCAGTAAATAGAATTACTGTATCTCTTGATTAGTTTTTCTCTGTTTTCTTTACTTTTACCCTAGGAGGTTTAGTAAATAGTAAATGTACTAAAACCTCAGTATAGAGTACATCCTTGCTTAGGTCTGTGAGTTTGGGGCTAACCTGGTCTACAGAGCGAGTTTCAGGACAGTGGGGACTGCACAGAGAAATTCTGTTTCTAAAAACCAAAACCAACTAACCAGGCAACCTAACCAAACCACACAAAAAAGGGTATCTTTCAGTGCCTTTCTCTGAGCCAGGGAGAAGACACTGACACACAAGGAGACAGGGTTTTGTTGCAGATTATGGGCTGTGTTAGTGTGTGCTCAGTTCAGTTCTCTTGTTAGGTAGATGACCCATCACTAATAATTACATCTATTGGCTAATGGTATGGTTCATTTTTTCTTTTTCTTTGCTGAGCATATATACATACAGATATATTATATATATAATATATATTCCAATTTTTGACAGAAGGTTGTTGAAGTCTTCAACCATAAGTGTAGATTTCTTTCTTCTATATAACTTTTGTCAGTTTCATTTCAAATGTTTTGCAGCTCAGTGGTTTGATGAACAGACATTTGGGATTACTGTATTGGTTTGGAATATGGATCCTTTGATCATAATAACATTTCTACATTTCTATTAATTTTTTTTTGCTCCAAAGGCAACACTATCAGACATTAGTATACACACTTCTGTTTTCTTTTATCAATGATATCTATCCATGCTTACATGGTATATGCTCTTCCATATGTGTATTTTCAACTTGCCTTGATCTGCATTTAACGTGAGTGTTTTGCAAACACTGTATTATCAGTCATAGTTTTAATACATTGTTCCAATTTGAGTCTCTTAATTGGTATATTTAATTTATATTTAATTCAATTACTCATGTTATTGTTTAGGTTTGCTATTTTTTGATTTTCTCTGAATTTTTATGAATTACTTGTATACTTTTTAGAGTTTTATTTTGATTTATCAATAGTTTTTTTTTAATTTTAAATCTCTCTGTATAGCTTCCTATACAGATTTTTTTTTGGTGCAGTTGGTGTTGTCATGATTTGATCTGTGTTACCAGTGTCAGTATTTCAATGCGTAAAATCTTCAGCTCCTTTTGTGTTACATTGCACCCTCATGCATAATATAGCGTATTCCCTCTACACACAGAGGTTCATGCCTGATAGTGTTGCTACACTTATCAAGCACGTGGAAAAACTGAACAGGAAAACTCTTGTTTTAATTCTCAGCTGTACATTCTGTGTTCCTTCTCTTTTCCTGATGTTATGAATTTTATTTTCCTCCATTGAGATAGGGTTTTGCTTTTAGCCCAGTTTGGCCTGGAAGTCACTGTATGGCCCAGAATGTCCTTAAACCCATGATGTTCTTACCCCAATCTCCTGGTGTTGGGATTACAAGTAGGAGCCACACCTCACAGCAAGGTGCTGCCACTGTGGCTGTTCCTCTTCCTTTCCTCATCCTCTTCTTCCTCCTCCCTTCTTCTTGCTCTTCCTCCTCCTTCTTTCTTACTCCCCCTCCTCTTCCTCCTGTCATATTCATCCCCCCCTGCTCTTCCTCCCCTGCTCTTCTTCCTCTTCCCTTCCTCCTGCTCCTCCTCCTTCAGCTCGTCTCCCTCTTCTCTCCTCCTCCTGCTCTTCTTCCTTTTCTCCCTATTTCTCAACATATTTTGTTTAGGGTACTTTTGCATTCTTTTAAGGTGAACTTGCTTATGACAAATTCTGTTAGCTTTCATTTGTCTGAAAATGTCTTGATTTCCCTTTCAGTTTTGAATATTTTTGCCACTTATGAAATTCTGTGTTGCAAATTTTTTTCACCTCTTGGAAAACATTGTCTGTGATCTTTTGTGTTCATGGTGAGATATATATTGACTTTTGAGGGTTTTTTTCCCTCTGTGGTTAAGGAATCATCTCTTGAACCTATTATTTCTTTTTTTGTGTGTGTGTGTGTCTAGGTATTCCTATATTCCAGAACTCTCAGAGGAGTCAAGGCAACTATAATGGCAGGTTTTTTTTTTTAAAAAAATTATTTATTTATTAAAGATTTCTGTCTCTTCCCCGCCGCCGCCTCCCATTTCCCTCCCTCTCCCCCAATCAAGTCCCCCTCCCTTGTCAGCCCAAATAGCGATCAGGGTTCCCTGCCCTGTGGAAAGTTCAAGGACCACCCACCTCCATCCAGGTCTAGTAAGGTGAGCATCCAAACTACCTAGACTCCCACAAAGCCAGTACGTTGCACCTATTATTTCTATGAATGCTTTTTAGCTCTATATTCTTTTTCCTCTGACATAAATTACATACATGCATGTATATAAACAAAACAATTCTAGTCAATCTTAATTCCATATACTCAGGTGTATGAAGCAGAGGACACAAGTTCAAGTCCAGTGTGGGCAACTTAGTGGTATCCTGTCTAAAAACAAAAATAAAAGTAGGTTGGGAATCTATTTCAATGACAGAATTCTTTCCTAGAATGTGTGAGGCCCGGTTCAGTCTCCCATACTTCAGAAATTACACACACACACACACACACACACACACACACACACACACATACACACACACACACGTCTCCCAAATGTGTGTGTGTTTGTGAGAGACAGAGAGAGAGAGAGAGAGAGAGAGAGAGAGAGAGAGAGAGAGAGAGAGAGAGAGAGAGAGAGAATTCCCCAAATTTCTATTTTTAAATTTTGTTTCAAGTCTACTTTTTTTTTCTGTTCAGGTTGAATATTTCCATTGTCTCCCCTCACATTCAGCTACTACTTCCATCTGTCTTCTTGATTCTGCTAATAAATATTTTTTGGGTACTACTTTTTTGTTTAAATGTTTCTCTTTTCGGATGCTTTTTCTGCTGAGGCAATTTCCACTTCTTTAGCAAAACCTTTTTCTGTTTTTATTTTTCCCATTTATTTCAAGTGTTTTTATAAGGGCTATCCGAGCATGTAAAATGTCTGCTTTAAATCCTTGTCAGGTAATTTTACAAGTTCTTGTCATCTTCATCCTGGTATCTGTTGATTTGAAAATATTTTCATTTTTAACATACATAATACCATGCACATTTATGGAGGACATGCCCTGCTTCACTTTATGCATATATTGTATTCAAGTTATGGTAAACTTCATATCTCTACAAATATTTAACCATGTGCTATAGGGAGAACCTCTGAAATCCTTTCTTCCGGCTTTAGAAACGGAACAGCATGATACTGTCCTCCGTAGTCACCTTGTTATATGTTAGTTCCCAGGACTTTACTCTCCTAACTGTATTTTCCCACCCGCCCTGAGGCCTTGTGATGAAACTCCCTTCGTAATAGCGTCACTTTTGAAGATTACAGAATCGAGGATCACATCTTTAGCTCATGAGTCTTTGGGGACATTTCATATCCAAACTACACCTATATGTGGAACAAACAGGAAGTGCAGGTTTCATCAGGGACTATGGACTGTGCTCAGACAATCAGTTAGCATAGGTCCATGATGCTGACTGTGGCTGCTTCGGCACGACGACTTCAAGGTGATTTTCTTCTTCAGACTTTTCTGCATCACGGAGAGTTTTGTAATGTATTTACATCATTTTCAACAAAATGGTGAAGTATCTATGGCTTTTCTTTGTTCCCTGGCTTTGTACTAGCCAAAGGGCCTTCTGTGCAAGGCAAGTGCTCCACTGCTGAGCTGAATGTTTCCAGCCTTCCCCTGCTTTTCACATTTTATTTTGATATAGTCTCACCCAGGCTGGATTTGGACTTACGTTGTAGTTAAAGACGACCTTAAATGTGTGGTCCTATTGCCTCAGTATCCCAAAGAACTGGAACCAGCAGCCTGTGCTACTCGACTTGACTGAAGTCTTGCTGATGCGAGGAGGAAGGGATTTTTCCAAACATTTTTATTAGAAGAATTCTGAAGTGAGTGTCATTAATTAATTTCATAACAGAAGCTTGATTTCTCAAAATCTCTTTAACAACTTTTCTTAATGTATTAATTATACTTGCTGTTTTACATATCTACTTTCTGTTTTTCTGTCACAATTAGCAGTATGCTTCTCAGATTCAGATGTGAATATTTTTAGATAACTGTCAAACGGAGGAGATGTTTTCCTTTTTTCCCCCCCAGTAGGCAAGGATCTCCATAAAGCAGAGGAGGTGCCGATGGCTACACAGAACGAAAAGGATGGAAACAAAATGCTATGGACTACGAGATAGATTTGTCCGTATATCTTCCTTGGGATTGATGCCGTCCTTTAGGGCTACATGCATTACCCAGAAGATCCACTGTGCTAAGAAAGGTGCAATCCACACCACTTACATCTGGAAACACAGCCAAATAGAGTAGGAGTGGGCACTTAATTGAGGTTAGTCAGTATCTCAGCTGGCTGGTAGTAACCCATATCCTTGGTTTGAAGATCCACATGACACCTTGGGATGTGCTACCCCTAAACTAAGTTCCCAAGCAATGAATGGACTCTTATTATTGGCCTATTAAAGATATGAGGTTTTGTTGCATGTCAGAGACTAAGAAAAGTGCTTTGCATGTTGTTCTGTATAGTTTTATATCAACTTGATAGTTGATACAGAAAGCTAAAGTCATCTGAGAGGAGGGACCCTCATTTAAAACCTGCCTCCATGAGATCAGGCTGTAGGTAAGTCTGAGGGGCATATTCTTTTTTTTTTTTTTTTTTTTTTTGATTTTCGAGACAGGGTTTCTCTGTAGCTTTTGGTTCCTGTCCTGGAACTAGCTCTTGTAGACCAGGCTGGCCTCGAATTCACAGAGATCCGCCTGCCTCTGCCTCCCGAGTGCTGGGACTAAAGGCGTGCACCACCACCGCCTGGCCTGAGGGGCATATTCTTAATTACTAGTTGTTGGTGGTGTGGCATCCCATTGTGGGTAATGCCATCCCTGAACTGGTGGTCCTGGGCTCTATAAGAAATCAGTTGAGCAAGTCATGAAGCGCAAGCTAGTAAGCAGCACTCCTCCATGGCTACTGCATTCATTAGTCCCTGCCTCCAGGTTCCTGCCCTGTTTGAGTTCCTGTCCTGCCTTCCTTTGATGATGGAATACATTGTGGAAGTGCAAGCCAAATAAACCCTTCCTCTCCATGTTGCTTTGGTCATGGTGTTTCATCACAGCAGTAGTAATGCCAACTAAGACACACTTATTACTTCTTGTATGCCTGAAAACCATGCAACTAACTGCATTATAAAATCCCCTTCTTATAGAAGAGGAAACTGGCATCCAAGGTAATGAAGTGCTTTGTACTTTTACCAGGGAGATGGAGTCCGGACTGCATAATATGTAGACTCATTTTCCTGTCATAGATCAGGTGCTTCTTATAATTCCTATATCCTCAGTGCTGTGGTTTGGATGGAGCTACAAAGAGTGCTCAGGCTGGCTTGTCCTCCTCACCAAGGGCTAGTTCTGCTCAAGCTCAACCCACTGAAAGTCTCTCTTCGGGCTCAGCTCTCTGGGTGATCTTATTTTCAAGTGGCAGATGTATAGGACACCAGACACTTGAGCTATTTCACACTGAGCTATACTGCTGTAGCAGTTGACGCGCACAATTGAATTCAGATATTGTATATGTGGGGGTCTGGGATGCACTGAAGAGACAAATTTGAAGGCTCCCAGAGGCAGGTTCACCTTGGTGATGGTTTTCCCTCACATTGACTCTGCCTGAAGAAAGCTTGCGCGTGCTCTTTTACGGCACACGGAGAAGGATTGCTCAGAGTGGCACAGCACATACCAGGTACATTTTGAATTCTGGGGAAATTCTAGATAGGGTTTATTTTACTTATTTTGTAAATCAGTGTATTAAAATTAATAAAATATTCTCCCGTGCAATTTGGGGAGAATGACTGTGGTTCTTTGCTGGATTTCAACTCCCCTCTCTCTACTCTTTTGTTGCTTTAAGCAAAAGCCTTCAGGTGGTGGCAGTACCACAACTCTTTGTTACCTGGGCTGCTAAGTCCTGTGCCAGATGGTTGCCTAGCAACCCTCGTCTCTTTTGTACTCTTTTGTCAGAAGATATTTTTGTATTGTACAATACGAATTTTTGTATTTATGTTTATGGATGATTTAAAGTGCAGTTCTTACGTGTGTGTTAGAGCACAGCAAATTCTATGTGGGTCCATCAAATCTCGGAGTAATAATTATGGGACCCTGAGGCCTTATTTGGCGAAACTGCAAGCAATCATGCCCCCACCCCTTCATAAAGGCACTTCAGAATCCTGGAGGAAAGCACAAAGGACTCAAAGAATGTGCCGAGCCTAATGGACCGCATGTTTCTGATGAAATGTAGCTCTTTAAACATTCATATATTATTAGTGCTCTCATGGGCTAAATGTGCTTTTATTGAAGATTTTATCCAAAGTTGGTTAGTACTCTAAGCTGCAGCAATAAAAAGATACAGACAATAGAAAACATGCCGGGCATCTTTCATTGTTTTTCTGCCAGATTTTATGATCATGATAATTTATTGTTTTTTATTCCAGCTTGAAATGAGGAACAGCTTATGATTTTGCATGATTTGCATTCTAAGGTCTATGTATGAACTTGGTTCTGCTGGGTTACACAAAGGCCTTGCAGGGTGATGTCTGAAAGGGTCAAGAACAACATCTCTGTGAGAATTCCTATCAGGAGCCAGATCTTTTTGCAACCTGGAGAAAGTTGATTCTAATCTGCAGAGATAATTTTACCAATTGATGTTTGTAACAAATAAAACTAATAAATATTTATTTTTTTTACAAGAGCAGAAATCATTGATTGAAGTAACTGTAACTAGAGACAATTCAGAAGCTGGGACAAACACTTATACACATACTAGTTCCTAAAAGAGTTTTTTTTAAAAATATTTATTTATTATGTATACAATATTCTGTCTGTATGTATGCCTGCAGGCCAGAAGAGGGCACCAGACCTCATTATGATGGCTGTGAGCCACCATGTGGTTGCTGGGAATTGAACTCAGGACCTTTGGAAGAGCAGGCAATGCTCTTAACCTCTGAGCCATTTCTCCAGCCCCCTAAAAGAGGTTTTTATAGTTTAAAAAACAATGTCATGAATGAAGTATGTTTTTAAAATTACATTTATTTTTACTCTTGACTTCAATGTTTAGCTGAGGGATAACATTAGACCTTTTAGTATGATAGCATTAGGAGAGTTTCTTATTTTCTTTTTTAATTTTTCTTATTTTGGATTTTTGAGACAGGGTTTCTCCGTGGTTTTGGTTCCTGTCCTGGAACTAGCTCTTGTAGACCAGGCTGGCCTTGAACTCACAGAGATCCGCCTCCCTCTGCCTCCCAAGTGCTGGGATTAAAGGTGTGCGCCACCACTGGTGTGTGTGTGTGTGTGTGTGTGTGTGTTTGCATGTGTGTGTGAGCATTCTAGTGCAGAGCCTGTGGAGGGCAGAAGTTGTTGGATCCCCTGGAGAGGGAGTGGTTGTGAGCTGCCTGATGTATGTATTGGAAGCAGAACTTGGGTTCACCGCAACAGCAGTGCACACTCTTAACTACTGAGCCATCTCTTCAAGCCCAGAATAATTCCATTAGCTTTAATGCTTTTTCAATTTATCATTGATTCTACTTACCGTACATTTTGTACCCATAATTTTCAGGTTTTTTTTTCTATGCTATCACGATTTAGTGTTTCAATGCTCAAATGCGATCCTCTTAGCAGCAGGCTTTCTGTATTCATCTCATTTGCTCTGGCCCCATGGTTCTGTAGAATTTGAAGCAAAGTCTATGGCTGCTTCATTTTCTGAGATTGTCCATGTGGAGGTGTGCTAACCAACCAACTTTTTTTTTCTGGATGGGTTTTTGCTTTTTGCACATTCCCTCAGAACTTTGTGTCTAATCCCAATACCACGTCTGTCCGTTGGAGAAGTCAAGAGCTGGTCAGTTTTAAGTCCTCATTTCACGCCGTTATTACTTTATAGTGACGCAGTGTGCTCTCTGAGAAAGAGGAAGAGCCCAGCAGTCACTGCGCTGCCATCACCTCTTTCCCCAAACCCTTTGTCTTGTCACCCTGTCACAAAAGGGAAACGAGATCATTGTCCTGCCCTTGGCCCTGTCAGGGTTGACATGAAACACATGCCCAAAGGGATTTGAATTTCACATAGACAAATGCATTTAGTACAAGTGTTGCCAAATAAAACTGGGCATCCTGAAATTTCACCCATGAAGTCTGGAGGTCTTCAGTACCTGCCTCATTTTGGAATTCACCAAAATCAATAATCTTTGTGAAGATTAGCTTTGAAAACACTGGTTTTTGTTCTATACTTTTTATTTCCTTATGTTTTCTGTTTTGTTAATGATTTTAACGTAACAATCCAGAGTGCTACATTTAACATTGTGCGAACTACCGTGTGCTGAGAATTGAACCCAGGTCTTTGGAAAGGGGTCCGGGCTCTTAACTACTGAGCTGTCACCCCAGCCCTATGCTTATAACATTGTTATAGGATTTTTAAAAATTTTCTACCTCATCTCTCTTTTAGGAAGGATCTCATGTATTCCATGTTGACTTTGAACTCAGTACATAAAAAGAGACTCTCAACTTCAGACTCTACAATTTCTGCCTCTCAAATGTTGGGACATCAGGAAGGAAGCTATTCAATGGGTTCCTTTCTTAGTCTTGGATGCCTGTGTTTATGTCTTCTCCCTTTTCACAGAGCCTTCAATGCATCGTGTGTTATCCAGTGTGTTTAGCTGTGCTCACCCTGCAGAATGAAACTCATCCAGCAAGTCCACCTTTTATTTTTTTTACTTTTTATTTTATTTATTTATTTATTAAAGATTTCTGCCTCCTCCCCGCCACCACCTCCCATTTCTCTCCCCCTCCCCCGATCAAGTCCCCCTCCCTCATCTGCCCAAAGAGCAATCAGGGTTCCCTGCCCTGTGGGAAGTGCAAGGACCACCCACCTCCATCCAGGTCTAGTAAGGTGAGCATCCAAACTGCCTAGGCTCCCCCAAAGCCAGTACGTGCAGTAGGATCAAAAACCCATTGCCATTGTTCTTGAGTTCTCTGTAGTCCTCATTGTCTGCTATGTTCAGCAAGTCCGGTTTTATCCCATGCTTTTTCAGACCCAGGCCAGCTGGCCTTGGTGAGTTCCTCCCTCGGGGGTGGGGGAGGGAAATGGGAGGCGGTTGCGGGGAGGAGGCAGAAATCCTTAATAAATAAATAAATTAAAAAAATTTAAAAAAAAGAATTTTCAAGACTTTGAATAAAATGTGTGTGAAATGTTTTCTGGATTAAAAATGTTAAATGGAGAAAGTGTCCTTCCAAAGTACAGTTTTCTGTACCTTGTATGTCTACTTTTTTTTTTTGTAGAAGAAGTTAAAAAATATAAAACTTATGTTTAATCAGTACATAGACTTGTACATGTTTTGGGGGGAATTTCTGTACTTACATTGTATAATGTTCCAACCAGTATAAACATACTTATGAACTCAGGCATTATTTCCCCACAGTGACATTTTGAAATATAAAACATATTATAATTATTATTATTTCTAAAGACATATGCTCAGGTGTACTTGGTGTCCACAGAAGCCAGAAGTTCTGTGGGATGATGCTCTTGTACACTGTCAAGATTTGTCATTTGAATAGGTTTAATGAAACACTGATTGGCCAGTAACCATGCAGGAAGTATGGGTAGGGGGCTAGCAGACTAGGAGAATTCTGGGAAGAGGAAGGAAGACGTCAGGAGTTTCCAGCCAGTAGCAGAGGAGCAAGGTGAGAATGTTGCACTGAAGAAAGGTACCATGGCTAAACATAAATAAAAATTATAGGTTAGGCTTCCCAAGGAGAGTAGGTGGGGGATAACGTGAGGGGAAGGGAGGGACGGGATGAGGGGAGGGAGTGGAAATGGGATAGCTGTGTAAAATGAGAAAAGATTGTATTGACAAAAAAGTCTTAATAAAAAAGGAAAGAATAAAAGAATTACGGATTACTTTAAGTGTAAGAGCTAGTTAGTAATAAACTTGAGCTACCAGCCAAACATTTATAATTAATGTAAGCCAACTCTGTGGTAATTTAAGAAACAGCTACAGAATGGGACAGGTTAGAAACTCACCTCCAACTACACAGAAGAGAATATTTGATCTCTAAAACTGGCGTTATAGACTGTTGTCAGCCTTTGTGTTGGTGTAGGAACCGAACCTGGGTCTTCTGCAAGAGTGTGTGCTCTTAACTCCCAAACCATCACTCTAGCTCCCTCCTAGTTTTTGTCTTCATGTTTTGGTTTTGATTTAGTACAAACTCTGCACAGAGGCCATATTTGAATTTCCATCTTTTTATTGGATAAAAGTAGGCCGTTGTGGAATATTAGTTTAAGATGTATTACATTCATCTATGCTGTAGAATATTTGTTTAATGATGCAAAGATATGTTGCATTCTTTTGTGTTACATTTGTTTAACTCTGTGAAGCTGTGTTACTGTCTAAAACAACAGATTGGTCTAATAAAGAGCTGAACACTCAATAGTTAGGCAGGAGAGGGATAAATGGGGCTGTTAGGCAGAGAGAATAAAAAGGAGGTGAAATCTAGGCTTGAGAGAAGAGTGAAGAGGAAGGAGCAAGTAAAGGAGACGGAGAGGAGGGTGCCATGGGGCTGTTCATGCAGTCACACAACCAGCCACAAAATAAGAAGGGAAGAAGGACATATAAAGAAAGGTAAAAAGTCCAGAGACAAAATGTAGAAGAAGAGAAACGGGTTAATTTAAGTTAGAAAAGCTAGCTAGAAACGAGCCAAACTAAGGCCAGGTATTCATAAGTAAGAATAAGTTCTCTGTGTATTTATTTGGGAGCTGGGTAGTAGGCCCCCAAAGAGTAAACAAAACCCAGCAAATCAAAAAACCAACTACAGTAGTCCTTTCTGAACTGAGTTTTACTAGGTGGTAGGTAGTAAAATGTCCTTCGCCTCTCGTTTGTTTCTATTTCAGTGTGTTTGGAACTTGCTGCCACTGGACTCTGAGGCAGGGCTCCACCCCATTTACTCTGAGCTGGGAGTATTCACATCCTATACTGATGAATTTTCTGTTATGGACCCATCCACTTAGTTTCTGCTTATTTACTATTTTAGGTTAGTGCTCTCTTTCAGGAGATAGGTGGAAATATAACTGTGGGACTCACTATTAAGGCTCTCACTTGATTTAAATAAAGTGAATTATATTTATCTAAGTAGGTCTTTCAGTTTCTATCTATTTTTCTATACTATATCCATGTCTTTTCATTAGTGGATAGTTTGGCAGGAGAAATAAGCATAAAACAACATATCTCTAGCTTTACCTTCCTAGTGTCTATCAGTCATTTAATAAATACTTATTGAATTGATATTTGTATCTTCTCCTATGGATTGGCCATAACTCCAAGCCCCTACTGCTTTCACAGCTATAGGATTTCATATGGGACATTTTAGAACTCTTAAATTTTTTTTCAAATAGGGAAACTCATATTCATTTTTAAGACTGTGGAGTCAGGTTTGGCATCATAATTTGGTGTGGCTTTTCTTGCAGATATTCACTGTGGCCATTATCACCATCTCCAATTTCACCATGGATGATGGTTTTCAGGTTATAATTTTGGTTATTATTATCTTGTCTTGGAGAGGACCCAGGTGAAAGTCCATTCTGTCCCTTTAGGGAAAATAGTCTCAAGTTATTATTTTAAAACATAGTGTGTTTTCTGGTTGGGTAGGAGACCTTCTCCATGGGTGTGAAAATACACTTAGTACTGTAAACCAAGTTCCATCCCTATGGGCTTTTAGGTTGTAGGCTCTATGAGGGAACATTTTAATGGTGTTTTGCTAAATAGGCATATTGACAAACTGCTTTCTAAATACATGTTTTTGCCCATAGATTAGTCTTGCTCTCAACTTTGGGCATGGATGCTCCTTGTTTCAGTGGTTGAAAGTTAATGCACAGGTTTATATCTGGTCTGGGTCCTAAGGATAAGCGATCATTTAATGTTCATCTATAAATAGGATATCTGTATTATGTGCTAGTTCAAATCCTAGGGGTCATGACAATAGAGAGAATGGATAGATGTAAGAGTGGGACTACAGGGAAGAGGGATGTGATGTCATTGAGATACTGTCATGAACACACAGCAGATACGCATACCTACACAAGGTCTGAGCATGATTTTGTCTTTCAATATTCCATCATGGAAGGAGAAGGTGCTCAGGAGGCCATACCCCTTTCTGAGGAACTATTGGAGATTAGTGGTTGCTAGGAGTCAGAAGAGGACATTTTCTTCAGTGGTGTAGGCACAGGGGAGTTGGCTATGCTTGAGCAAACAGTCTCATATTCATATTTCTGCAAACAACTCTAAGCTCAGTGGGTCCAGAGATAAAAAAGAGAGAAGTAGGAGGGGTGTTAACTGGGACAAAGAAGAAAAAGAAAGAATTCAGAGGGAGAAGGAGGGGATGAGAGGGCAATAAAGATGAATATAATCACAATATATTACATATTGTATGAAGCTGACAATAAATAAATTTAAAAAACTAAAGAAAACAAAAAAAGTCCAGAACACAAAATGTACACATGGAGAGACTGTGTTTATCAGACAGATTCAAGTACTAGTATCTTTGCCTTTTCTGGGTTTCTTTGTTGGTAGGTGTAGGATCTGCTCTTGTGATTTCTGGGTTACCAGAATTTTTGTGCTTCTTAGTTCTTCATGAATCAGCGTGTCTTGAATCACATTTTCTCTTTGATTTGTTTCTTTGTTTCCATGGCCATGTCTGTAGACTTGACAGTTTTGGTTAAACCTCTGAACTTCGAGTTTATCTAATTTCTCCATGGTTACCTTCCTGAACTTGAATTTCTTACCTCCAGTTTTCTGACTTTTTAGGTCCCAAGTCCACCATCACACAGCCTAGATATAGAGCTTATTTGTTCAAATGGCCCAGCGACAAACACTCATGACTTCAGATTCTTTAGACATGAGCTGAATGCTTTCCCTGCATTTACCAGTGTGCCACCAGGAGGTGGATGTTGTAAAGGACAGGTGACAGTAGGGTATAGAAACCCCAAGGCATTGTGGTCATCTGTTCTTACTGCATTCAAATGTTCAGAAAGGTGAAAGAAGGACATAGCCCTGTTCTCTCTGTCTCTGTCTAACACAGAGTTCTTTCTGGAAGCAAATGCAGTGCGCAATGAAGCTTTCTTTTAATGTAATATCTGTGTATTTCCAGTAAGAGTGGAACACAGTCTGAGCCAAGGATTGTGGATCAATGCCTGTGTTTTCTTGTATTTGTCAGTTCCAGAATCACTGATTATAAATCAACCATTTCACTGGGCCGCTCAGCACTTGATTGTCTGCTTATAGAATTGGAAACTTGATCTATCATGATTCTGTAGCTAATGGATGCTCCGTTGATGGATAAGATACTGTAATCTCACCAGGTGTCATGAAGAAAGCCCAAGATTCTGAATAGCTGGGCAAGGTTTCTAATGGTTTTTCTTTGGTCTCAGATCCAGATTTCTGTAATTTGCTGGCAATCAGCCAAAGGAATCTTTCAACTTATTCTAGACTACTTTCAGATTGAGAGAACAGTGGGTAGACAGGCATGTAAAAGTCTAAATCACCACTTCATTTTAAGACAGTCCATTGAAACAAAACTATGTAAAGTAACTGGAATGATTTGTTATTGGTGAATATTAATTTGTACAAAATAGTGAGTCTTATATCTAAAGCACACATGTTTTGAGCTGAAAAAGATATTACAAAACGTACACAGTTTCTTAGAAATGGCATCTGAATTTGATGTGAAGGTAAAAACAAGGATATTTTAAACTGAAAAGTGAATTCGTAGGTCATTTTTTTTTTTAAAAGAACACCATTGCATACCAGGTAATTTTCAGAATTATGGATGTTGATGAACAGTGTTGATCAAATGGTTCACTCTTGAAAACATGATACCAGTAAACAATAAACAAATAAATTCAAATTTTGTGCAATGTGAAACAAAAATACATCAAAAGTCTTCAAATGAGTGCCATGTGCAGTACATAAACAGATGAAGAAGATGTGGAAGATTCAGGGAAAAATATATATCTAGAAGAAAATGCCCAAGACTGTTTTATCCAGGAGCAGCTGGGCACTGTTGCAAGAGGCTTCAGCGGCAAGTACCTTGGATTTGAATCACTGAGTTGTTATTGTCACTCTCTAGCGTCACAGCTTCTGAAAGGACATCTCCTGTCTTCTCTTAATACTTGATCATTTTCAACTCTGCTTCCAGCTTGAGGTGGATCCGGCTGATTTATACATTTTCTTGAAAGAGCTGCAAGCCGTCTCTCAACAGGAACTTGTCTATGATGGGACACATCTTCCCCCTTGTATTTCTCACACACTGGCAGACTGGATACTGCGTGGAATTCGTTCCTTAAGGCAAGTGTGGAGAAGGGAATTCTGTCCTACAGCAGCTGCTGCAGTTGCTTCCAGTCTAAGAATCCAAGCATATAGGATGCCACACCGCTTCCTTAACTTCAGCCAGACAGGAAGTGACCAAGATACATATGATTTCCATGGCTATTCATATTTTCATTAGACTTTAAACTTACCTAGACAAATTAAGCATACTCTAAAGAGCTCATGGGCCCACTGACTTAATATGTGTTGGTTGTTTTGTTTTTTGCATCTTAATCAACAATATTAATTATTTCTGTTCATTCTTTCATCAGATAAAAAGTGTCTTGTGTCTTCCCCAAATATATAGATCTTCCACACTGAGAACCCTGTCAACATGTCTCTGCATTATGAGGTGCTACAAACCTTAATGCTTGGTAGTTATATATTGATAGCCTTGGAGGATATTGGGCCTGGATCCATTCCTCATGGTCAATAGCCTATGAAACCAGGAACTGGAACAGCAGGGCTTTAGTTATTGGTTAGCGGAAGAGGTCCGGAGTCATAACTCTGGCCCTGAGAGGATATTATTAGAAGATAGTCTTTAAACCTGAACAAAGGACACCAAAATCTTGTAAGATTACTGCCTAGCAAAGAGCTTTGTGGTAAAAACAAGGAAATATTATCATCTTTTCTTAAGAGTCATTCCAAACAGGCCTGTCAATCAACTGGATAGGACAGTGTTGCTCTGGAAAATCTGCCCATTCTAGACTTCAGAAATAGTACAAAGCCTTAAAATAAATGTTAAAATAAAGAATAAGGCAACTATCTCTTTGTGGTCGTTTGAGTAAGAATGATGCCCATAGGCTCATCTATCTGAATGCTTAGGGAGTGGTACTATGTGAAAGGATTGGTAGGTATGGTCTTGTTAGAGGAAGTGTGTCATCGGGACTGAGCTCTGAGGTTTCAAAAGCCCAAACCTGGCCCAGTCTCTGTCTCTGTCTCTGTCTCTCTCTCTCTCTCTCCCTCCGTCTCCCTCTCCCCTGCTTCTCTCTCTACCTATAGATTTGGATGTAATACTTCTCCAGCACCATGCCTGCTTGCATGCTATCATGCTCCCCACCGTAATGAAGGTAAACTAAACCTCTGAAACTGTAAGGAAGTCAGTTAAATGTTTTCTTTTATGAGTTGCTATAGTCTTGGTCACAGGAATAGAACACTGACTAAGACTTTGACTATTTATTGTCTGTTCTCATCCCTGAGCATGTAGTAGTAAACTATGTCTATCTTTTATAGTTCTCTCGGTAACTCATGTGAATTTGTTTGACATCAATCACAAACACATGGGAGCTGAAGGGAAGCCATAACAGGTTCTGGTGATAACAGCACAGGTTAAAATCTAGGGTTGGACAAAGAACAGTGAGGGGCCTCCTGTGTCTCTCTCCATGGATTGCTGGTTTAGATGGCTGGCCCAATGAGAAAAAAGACATTCTCTGTGGATACAGAGTAAAGAACACACATTTTTTTTTCTTTCTAGAAAGTGGACAGAAAGCCCAGAAAATGGAATTAGACCAAATACAAACTGATGCCAGAGGCTGAGAGATCTGCCTTACGGACTTAGGAGGCAAAGCTGCAGCAAGACACAGGTGCAAAATCAAAAGGGGCCGAGGAAAGACTCACGGCAGACACGAGGCTGGCATCATCTCAGGACCCTTGGCTCCATTCTGACAAGGGTTGTGAGTTTTCAGATCTCTAGATGGCCGAGCTTGTGCTGCCTCAAAGGAAAGCTAATGTACATAGTTTTATATCCCATGAAGAATTATGGTTCTAATTGATTAAGATATTGCTCCCTTCTATTTATTTTGGTCACAGAGACACTAAGTGAAGAGAGAGGACTGCTTTTAGCAGCGTCTGCAAGGAGAACTGAGAATGGTGGCAGAAACAGTTACTTCCTATGAGTAGGAAAGCCCACAGGAAGCATGCCCTTTACAAGGAAATCACCGTGTTCAAGAAAACACAAAACAAAGCAATTATAAATCACAAAGTTGCATAGACTTTCACTTGACTAGAGGGGAAAACTCTTCAATAAATAATAAATCTAAGCAATCACGCAAAACCTGTTTCACAGCATGTGCTGTCTCTTCAGAGTCGGAGCTGAAAAGAATTCTTGGGAAAAATTTCTTTTGAGCCATTAGTTGTTCTTGATTTCTGCACTCTCCCCAGGATTCCACTCCCCCCATCATGGCCTGGAAAACATTCCTTTCCTCTCCTGAGTCCAGGTGTCAGGTTCTCTCTGGCTCTCAACATTCAATACCTTCCTTAATTTCCTATTTCTTGCAATTATGAAGAAAAATCCAGAAACCTAAGCAGCCAGTCTGCAAGGCTTATTAATTGCCTGTCTTCTGACTTGTCATATCTGTGAGTATATGCCCAAGAGAAGTTCTTTAGCTGTCCACGGGTTCTCCGTGACCATCAGGAAAAAACCAAAACTAAAACCAAAATAATACAAGCAAGTAAGCAAACAAACAAATAAATGAAGAAATCCTACAAAACCTCCTCCATGTCAAGTTAATTTGGAAAATCCTGGCATGAACAAGAAAATGTTCCCATGTTCATACAAATTCAGTTTCTCCTACATTTAGTTTGTCACTATTATAATTTTTTGAGCACCGCATGTAGTGAATGTTTTTCTACCATCTTTTTGGGATACTGTTTTGTTTGAAACTCATCTGTGTGTATCTAAACAATCTGGTTGCATCTGACACTTGCAGTGGGTTGAAGAGTGAGCCCCCAAAGACACGAGAGATCTAAACTGAGACACTTGTGAGTATGACCTCATTTACAAAGAGGATATTTGCAGGTAGAGTTAAGTAAGGATTTCAAAATGAGACCAGCCTGGTTTTAGAAGGATCCTAATTCCAATGACAGGGGCTGTTAAATTTTCAGTGTAAAATACCCTCCCCCCCATGGGTGCATATTTGACCCTGGCCCCATGTGGTGGTGCTGTTTGGGTTGGGGCTATGTGCTGTGGTGTTTTGGGACATAGTCTCTAACTAGCTGACATGCCATGTGAGGCAGGCCTTTGGAGAGAGAATCTGACACCATTTGTGGTCCTGCTCTTTGCTTCCTGACCTACCAAATAGTGAACAGCTATGCCCCAATCTCCTTCTGTCAAGTACGGAATGCCCCAAGCTCCTACTGTTAAGTATGGAGCTCCCCTAGCTGCCATGTCTATCCTATGGGTGGATTCTTTCCTCTGTAATTGGGAGTCCAAGTAGATCTCTTTTCTCTTAAACTGTTTTTGGCAGGCGTTTTGTCTAGTGATGAGAAGCAGAGCCAAGTGTTTTCTTAAAGACAGAAAGGGAGGAGTGTCAGACTTTAGGCAAAAGAAGACCCTGCAAACAGGAGCCATGTACCAGAATCCAGGGCCATACAGGAGTCACCAGATGCTGGAAGGGGCAAGGAGAATATTTCCTTTAGAGACTTTAGAGGACACATGCTTGGACTTCTGATCTCCATGACACTGAGAAGATGTTTTAAGCTACCTGGTTTGTGGTACTTCCTTGTAACATACCAAGAAAATGAATTTAATATCAACACTCATGCTTTTTGTTCTTGTTAAGGTCTAGAACAATTTTATTAGACTTTGAGAGAAAAACACCAAGGTGGGGGGGGGGCTGTAAATCCTGACAGCTGCCAGGAGAATGAGATGGAGAAGAGAAAGTGAGAAAGCCTTGTAGTTTGTGATGGACGTCCATAAGTATTCAGGAGCAAAAAGATGGGGGAAGTGCAGGGTTTCAGAAAAAAAACAAAAACAAAAACAAAAACAGTCCCGAGAGTCAGGGAAACACTGTTTAGCCTTTGGTCAGGGCTTGCAAAATTAAGGCTAAAGAAAAATTAACAGCGACAAATAGGCATGCTTTCCTGAGTCCTAAGATAAGAAGTCAGTGGGGTGTATGGCAGAAGCTCCACAGAGTTAGACTGCACCACACAGTGACTCTACTGAGAAGAAAAGCATATTATTTTATTATTAAAAGGATATTAATTCTCCCCGTCTCCTCTGGGTGGCTTGGGATGTCAGGACTTCACCCGAGATGGAACTTAGAACAAAGCCTAAGTAAACCTGTTTATGGTGGTTTGAAAGAAAAATGGTTTCCTCAGGCCCACAAGGACTGACACTATTAGAAGGTGTGGCCTTATTGGAGTAAGTGTGGCTTTGTTGGAGGAAGTGTGTCACTAGGGGTGGGCTTTGAGGTCACACATGCTCAGTCCGGGCTCAGTTCTGCTGCCTGCCAATCTCGGTGTAGAACTCTCAGCTACCTCTCCAGCACCAGGTCTGCCTCAATGGCACCATGCTTCCCACCATGAGGATAATGAACCTCTGGACTGCAAGCCAGCCCCAATGAAATGCTCTCCGTTGTAAGAATTGCCATGGTCATGGTGTCTATTCCTGTAATAAAAACCCTAACTAAGGCATTGCTCATCTGGTAAATTGATTTTCAAAGAATAACAAAGCTAATGTTTACATTTCTAGGGAAATAGGATGTGGGATCTAAAGCTTTGATATAGCCAGAGTCCACTGTTACATTTCCCTCTCTGAAGAGCTAGCCTTAAAATCAGAAATGAGAAAAGGTGTCAGAGCCTCAAAATACTTTTGACATTTTTTTTGGTCTATTGTAGGATCAAGTAAATTTCCTGTTTATGGGCCAAGTACATGAATGGAGAATCCTCTGTCCCTAAACTATCTGTCCCATGTCCATTTCCTGTCAAAATTTCTGCCTCTGCAGAGGTAACCATATTGGTATGGGGGAATAGGAGAAATGAACAATTTTACTACTTTCTGCTCATTGGGGTTGTCAGGTGTGGCAGTTGGGGTACCCCACTTGTCACCCATCCAACAGACATCAAACGTACCCCTGTGACTTTATTTGTATATCAACCAGTTATAGTGAAAAGTCTTTGACTGGTACCTGGCTAGAGATGTGAAGAAGGAAGGAAAAGCAAGAGGAGATGAAGAGAAAAATAGACATTGAATAACTGGGGCTGAAGCTCTTTAGTTTGCAGTTATGAAAACTGCATGGTTAAATTTATTCATGTAACCATTTTCCACTAAACAGGAGTCTCAGGAGAGGAAGGACTAAGGTTTTGATAATAGGCATAGAGAATGCTCAGTAAGTAGTTGATGAATGAGCAAATAAAACACTAAATGTGTGAGAAAATAAAATAAGTTAATGAAGAGGCCACGATGAAGCTGGTCCAGTTAAAGATATTGGAAATCTGGTCCTTGGAAGATACGAGGACTACAAAATCTTACTTCTTCTAGATCCTGAAGATGTTTGACTCAGTTTCCAGTCACACTCACAGAAACCCGCTCAGGGTATTTGAAGCACAAAGAGTTTGCTGGAATTAAGGGATAATTCATAAACCTTGATGAGGTTGTAAAACCCCTCACCTACAGCCAATGCAGTGCCCACATCGATGTATCAGCAGTGATTGAATAGCAACCACTTCCGGAAGTCACTTGTCATTGCTACTTCTCCACCAGCAACACCAAAATAGCTTTCATGCAGCCCCCACACTTTAGAACACCCTGTTTCATTTCCAGCGTCTGGTGTAAAATCAACGCAAGTTGGTGTCTACTTTCCCAGATTCACTAGTAGGAGATGAAGTCTGTCTCAGGCTCAGAACTCTTAAAAGTTAGTAACTCTTAGTTAAGGGGCAAGTAATAGAGAACACAAAACTTAACAGTTGTTTACTGTAGTCTACTTGGCTGCACAATGTTATGGTGTTTTCTTACAATAAAAAGTGAAAAATGCACCTGTCTGGTGGTGTTAGCTGATCTCACAGGCGAATAGATGGTCAAGGTCCAGCTGCAGTCCAGCCTCTTGGTTCCACCATGTCCTAACTCAGTCTTTTCAATAAAATTCTGATGGGCACTGCCACCATAGTACTACAGTAGTGGAAAGGGAGAGGAAAGAAGAGGAAACTAGAGAAGGGAGCCAGGCCACGCAGCTGTAGTTCTTGTTTCTATGACTACCAATAAGTACATTGATAAGGCTTTTCTCTTTCTCCACTTTCCGCTTCATGCTTGTTTTGTATTTAGCCACCCCAGATGTTCATATTTTTTTATTAGCACTCTGTATCTCAATTTCTGAGTGATCTAGACTCTACCTAAGTGCATGTATTCTAGTGAACTTTATGAATGATTATGGAAATAGCATAAGATTCCGCAGAGAAAATAACATCAAGGTTGGTGATCATAAGGACACGCATCATGATCACCTCCTTCTTTATGCTTTTGTGCTTATGGAGAACAAAGAGCTGTTCAGTGGTACCACAGTCATAGCCTCAGTTCAGTCCACCTCCAAACCCACCACAGAGTAGGTAGAGAAGACAGAGGGCACAGTATAGATGGTTTGTTGGGAGTAGTAGGGAGGGGTGTTTCTGTTCTCTGTTCATTGGTTTGAAGATCCATATATTTCCTCTAGGACAGAAACAGCAACTTCTATTAGTTTTGTTTAGAGGAGTATATATTTTCTGGCATTGTCAAGTACGTCAGTCTCACCAACTGCAGTCTACACTGTGGATCTTCCACAGGCTATTCCAAGGTCGGTCACTTCTGGATGGTACTATGCATAGTAAAATCGGTAAAATTGGCTCGCTGACATGTTTATTTTATGGCGGAGCGATTTCCTCGACCTAAAGAAATAGTGCGTATTGAATTGTACTGATGATTTTTTCATTCAGCAAATTCGTGGTTGAAGAAGCCTTGTAGCCAGTGGTATTGTGGTCAGTGATGGCAAATTTAAATCCAGAGCAGATTGGGGTAAAGTTATTACAAATGTCTTCCCTCTCTGGGTAGATGGGAAACAGTTGATTCAAAGCTGCCAGGAGGTTGTTCAGCTTTCTTGGAGCATGGTGTTATATAGTGATGAACTTAATATCCTTAGCGACTAGAAAGTAGGGTCTAAAATATCCAGCAGTGTCAGCCTCAGTGTGAGGATGCTCATCTAAGTGCCTTCTCCATACTCCTTGACTCATGAACCCACTGACGATGGAAATGAGACAAATATCTGAAGACAGAAAGCTTCTTCCTTGTGGGGGTCTTCTGGTCATCAATCATATGGAGGCACACTAGCCATGTACTTGGGTTCATTTTGATAGGTTCGTTTTCAGAAATTGTTCCCAACTCTTTTTTCCCTGAAACCCCAAAGAACACTACCCTTCCAAGTTCCTGGTATTTTCCTGAGCCCATTTGTCACTGACCACATGTGGATAGAGACTCTTATTTTAGATCTCTCCTTCTAGGAAAAATAGCCCACAGGAAAAAAATTCTCAAAATCCCACTCCCACTGCAGGGCAATTCTAGTGCCAGGAGGCTTAATGCAATGGCTTGCAACCCAAGTTTAAAACACCTCTTGGCCAACTGGTCATACAATACTCTCCTCTAAACTTGAGAAAGTCCATTTCTGGAGAGGTTATAAAAGGCTGTGGGATTGAGGCCTTGGCAGTGAACACATCAGATGTATGAGCTACCTGCTTACTTCTTCAGGAGACACTGAAGCCTTATTTCATATACAATATATCCACCTGATAATAGGGCACAGCTGGGAATATCCATGTTTATGGATTGCTGGCATCCAATAGCACCCAGGTTCTTTATCTTGTTTCTATGATATGTCCAGTGTCTATTGGGGCTTGCCAGTGTGTCAAGAGCTATTTCATGACATGGAAATGCTTATTCAGGCAAGAATCTCATGATTTTATTACAAAATCCTTGAACTACTTTCCCTATCAGAGATAGTAAAGCAATCCTTACAATGTCCGATTTCTCTCCTGACAATTCAAGCATCTTTGACCTCTTGAGCAAGAATTCCACTGGGTCTCTGGACCCTCCTTGCTGTCCATTCTGTAAACTCTAGTAAAGGTCACAATGAGTCCGATTGTAGCTCCATTTTCTTCCCTCCTTCCACGTGTTAAAATCTTTTTCTTTTTCTTTTTTCGGACTTGCATTTGTTGATGTAGACTTACCCATCTGCCTGGTATGGACCTAGACCCTGCCTCTCACTTCAAAAACTTAATACAGTCATTGCAGTTTCTCCCCAAGATATTCAGGCCTCACCTCAAGAACATCACTTCTGACATTATAGCAGTCAATGCTAAACTCATCTTCCCATGGAAGTGACTTTCCTATTATGCAGTACTTGAGCACATCCTTAGATCCACTCCATGGCTTGAGTGATCTACTTACTACATGGCCCGAGTGTACCTACTAGTGATCTACTAAATTCTTGAGTATACCTACTAGTGATCTACTATATGACTTGAATGCACCTACTAGTGATCTACTAAATGTCTTGAGTATACCTACTAGTGATCTACTATGTGACTTGAGTGTACCTACTAGTGATCTACTAAATGTCTTGAGTATACCTACTAGTTGTAGTAATATGGAGCGGAGGCGGGGCTACGTCCCCAAACACCCCAGCCGCCTGCCCGGCTAGCTTTTGCCCCGAAATAATTACACAGACACTGTATTCATTTAAACACTGCTTTGCCCATCTCTATCTAGCCTCTTCTAGGCTAACTCTCGCACCTGGACTAGCCCATTTCTTATCATCTGTACAGCACTGGTCTTACCGGGAAGATTCTAGCCTAAGTCCATCCTGGGTCGGAGCTTCATAGCGTGCGTCTTCCCTGGAGCAGGTAGCATGGCGTCTCTCTCTGAGGCGTCTGCTCCCGAGAGCAGAGCTGTGGAGTCTGCCCTCACTTCCTCTTCCTCCCAGCGTTCTGTTCTGTTTACTCCACCCACCTAAGGGTGGGCCTATCCAATGGGCCTAGCAGTTTCTTTATTGCTTAGCCAATGAAATCAACAGATTGATATATGACACTCCCACATCAACTAGTGATCTACTATATGACTTGAGTGTACCTACTAGTGATCTACTAAATGTCTTGAGTATACCTACTAGTGATCTAATATATGGCTTGAGTGTACCTACTAGGGATCTACTACATGGCTTGAGTATGCCTACTAGTGATCTACTTTGTGGCTTGAGTGTACCTACTAGTGATCTACTATATGTTTTAATGATTATCAGAAATGGTCTAAGGGGCAGACATCTGGTGAAGCCACATGTCCTTTTGTTAACAGAAATATCTCTTTAAAGTCGAATGTGCATTGAGATTTGGGCCTCTGCTCAAACTAGATTTTGGGGACAGAACTACAGATAACTAGGAATTGGGATTCATTCTTAACTTGCTTTAGAGATTCTGTCTCTGAAAGTGGGACGAATGTTCCTGTCTATCACAAAACTGTCCTCCAAAACTGACTGGAAGGGCTCTGAAACACTAGGGATATACTGTAGAAAGGGATGTCTCTAGTATCTTATTCCAGCTGTTGCTTGCTGGGCAGCTTTAGGTTTATAGATTTACTCTTTATGGGTTTACCCAGTTATTATACCCCATTTCTCCTGCTGAAAATACTTCCACTGTCTTAATTTCTGTTCACACAAAATGCTACCCCCTGTAACACACCATTTGCATATGCTCATGAACTAATTTCATGTGTTTTCTGGTCTTATGAACTGTTCAGCCGGCCTTTCTTTGCTCTTTGGGAAGTGCCATTTCTGTTATTATAGCATTTTTGCTCATTGTCACAATTCTCTTCATTTAGACTCTATTTTATGACGTTCTGAGGCCCCAGACATGGTGTGTTGTTCTCGGAGTAATCTCAGCAGGCCCCTGCTGCCTCTTTGCTGAGTGCAATAATGTAATTTTGGACATGTACCCAAACAGTGGTATTAGTTTTTCTCCCTGGACAAGCTTATATTATCAACTCCTTTCTAATTTGCTATTCTTTTTGCCCCTCGGTGCCTTTTATCATTATTAGTTCCCTATTTCTTCCAGTCCCTTGGGCATGGTGAGTGTTCAATTGAATGAGCTAGCATTTTTTTTTAAACATCGAGCAATGTGCTGCTTTGTTTTGCCTGTGTTTCCAAGCTGATTTCACGAGGTTTTCAGCATTACTTTTGTCTTTGATTACTGATATTTCAGCATCTCTCAGATTAATAACTTCAAGAAAATATCACTGGCTTGCTGATCACTTTTTCTTCCAGATATTTATTAAACACATGAAGTCTTAACCCGGGTTCCATTAGCACCCCTTGAGTCATTTCAATGTCACACAAATCTTCAAAGAAAGATGAGCAAGGCCCCTGTAGGTATGCCTGTCAGTTCTATTGATACATTATTTTGCGTGTCATCTAAATCTACTGACTTATACACAATCCTTAAGTTCTTATTATGTTTTAACATGTTATCTCCCACACCAGGAGGTTTTATAACCTGGCTTGTAGATTTTGAAGCTGAGGTGCAAGGAGATTAAATATTTTTTATTTCTCAACACATGATAAAGTAACCCAGCTTGGAGTTGAGCAAAGGACTAGAAATGCCCACTCTACCAAGAGATCTTGAAGGATCAGTCAGTGAGCCAGGCAATACTGCTCACGGCACATTGGCTCTTTATCATGAAAGCTATGAGGGAACATTCTGTGGAGAAGGTAGTTAGGCCCCATTGAGAATGAAGCAAGCGCCCTACATTGTCTAGAAGCACAAGATGTTGGAGGGAGGCAGATACCACTGAGAATGAAATTGCACCTCAAGGAAGCTTCTGCTAGTAAGGGTAGCTATGAACCAGCAAGACGAAGCAACTATCCTGTACCGTGGGAAGAACTTCAGAGATCTTGTGAGGTAGGTCTAGAGTACTGGTTTTAAAAGAACCTCTTGTTCATAAGACTTTTTTTTTTGATCACTTATCATTTCCCTGCAAGTTATCACAGCCATTATGATTAGATCTGACTCTCAGAATTTGCTACAGAAAACCTTTAGTTTGCTCAGAGCCATACTACCTTGGGGTATAGCAATACTCTTTTGAACATTGTTAGGTCAGAAAGAAGCCTAGGACAAGATTCACTCAGTACCCGTGGCTCCTCCTAGCACTTCTAACCCTGTCCCCCTACCCCAAAACTCTCCCTTCCAGGATCTGGGCTTCAGTTTACCTTCCCCAGCCTGATCCCTAGGTAACAGCCATTTAGTCTAGGCCAGTCTCTTGAATTCTTGGTTTGGACCTCCTATCTTGGTCTGTGCTTTCTCTCTTGCTCCCCCCCCCCCCCCCCATGGTCTGGTTTAGTCTCCAGCCATGCTCAGCCTGGAATCTGTCTCTGCCTTCTTTCTACCTTATATAAAAACATTCTTTTGACTTTCGGAGTAGTCATGTCCTTCTCCTTTTGGTTTGTTTTCCCATTCAAACACTGTGGATTTTTGGTGGTCTCTGGTGTGGCATGGATTTTACTTTCTCATGAGAAAGATAATATAGAGCAGCCTAAAGAGACATATAGAAGAAGTCATAACAAGTCCATTGAAGACTGCTCTAGTCAATCTGATGCACTAGCAGAGGCTCAGTGTAGTCTAAATACCCTCAGCGACTGGCTATTCCTTTCTTTTTCCCTATGACCATAGCTGCTTCATGAGACTCTTCTCCATGACAGGGTTGCTGCTGAGGCATCCTCTGAAATCCCTCTTATAGCCATAGCCATCCTTTTGCCAAGAATGTCCCTTCTGATGCACAGTTATCCCTTTTGGAATCCAGATCTTGTTTCCTGAGTGACAGCATTGACTCAGCAATTTTAACTTTTGTACCTCAACCTAATCCAAGTGCTTGAAGTGAATCTGATTTAGGTCAGACTCCTGGTAATCTTGTCCATGTGGTGTGCAGAGTAGATGAACTGAGAGCTGTCCCTTGTGCTGGGGAAGGCTAGGAGGTCAAGGCCTGCGTCACTGTGTTTCTTGAAAGCCTTCTTCAAGTTTATCTAGATTAAATTCAGTAGCTCAACTGATGAGTGTGTGCCAGGAGCACTCACAATCTTCAGTCTTGCCCTGGGCAATTGCAGTGACACAGGAGTTCCCTATAGACTTGTTGAATTTAGCAATACACGTAAGTGGTCTTCAGTTAATTTGAATTTCGGATGAATAATAATGCTTTCATTTATGTTGTAGACATTGATGGACATGACTTTCTATATTACATAGAAGAAGCAGCTGACAATCTCTACCCCCAATAAAGTTAAAACATTTCTTGGAACATTAATAAATGTTGTTTATCTAAAATTCAAAATTAACTAGGCATTTTATATTTTATTTGACAGCCTTAGACCCAAAAGAAGATGTTTTAATTCTAGGAGAAATTGTCACTTGTGGGAACTGGCATATACCGGGCAGCTCAGCAGAAGAGTCAGATGAATGTTATGGTCGTGGTACTCAGAAATGAAGGGTCCATGGGCCCTCAATGATAAGGACATAAAGCATGTGTAGAGAGGGGGATGACCTTCTGGTGGATGAAAGCACTAGAGAAAGGTATGGGCACATGGAAACTCATGCTAAACTGAATATCTCACTCTCCTTTGCCCATTCTTTTCTCTTTTCTCTGAGCACTGGTAAGATCAATCCCACTATTACTAAGAAACAAGAGAACATATTTCAAACTATCCCTTCCTTAACTTAGCCTTATCAATTAGCCTTATGACAGGGGATAGGACCAGGAAGATAAAAATTAGAATACCAATGTATAGTGTCAAATTTGGAAAGGCTTCTATAATCTCATGTAAATGATAATAGCTTTATAAATCTGCAGAATAGAATACAATTTTTATTTCACAGTTTGACCAAAGCTTGTTTATTTTGTTGACTCATTATAAAAAGTGATTAAAGTTTTATTTTTGCTTTTGGAAGGGACTTTACCCAAACTAAAATACTCATTTCTTTCACTCACTATTGTGAGACAATTCCTGGCCAGGAGTGACTTATTTTAACTTAGAAGGTAGGGCGTCTTATATGTTGACTTATTTATTTTTCCTTTGGTTCTGGGTTTTCCTCCATTCTTGGTAATTGCTTTTGGAAAAGACGCTTAGCAGAAAGGCAAACTGGTGCACCTGAAGATTGATTGTACCGTTCTCTCTATTTCTCTGTCCTTATCAATTTTTTGTGACATTTGTGAAAGTCAATATATTGTTCATTTTTCATGACTACATGAAGAAAAAGCTCAGCTGGGGAGAAACTTTCAAAACCAGGAACTCTCATCTGCAGCCAAGACTGAACCCGTATTTATTAGTGATATATTCTAATATGTGTAGATAGATTTAAAAGGTCTCTTTTATTTTACTTTGGGTTATATATATATATTAGTTTTGAAAATGTAGAAACTGGAAAAAATACAGACTTGGGGAGAAAAGAACTATGTGAAACGCTGTCACTCACAGAGACCCATTAGTGTACCTGCATATATGCATACCCTTGTAAACACTGGTGTATTATATTCATGTGTATTCATAGCATGTGTGCTCCCAGCTCTCAGCACATTGGCAGTGGAGCTGTACAATTTTACACTAATTTACTGGTGTATGTTATCATCAGTTCGTATCCACATGGTAGGGCATTTTTATAGTTTTGAGTTCTTTAACATTGTGAACAAGCTGTTCTTCGATGCTATTTCTTTCAAATGTTTAATGCAAAATTTTTACCCATTGTATGAATTTCTCACAATTAAAAAAATTAAGTATTTCTTTTTTAGGTTAGCATGCAAAATTGCTGGCTTTAGCATGGGAGCATCATACACATGTATCATTACATTTTGGTTTTCATGTGTTTCCCTTTAGCATGGTCTCTTTCTTCCCCTGTTAGTCCCCAGTTTTGCTTTTTCCTCATGGCACCCTATTTATTTTCTACCACCAAGGAGATTTCCTCCCTTCTCATGGTTCTCCCCATTCTCTTTTCTCCTCTCTATCGCTTTCTCTCTCTCACACACATACACTCTCTCTCCGTCCCACCTCTCTCACACACACTCTCTTCCTCCTCCTTGCTCACTCTCTGTCTTTCTCTTCTACCCACATTCTCTCGCTCTCCCTCCACACTTACTTTAAATCTTTCTTCATCTTGTTTGTCAAATGTTTTAAAACTAAAACTCCATTCTGAGCTTGTACCATTTTATTCAAATGTGAAGGTGTCTAGGAGGCACAGTACAAGTTTAGAGGCAGGAAGCAGAAGCAGAGGAAATCCATCTAAGGTTTGAAGGGTACTTCAAAGAACTCTCCAGAGAGAATACAGCCATGCAGCGTTCCATTTGCATCTAAAGGCAGGTCCCGTGCTCTTACATATTCCACCAAACACTCCAGACTGTCATTCTGAAGGGTGATGCTTGTTCCTCATCCAGTCTGTGTATTACCATTGGGAAAATGTGTGTATCTTCTGCTCTGCTTGAACATGGTCTTGATTTCCTTTCCCTGTGCTCTGTATACCATTCAACCTTAGGGGGATTAAATGGATCAGACAGAAATGCTCCGTTTAAGTCTAATTGTGCAAAGTTTTTTTCCAATATATTATTGAAAATAAATTCCTCTCTCATATACTACATCCCAACCACAGTTTGCCCTCCACTCCTCCTATTCCACCGTTCCCTCTCTCCCCCAGATCCACTCCCCTTTCCTTTTTCCTCTTTAGAAAATGACATTCAAACAGGACAAAACGAAATACAAAAAGACAAGGAAAATCCTCCTATGGAGGCTGGACAGGGCAACCCAATAGGAGGGAAAGGGACCCAAGAGTAGGCAAAAGAGAGACTCCCACTGTTAGGAGCTTCACAAAAGCACCAAGCTAACAGCCAAAGCGTAGTACAGACCCTTTCAGGCCCCATGCTTTTCCCTTTAGTCTCTGTGAACTCATGTGAGTCCTGTTTAATTGATTAGGTGTCTCCCAGTGTCTGAATCCTACAGTATTTCCTCCCTGCTCTTCTGGGGGATTCTCTGATCTCTAAGGCTTGGATCTGATGGAGATGTCCAATTTAGACTCCCTCTTTCTGCTAGATCTGCTTGTGTGTCCCTGCTCCCATATGCTGCTGGAGTAGGCCTCTCTGACAACTGGACCTGGACAAGGCACCCTTCAATGAGTATAGCAGAATACCATTAGGAATCCTTTCACTTTTTAAAAGATTGCCTGTGTTTGGTCCTACCCGAGCCTCTTGGCTATCCAGTCTCCCGGTTCCGGCCATCTGAACAGTGTTGGGCATAGGCTCCCTCTTGTGGAGTGGTCCTCTACAGGGCTTTTTCTTTTCTTTTCTTTTCTTTTTTTTTAAATTGGTTTTTCAAGACAGGGTTTCTCTGTGTAGCATGTAGCCTTGACTGTCCTGGAACTCACTTTGTAGACCAGGCTGGCCTCAAACTCAGAGATCTCTCTGTCTCTGCCTCCTGAGTACTGGGATTAAAGGTGTGCACTATCACCACCAGGCTAGCAACATATTTTTTCAAATATCCATTTTATTATGGACATTTTCAATGTTAGCTATGTTCCTACAAACAATAAAAAGGTATTTTATGTCTTAGATTTATTAGTATCATTTGTGTGTATGCTGTATTTCAATAGCAATGCATATTCTCTATATAATTCCATGTAAAAAATCTTCCATTTCTTTTTTATATTAAATTTTAACTTTGCTTTGATTAAATTTGATTTAAACAATTGCATTGTTTAAAGTGTTTTTTTTCTGGGATGGCTATCCATTATAGAATCAATCTGCTTCTTGTTTGGGTTATTTATCACATATCGGACTTGTGCACATATTTGTACAATATCTAGGGCATCTATGTTGTCACTCTTCCTCTATATATGTGCCAATGAATTCCCGATTTAATGACTGTGACTTTAATACATGTTTTTATCACTCAGAGGACCGATGTCCCTCTTTATTTTCCCTTTCTAAAATGATCTTATTTTAAGAAAATGGTACTGGGTATTGAATTTAAGACAAACTGTCTACCCCTCAGGTCTATTCCTATGCCCAATTTTACCTTTTATTTTGAGGGTCTCACTATGCAGGCTATCGTGCATATATATATATATATATATATATATATATATATATATATATACACACACACAATATATATATATATATATTGCTCAGGCTAGCTTCTATAACTTACAATTATCCTGCCTCAACTTTCTGAGTAAGTAGTATTATAGGGCTGAATACCTAGTCCTAGCCTCTCAAAAAGTCGTTAATATTTTATGTATTTTTTGCTCTTCCTTGTTTAATCTGTCTGTTTTGTACTTTTTATACTTTTAGATTCCAGGCTGCTATACCTTGTTCCCCTCTCTCCCTGGTCCCTTCCCTATTCCTCTCTCCACATGGTCCAGCTCAGGGTCATGTCCACTATGGACTCTCTGGATGTTTCTACTTCGGCTTATTCTCTTCCACTTATCTATAATAAACTGTCTCCTCCACCACATCTAGGAGAAATCATTTCCTTTTTCTTTTCATTAATTTATATCATGATATGTGTTTAGCTTTTGTTAGGGATATATTGCTGAAATTTATCATTTGATAGTAAGTTCACTGTTTATCAACAACCATTATAACTAGTCATGTTCATTTTATTTCTTCAGGAAAGAATCCAAACTGTAAAATCATTGGGTAGAACTGAATGAACTCCATCAATGGCTCTTGATGTGTATAGTCACATGACTTTCCAGAATCTAGAGGAATTTGAAAATACATAATAGCTGCCCATATCTGTGTAAGAAATTTCCACAAGTTTCATAGCCTAAAAGCATAAACGCCAGGTGTGTTGGTGTATGCTTTTAATCCCAGCACCAGCACTTAGGAGGCAGAGGTAAATGAATCTCTGTGAGTTTAAGGCCAGCCGGGGCTACAGAACAAGTTCCAGGACAACCAGGCCTGCTAGAACAGAGAAACCCTGTCTCAAACTACCCCTGTCCCCATAAATGAATAGATATTGATCATCTCTCAGCTTCTGTGTATCAACTCTTTGGATGTAGCTCATTTGACATGTCTCTTAGGTTGCAGCCAAGTTGCTGGCTAGCACCACAATGTTCACTAAGGAGGATTTGCTTCCATGACCACTCAGATCAGTACTGGCATGATGGAGGAAGGTCATTGGTTAATCAATAAAGAAACTGCTTGGCCCTGATAGGTTGGAACATAGGTGGGTGGAGTAAACAGAACAGAATGCTGGGAGGAAGAGGAAGTGAGCTCAGACGCCATGCTCCCCTTTCCCTGGCAGATGCAATGAAGCTCCAACCCAGGATGGATGTAGGCTAGAATCTTCCCCGTAAGCGCACCTTGAGGTGCTACACACATTAATAGAAATGGGAAATTAAGATGTAAGAATTAGCCAGTAAGAAGCTGGAGCATATGGGCCAGGCAGTGTTTAAATGAATACAGTTTGTGTGTTGTTATTTTGGGGCATAAGCTAGCCAGGCGGCCGGGAGCTGGCGGCAGGAATGCAGCCCGCAGCTCCTTACTACACTGGCATGCCTCGGGTCCTCCTTGCCCCATTGGTTTCTTGCAACACGGGTGCTTACAGCAAGGCTGCTTGTTCCTCTCAGAGAGAGGAGGGGAGACTGAGAGGGTAGGCAATACTAAGTCACATTTCTTTCATAAGTAACCTGGTGCAGGGCATTTCACACCTTTACCCTACCATGCTTGTCAATAGTGATTGCTGAGTCTATCCCATATTGGAGGGAGGGAAAACAATTAGACAGAGCACCAACTCAGTAAGACAGTAATCTCTAGGGACCACCTGAGATACTGCTTACCAAAGAGCTTGAGTTTCTCTTACCATTCCTAGAGCTAAACAGTTTTAAAATACATAAATAATAATAATTATTACAATTATTGCAGATTTTTCTGTTATTATTAAAAAGGAATATTAATATTGATAATTAACTGTGTGTAATTTTCTTTTTTATATTGATAATACTTTCCCTCTTATTATTTGCCTTTAGGCATCTTAGTCCCTAGAATCTTTATGCACAGGGTTGTAATGTTGGTTTAATCTGAAATTGTGACCCTTTCATGGAGGAAAGAATGCCCTGACATCTTCAAGAAGTTGAAAGAAATTTGTATCTCATTTTGCTGTGTGTTTCAGACCTGTTTGAGTGGTGACTGTGGTCACCATTGGTGATACCCATTGAGATCCTCAAAACAATGAGAAACCTGATATTTGTTCCCCAACTGTGATTGCATTTGCAATAACGTATTGACACGCAATTCTTTAGCGCCAGATATATATGGCCTAGCAATTTGAAAATTAGTCATTAGCATCTGACTTTTTTGATGCCAAATTGGTTAAAACTAAATGAAGTGTTATGTCTAAGAAGTTTCAGGATTACAAAGTACTCATCTATTAAAAGCTCCTAAGCAGGCAAACCTCCAGACATGAAACTATGTTTTGCTTAGAAGATCAAGGATGAAATATCTATAAGTAGGATTACCAGCAATTGCAGGGAACTTGTTTCCCAAGACCAAAAATAATGTTCCATGGAAAATGGAATATCAGACTGACAACCTCCAGTTTGACCTTGGGCAAATCATTTAAGCCAATTTCATCATCTTTGAAAGAGAAACTTACATCTTTGTTATACATTTCAAAATGTCATGAGCATTAATGAAGTAATATCTATAAGACATAAAATTTATGGTGATTTTTTATGACTCTTTCTAAGTTGTCTGCTTTTGAATTCAGCCCGTTGCTGGACAGCTTTCATTATAGGACAATTCTTTTCCTAAGCCAAAAATCTTTCCTCTGTTACTTCTTTGTCTAGTTTCGACTGACTTTTTGTTTTGTTGTCTTTGGTAGTACTTTGGGTACTTGAAATAATCTGCTTGATTCCTCTCTAAGAATTTATTTTTAATCTATGTTAAGCAGCATTTGGTTTAGAAATTGTTTCTAATTGCAGGAAATACTAATAATCTAATAAAGTTGTAATTTTTTTGCCAATTCATAATCACTAGAATCAGTAAAGCATCAGAGATATGCAGTGGTGTTTTTTTTTTCTTTTGTCAAAATGGCACATGCAGATAGATACTGGTCACTATTCTCTGGTTGTATATAATTCAGAGGATGGCAATAATGGAATCAATAGAAATAAAATGTTTCCTGAGAGCTGAGCATTGGTGCTTGGAAGGTGATTTAGATCACAGAGAAGTCCCTTTTCTGGGAAACGATTGTGTGGTGTAGAGGCAATGGGATTTGGAGGCTTGTTTGTTTCATATTGGGGTTGGATGAAAATGTAGATAGTGAGCTGGGCATGTAGCTCATTGGGAGAGTATTTTCCTAGCATGCAACTATCTCCGGATTAGTTGCTCAGTCTTACGTAAGTGAGACGTGGTGGTGAATGCCTGTGATTCTAGAACCTGGAAAGCAACGACAGGAGAATCTAAAGTTTAAGGTTTCCCTTGATCAGGTAGTGAGTTCCACATTAGCCTGGGACACTCAACATCCCCCAGCACAAGAGAGAGTGGGGGCAAGATGGAGATGTGTGGGGTAGGGAAGAAAATGCCAGGATGTGTTTTTTTTGACGGCTATATTCATAATAAAATATTCAGGATGTTTATTTCATCTTTATGGATGATGGATGCCTTTGTCTTAGTCTTTTCAATTTTAATAAGGGCAGGAGCAGAATTTAGTTTATAGTTTTGGTCATCTTCTTTAACTTTTGATAAACTTACTTTATCCATTTATACTTTTGATTATGTATTGGGATTATACACTGTGGTAGGCACTGTGTATTTCAATGTGCATTAGAAAAGATCTCTTTGGAAGTGAAAAACATGAGTCAAAACTCACATATTCATATGGAGGTAGATTTAGTGTACAGAATGAGAGCTTCCAGACTTCTCAAAGAGAGGTTGAAGCTTGGCTTGAAGCCTGAATAGAAGCAAGAAGAGATTACTGGTGCAGGGAAGAGCATCCACCAAAAAGAGAACCCATAGGTCTACTGGGGCAATCCCTAGGGAAAGAGGTTTGATTTAGGAGCTCAAGAGCAGTAGTAGAGAGAAGTGCCTGTGGAGAAGGGGCAGAAAAAGATTGTATTCTATCAACCACATCTAAATCCTCCTTTAAATGGAATCCACCATACACCAAGCCCTCCTTTAAATGACATCGGACATCCTCCTCTTCTCTCATAAGATTTGTTCCATGGTCACCTCACCATAGGTTTCCTTTCTTCCAGGCACCATTTCCAGATACTTCTTTTTACATGAAAATCTCCTTGTCCTCAGGCCCAAACACATGCCTCTCATTTTCTTTGCTTGGACCACTGTTGAGAGAATTGAGTCCTGCCTATACCAGCATATTGCCACTTGTCCATGAGATTTAAGAGTCTTTGCTCAGGAGCTTGTGAAAAAAATCAATGTAATTTAACTTGCAAAGACCTTTAATGATCTTTTTATTTCTTGGAAATGAAATCACTGGTGAACAGATTGAAAAGTCCCCATTGCCAGGTTTTCATCTCAAGGTTCAAAGCCACAATTTAAATGATCTCTCTGAAAGAAGGCATTGCTATCTAGATCACCAGTGTTCAATACTAAACTTGGGACACAGCAAGTGACATAACATGGCGTTGGCCATGACTTCCTCTTTCCACCTTGACATTTCTCCGTCACATATTGTCTGTATAGCTCCAGGCAGACGGTATCTATAGAAACAGGTTTTGTAGGCAAAGAGGACTTCTAATATTGTCTTTAGCTCCAGGCAGATGATGTCCATAGACACAGAATTCACAGTATAGAGGATTTCCTCCTAGCAGTTCTGCTGGATGTTCTAAGTTTGAGTCACACTGGCCTGGGTTGGATCATATTTATTCTAAAATGAGTTAGAGGAGTTAAAATGGTCAGATGACTGAAATAGCAAACTCTGCTAAGGGAGTTCATTCTTCCCCACAGAGAAATGTTCAACACTCAGATATAAAAAGAAAAATATCTCCTTAATTAGCTCACAGCTCTATTTTCCAGCTATAGCTTAAAGAGACCTAGCCCCTTCAGAAATATTTCATGGCTTATATAGCAATAGAAATTGTCATAATTCTGTCTATGTGACCATTGTATGGCGATGGTTTCAGTCCCACCCCCCAAAGAGACTTTTCCCAGAGCTAAACAAGTTTTATAGCAACTGAGATTTGTAGGTATTTTACTTAAGACAGTTTTAGCTTTAGCAAGCATAACTTGCTATTGGCCTCTTTTCCACAAAATAAAGGAAGGAGTATGCAGGTTTACAAAGGCAGAGGACAGTAATGAGACGACACACAGAGTTTCATATTCTATTTGCTTAGTCCTACATAACCTAGTATTTCCCAAGTAAGCTTGCTAGTTATTTAATTAATGTTAAAGCCTGCTATTTTCGTTTGCATCAGAGGCTAATTTCCATGTGTTGCAATGACCTACATAGTCACTTTAAGATCACTCAAGTGCAAAACTATCTGCATGGTTTGGAAATGATGGTTTCCCAAGAATGTAGACTATTACCCAAAGAAGAAATGAGAGCTTGGCATTAAAAGCCAAAGGAATCTAGCAAAGATTCTGCAGTCAGTCATTCAACCATCGTTTCGTTCTGTGAAATTTATTGAATTCTTGGAATTTCTAACTATGATCAATAAATATAGTTGCTTTTTACCTTCAAGATGGCCCTAGTCACCAAGTAGAAAATGAAGGGGTGAGTTCTCATGTTGGGTAAAAATCAGCAATGATATTTGAATTTACTTTGCTAAGTTTTGATTTTAATGTTATATGGAGAGACATTCAAGGCGTTGACCAAGTCACTAATGTACTGCAGAGAGCATTTCAGAGCTGGAATGGAAATATACACTAAAGCATTTTTAATGAATTAAAATATCATAATAATTTATAAAATGAAAATCTATATATTCAAATAAAGTGTTCGACTATTGTGCCAGGAATCTGTGAGTGAACTATACTACTGTGACATATTTATTAGAAGAGAGTCAGATAGGTGAGGTCATTGAGGGGGGGAACCTCTGAAGATTTTAAAAGGATAAAGAAGAAATAAAAAACTGGCTATGTGGCTTTTAGGTGCAGATATTGTCCATAGAAGGGATGGTTGAGGGTGGCTGCATATTTAGGACAAAGTGTCCTTTAGGAGCAATGCTACTCATAACACAGAAGGTAGGGAGAATATGAAAGACCACCTTCAAAATCTGCACTCAGTTGCAATTCTCTTCGAAATAACAAGACCCTCACACAAAAAACACTATACATTTAAAGATGTAATGCATACCTTTCTAACTAGCAATCCCAAACAATCCATTTAAGTTGTAAGCATTTACTCATCCCCATTCATCTCTAGATAAATGCCAGATCTAAGAGGCTGTCTCAAGTAATGCATTTTGCTTTCTCATTCCCGTTACTGCTCAAATAGAACTCTAACCTTGTTTAAAAGCATATTTACTACAGTTTTCATGTAAACTTCTTAGGAAGATTGCTGCGGTTGTGCTTTGGGGATCTTCCAGGGAGGGCTGAGAAGAAAACCCCACACATATATCATACTAGATAGCATGGATACCTGGTCAATAATCCAGGATAGGAAATGTACCTTACTTTCTCTGACTTGAACTGCTCATTAAAAACATAATGCCTTCCTGCCTTCACAACTTGCCTCTGTGTCTAGAAATGTTTTTTTTCTAATGTATGATTAGCATAACAAAAGCAGCAAAATTGCGTACCTGCCACAAGTTTCAGTTTTGACATATTGAAAGCAATAGCTGTGAAGACTCTTTGCTTTTATTCTGTAATTTTATATATTTCTCTTCTTTTTGTACACAATAAAGTATTGTCTTTTTATGTTTTTTTTTTGAAATTTACATGAAGGAATAGAATAAAGCTCTTGCCTTTCTTCTCTGTAACACTAGTTTTTCTTGACAATGTACTCTTGACATTTAACCCGGTTATTACATTTGACTCTAGTTTGATAACTTTTACTTGTATTATATTTCAGCCTACAAATATATTACAATACTTTGATCCATCATACTATGGATGGGCACTGTTGTTCTAGTCAGGGGAATGGATTTTCTTGACCACGTTACTATTATTATTACTATTGAATGAATTGTAAAGGTATAGCTAGGGCAGTCAACAGAAGTATGCTGGACTCTTCTCTGAAGTGTTTTGAGCAATAATGTCAGAGTACGGGAGTTTCAGTGGACTATTTATTCAATCTTTCATATACCGATGTAAGTTTTGTTTTTTGTTTCTGTCAACTTTGGCACATTAAGTGCTTGTGTTTTTTAATATTCTTTGATCATTTATCAAGTTGAGTATGTTTTTACTTGTCAGTCCTTCATGTCTCATCTTTAAAGATTATTTGTTCTAGTTTTGTATTTTGTATTGGAGTTTTATGTTTCTTCCCTGTGCTTTCAGTAGTTTTTTACTTTACTGAGTAATCTTTATTTTTTTCAGGACTTGTTTTCTTCTGTATAATTACCTGACTGGAAGTTCATAATTATGATGTTTTTAAACTTGTTCATCTTTCCTTTGTAATTTGAATTTCTTGCCTGTGTCGTAGGCCCTTCCCTGCTTCAGTAGTCACGTGGGCACTCTTCTAATCTTTGGGTAAAGGTATTTGTAAGTTTGTATTGCTGCACATTGCCACATTAGTCCCTCTGGAATGAAGGTTTTATGTTGTTGAGAGTCCAGTTCCCTTTTTCCCATATGGGTACCAGGTATTGCAAAACCATTAGAAAAAAGACGTCTTGGTACATATCATATTTATAGGTTACATATATGTGAGGCTCTTTTTAGGGATTCTTTATTTGCTATGATTTATATATTTTCTCTTGTACTAGTAGCACATTTATATACTTTTCTTTTGTACCAGTATTATTGCTAAAATTTCAAATTCTTTTGTTATGTGTTACGACATTCCTTATTTTATTTTCTTCTTTATCCTATCTATTCTATTTTGGGCCATTAAAATGTAAGTTGTGGATATTATGACATTATATGCTAAGACATTTTAAAATATACAGATATCATGGCTGTGGCATTTTAGGTGGTATAATTATTATTTAATATAGATACTCAGCATTCAAACTCAATGATTACCCTGATAATATCTAGCAATATTCTTTCTGTTTCTCCAGTTTCCAACTAGATCCACACACTGCATTTAATAGGCATGTCTGGAATACTTCCTTAGCTTAACTGTTCACAGTAAAGATATAGTGATGGGCAATGAGAATGTGTTCTCATGATGTGGTTCCAATTGCATTTTTAATACGAATGATATAGAATTAATATTGCTTTCCTCTTGGTGTTTGGCACCAAAATGTCAGTTTCTCTTATTACTGAGTTTTCCAGTTTTGATGACCTAATTAAAATTGTTGGCAATTTAGGTGATATAATTTCTACTTCAGAGTTTTCATATTTTGTCTTTATAACTAATAAGTAGTCACAGGAGAGAAACATTTAGGTTATGTAAATGTTTTAGGTTTTTGTCAATTTTTTGTTCAGTAGTCTACGAATTCATTGATTCTTACCAGTCTTAATTTAGTGTGTTTATTGACTATATTTCAATATTATGCAATTGATACTATCATTTTAAATTGGTAGCTTTTTATTCATTATTTTATAAGAAGCTAACCCCTTTCTGTAACTGTGAGGTTTCCTGTTTTATGTAATAGGGTGTTCTATAGCTTTTACTACCCTTAAAGATCCCTACCCTTGTGTCCTGTAACTAACCCGTATAGAGGACATGAATCATGAAGTCCAAGTTCCTGCTTTTGATGTGTCTTTGGGCTTAGTCCAGTTTCAGTGAGCTGCTACTTTTGTCTAAATTTTTGTGTGCACTTCATTTTTGGCTTCCAAATGTTTATCATTTTATTTATTCATTTAATATATCTTAACAGAAACTGTAATAATTTATTTAATATCTTAGCTCTTTTGGAAGCAGAGTCTTTTGGGTTTTTAACCATTGTTTTTGTGAAAGTGGAATCTTCCTTGGTCTCTTTAATTTCATATTGTAATCCACAAACCATTTGGCCCTTTAGAAATTCATACAAGATTGAACATAGCCACATTTGCATATACCAGTGGGATGGTTTTCAAGATGTTAGTCTATTCTTCTAAACCATAAAACCCCTTTAATACTTAATGAGGTTATTTCATGTAACTAGCCAAAACCACTTAAGTGGTTTATTGGAGCATATGATTTTTACAAATTTTTGGCTGAGCTGATGAAACAGTAAGTAAAGTTTATTTTTTGGCAGGGAATTACATTTTATGCTCCAAAAATTTTAAAGGATTGTTTTACTATTTCTTTTAAACATTTTTTGAGATGCCTATCATTATAAGCAATTTCCATAATGACATCCACATGAAGTGACTTACTAAAAGCGATATCCATGAATCAACCTATAAACAGATACCTTTCCATTCACCCCTTCCCTCAATTAGCGCATGGGAAGTGGGTGGCCACTACATTTTATTTATAGCTGAAATGAAGAAATGGATATTTAGCAGCCCAGATGTTTTTTCACAAATAATTATCGAGTGGAAAAGTAATGAAGGAATAAAGAGAGAAGTGAGTACTGTTTGGTAGTTCGATCCCAGTTAAGTTAGTGCATGCAGTAGCTTTCTGTCGGCCATCAGGGAATGAATCCAGTTTCCACATCCATTTTTTGTTATTTCCACAAGCTGAACAAGAGAGGATTTTCAATGAAATATTGTGAACATGTGCTTTCCTCCGGCTCCTGAATTGAATTTTCAGCACTAATCCAACCATAGCCTTCGATAGTAAAGCACTGTTTGGCAGGGTACAACTGATGTGTGTATAAGGACTGCTGTTTCTCAAGCCCCACTGTTCCTATCCACCAAGAGTTAAACAGCTTTCAGCATTTGTTGCCATCAAATGAATTGAATTCTCAAAACTGCTTCCTAAAGCCTAATTTTCTTACTTGGAAAACTGAAACTAGCTCATGCTAGTCTGAGAAGGGCTGTGCATCTAGGTAGAGTATGAACCAGAACTGTAAGGCGCTCATAGATCTCAGAGTGAGGAAACATCAACTTTCCCTGGATAGTAGGCTCCATCTAGCAAGGCAGAGTTTATTAGACCTTTGGAAAGGCTGGAATAATCAGGAAGAGTCACCCCAAGAATTTGACATCAGGTGAGTACCAATCATAGATACAAAGGAGGACTAGATTCTTAGCACACAGGGAAGCTTAAGCATGGTTGGAGGTAACCTTTGAACATGAATGCAGAAAATCATGAAATGGAAACTAAAAAAGCATCTTGAGATTAGGGTGATCTAAACCACATACCCAAGGGGTTATTTATTCTAAATTCTACTCCCCAGTAGAAAGGACCACCTAGGTTGTTGTTGTTGTTATTATTATTATTGATCGTGTATGTGTGTGTGTGTGTGTGTGTGTGTGTGTGTGTGTGTGTGTGTGTGTGTGTGTGTGATGCCTTCCCCTGGAGCCATTGTGAACATCAGAGGGGAAATGTGGAGTCAGATTGTATCTTTCCACCTTCACATAAATTCTGGGCAAACACATTGGGCTCCCGGTCTGCACAGCAAGCACAGCTATCCCCTGAGTCATCTGGCCAGCCTTGTTTTTATTTATTGTGTTTTGTATGTTTATACATGGTTAATTATGGTGAAAATCTCATTAATGAACCCATTCAACTATGATTGCATGATGGCAGTTTCTTCAGAATTTCTCCCATACTGCTGTTTCATATTTTTAAAAACAGGTTTTGAAGATTACTAAATCTTGACTACTAAGTATTTACTTCTTCACTTCAGTTGTGAGTAGAAACATGACAACTACCTTCTTCCTACTGAAGTGAGGGGTAGAAAGGCACCTCTTTTAAGGTCGTTTAATTTTTATCTTGACTATTAAGTCATTCCACTCTGAAGTACATAGTTGAGTTGGATCCAATAACAGATGAACACTAACTATATTCTTCCAAAGTCATTCACCTTTTTGTTCTAATCTGTGCCAATAGCTGAGCATTGAGAGAATAATCACATAAGTTTAAAGTAGCTATCTATAGGGAGATAGTTTTTGTTCAGTAACTAGTTTGTAATCTGTTTGGTATAGGAAAGCCTACCAGATGTTCCCTGTAGTCATCTAGCTGGCAAGCATGCTGACAGTAACATTCTGTTAACTGCTGCAGACACAGAGGTGCTGAGCTCTTCACTTCTGCAATGATCTGGGTTTCTACCACCTCCCACTGATCTGGGAAATAAGCAATTTTGGGTGACTTAATCAAATTTAGAGAAGGGCTTTGAGCAGGAGAACGTCTAAATTGCCTGAAAATGTTACCCCTACAGATAAAATCCTGACACGATTTAAATTTAAGTGACAATTTAACAGGGTTTTCAGTTTCTCAAGAGGTTGTTGAACTGTCCGCGTAGACTGACGAACGGTGGTAATAAGTGTCCAGAGCAGATCTATTCCACTGACCTTATTTGCTTCCTGTGGTATAAACAGGTATTTGATATAATGGAAAGCCATCTTAACCATTTGTGGTGTCTGGTATAGTTTGGCTGGGGTTTTTATTACAGTGAGCATGGCCTCAGATTGCCTGTGTTTTCTGAGAGCGTGTAGATACAAGCCCCAAAATGGAACTGAATGAATGAATGCAGCAATTGACAGTTGCAGGGGGTCGAAACGGCATAGTGAGGGCGTCAGTATGGAAAGTGTTCAGATGAGTGTGAAAACACTTCAAAGCAGATCTCACTAGGGAGACACTGGCAAGAAGGACAGGATGGGAGCAGTATGGGGGTCTTGTGGGAATTGTTGATAGAATGTGCAGCCAGGCACTGCTCAGATTACAAAACAGGAAAAGAGCAGACTGTACCAGTAATAACACAATTCAGCCCTCATGGCTAGCTTCTCAGAATTTTATTGTCTTAAAAGCAGAGCATCCTATTAATATTTTACAGTTTCAGCTCTCATAGGGCAGAGGGCCCAACTTGGGAAAGCTAACCATGGTCTGGAAGTACAGCACCAACAGCCATGTGTGGAAGAGATAGGAACTCTGGGAAGAGGGGATTTACCTGCCTTTGCAATGAATTATGACCATTGCATTATCTATGCATTTATTAAAAAGTATAGTGTAAATAACTTGAAAAAATAAAGTAAACTACTCTTCAAATGGACTTGGGCTTAAATTACTTCTAATATCTGTGGAATTTCTTAAGGCCTTTAAACAAATGAATATGCAAATAGTAAAAGCAATTTTCACACATTTGGGAAATATGATTTGGAAACTTATTTTAAAAATTAATGAGTGAATGTTATTGTAAAGCTTTCTTCCCTGGATTATCTTGGTTGTTCTTCCAGGAAGAGATACACAAATCAGAAGAACTTAATTTCTTATTGTTGAAAGCATAATTTCTTTACAGTTTTTTGACTCTAATGAGTCAGGATGCAAGCTGTAACTGTTACTAAGGACTCAGTTCACATTCGTGTGCACATTTTCTAGATGGATTTCTAGATGTAAGCTGCAGGAAGAATGTGAAGGTGAAGGGTTGTAGTCATTCCGATTCCTTTTTAACTTTACACTTTTGCTATTACACTGAGACATGTGTGGATCCACAAACAAATATGCAACATGAAAAACAGATACCTCTGGTGTGTTTTGATTTGCATTTTCTTGAATACTAAAGAATTTACCTTGATCATTAAGGAGCTAAAGATTATTAAAATTTTAGAATACTTAGCTGTAAGTGAATTGCCTCTTTAAGAATTTTGTCCACAATTTCCTATTTGGTTTTTATCTTTTCTTTCCGATGATAAGCACCAGTGTAATGAGAGAGACAGCAAGAGTTATACTTGCCTTGAAGTGTGCCTCTCATTTTAGTATTTAGAAAGTCATTAAAATGGCTTCTGAAGAGAATCCAAAATTATCTCACTCAAATTTACAGAGCCTGGAAACATCGTAAATGCTTTTCGACCGAAGAATGGATAAAGAAAATATGGTACATTTACACGATGGAGTACTACACAGCAGAAAAAAAAACATTTTGAATTTTGCAGGCAAATGGATGGAGCTAGAAAACATCATTTTGAATGAGGTAACCCAGACCCAGAAAGACAATTATCACATGTACTCACCCATAAGTGGTTTTTAACATACAGCAAAAAAAAAAAACATCCCACAAATCACCATCCCAGAGAACCTAGACAACAATGACGACTTTAAGTGAGACATACATGATCTAATCTACATAGGTAGTAGAAAAGGACAAGATCTCCTGAGAAAATTGGGAGCATGGGGACCATAGGAGAGGGTTGAAGGGGAAGGGAGAGGAAAGGAGAGGAGCAGAGAAAAATGTAGAGCTCAAAACAAAAAATATCAATCAAAAAAAAAAAAGAACTTTACAGGGAAACTTTTTGTTTGCGTGTTTTGTTTATTTGAGATCTGGTCTCACTATGTAGCCTGGAGCTCACAGAGATCCTCCTGTTTATCCCCCATGAGTGCTGGAATTAAAGGCATGTACCACCATTCCCGGCCCAGGGCAATACTTCTTTTTTAATTTATTAAATTTTTTCATTTATTTTACATACCAGCAACAGTTTCCCCTCCCACCTCTCCTTCTGTTCCCTCCCCCCAGCTTCTATCTACTCTCCCCCATCCATTCCTCCTTTGTCTCTGTTCAGAAAGGGGCAGGCCTCCAATGTGAGTCTACAAGGCATGTTGAGGCAGGACCAAGCTCTTCCCCTTGCATCAAAGCTGGCCAAAGCAACCCAGCATGGGGAGTAGGTTCCAAAAGCCAGCTCAAGCACTAGGGACAGGTCCTGATCCCACTCTTAGGAACCCCACAGACAGACCAAGATATACAACTGTCACACACATAGAAGGCCTAGGTAAGTTCCATACAAGCTGTCAGCCCAGAGTTGGTGAGATCCCATGAGCTCAGGTCAACTGTCTTTGTAGGTTCTCCTGTCATGAACTCCACCCCATGGCTTGTACAATCCCTTTTCCCTCTCTTTAACAGGACACCCAGAGCTTAGTCAAATGCTTGACTGTGGATCTCAGTATTAGTTTCCACCGGTTGCTGAACGAAGGCCATTAATGTAGCTCACAGGGTTTCTAGCTAGATGAGATTGATGATTGCTTTTCTCCTCTTGTAGTGTATAAACACCTTCCAGCACAGCACCATGATTTCTTGCTAGTAGGGACTTCTTTATGTTCTATTACAAAAATACGCAGTATCTTTTGCAGTAGGGGTCTGCCATCAAATTGTGGAGAGAAACCAACAGTATTGAGAATAGTATCAGCAACGTAATGTTTGAGGGGTATTCTATGGGACCCCAAGAGCCAATGACTAAAAAAAGATGTAATCTATTACTGATACTGGAGGATTTATTTCACGGTATGTAATATTTAGTTGGGTTTTTGTCCCATTATATGGTAATGACATTTAAATTTCTTTCTGTAAAATATGTGTACATAATTTAGTCAGCTTCTATAGTAGTAGGCTTCATTTTTCTTTGTTTGCTTATTTTAATTTTCATTTAATTATTTAATGTGCTAGCATTGACCCTGAAACTATAAAACTCTGAATGGGGGAAACAGTCCATCCTTACATTCAGGAATGTGTGTAGCAGATTAAACTCTATTTGATGAATTTGCAGCGGAACAAGTGTTTCAGTTAGCTTTGTATATAGCCCTGTCTATAACCTCAATAATTTGCAAAATGGTGAGTCACATACCAATTTTTGTGAATTCAAAGACCTTTGCTTTCCAGTAAGTGGCAATTACATTTTCTTAATCAATTTGAAGCACATTCTGAGTTCACTGCACAGCTACTGGCTGCGGACTATCACAACTTAGATGTAAAAGGCATAATTGTGGGACCACTGAACCAATAAACTCAAGCAGATAACTCATTTCCATTTGTAAGTCCAAATGGTGCTGTTTAGATAGACTTTCAAATACATCTGAAAGCTGTACGTTAAAGGATAATAGTCGCATGTTATGTATAGACTGTACCGAAGGGCAAGGACAGTAAGCCTGCATCTCTGTACCTTGAGGCATCTCTCTCAAATCAGGGCACAACATCAGTGCTCAATAGCATCCTAGATGAGCACACTCAGCAGTGATTTAGAATAATAACTAATTTTACCCTGTGACTATCAAAAATTGCATATTTTGATTTATAACTTAAAACAAACCTACTTTTCTACTGAATTGAATTCAGTCATGCATTTACGTGGCCGCTTTTGGAAACATGGTTGGAATATGAATGTTCTTTTAGAGTTGATATTAACTTTAATTTTTGGTTATGCTATCAAATTATAATGTAAAACTACTATAAGAAACTTTCTAAGAACAAGACAAATAGGTAAGCCTGAAAGTTTAAAGATGCTAATATTGTCCTAATTTTGTGGGGCCACTAATCAGGTAACTTTGGTGGGTGGTAACTATCTGAAGGTGGCAGATATTCTTCAGTGCCAACTTTGGTGGATCGATAGCTTTCCTAGTGGGACTTTGGGGAGAAGGGGAAGGGTGGGAATCAGGGGAAGGGAAGGGTACCAAGAGTACTGATTATTAGTGTGTTAGCAGCTCACCTTCTGCCCTTTCTCCTTTGCTCCTGAGGAAATTAGGTAGGTAGGGCTTAGTGTGGGAGACTGAGACTCTTATACTCTAGGGACCTAGGAACCAAAATGACCTTTCCTCAAACTACCTTCACCATCCTGTGACTGTATAAAATACCTCCAACAACTGGGAAACCAGGCAGCAAAAGACAGACATACACAGAAACCAAAGAGGTTGTCCTAAGGTGACCTTTTAGATGCTACAAACCACTTACGGGCTTACTCCTATGGACTCCAGGTTCATAGGTATGATAGAGGATCATAGGGACAACACATGGACAGTCAACACAATGTTATATAATTTGAAGGCGTTAATTACCAGTGCCAGTCAAAGAAAACCCCACCCCTTCCAGGATCCCCTACTTTCTCCTTTATAATTAAAAACTCCTGGGTGGGTAAATGAGGGGAGTCTTGAGCCACATTTTGTTTGAGTCTGCTCCTGCTCAGTGGAATGTGTTTTGCTTTTCTTGTTCTTTTTTGGTAGAACTTACAATTTTGCTATTGTGTTTGTCTCTCTTTCTCAAGTCTGAGACATACAGAACCTTGAAGCTATATGGCTGGAGAGCCCCAAGATCTCATTTCTCTTTCTCTTCCTCTTTCCTTGTCACTTTTTCTATTTCACAGTCTCCTGATAATGGACACCTGACACCACAGGAGTTTGTTAACTCAGCGCTCAATTCGCTTTGAGGGGAAGAGAGTCTGGGCAATTCTCGGGTTTTAGAGGAAGGAGCTATGGCTCAAGTGTGGCCTCCAAAGACTGAGGTCTGGCCCAGCGAGCCTTGTTTGTGAGGCAGACTTCCTGTTACAGTATGTTTTTAAACTCTAAAATGCTTCCAGATTACACAGCTGAACAACAACCAAAGCTACTTAATCACTGACACAGGCAGCAGTGCACAGGTTCTGGAGATATTTATCAGTTTGTCTCTCAGCCTGCCAAACCCATGTCTCATGATGGGACACAGGGATGCATAGATTACATAGTGTTAGGAGAAAGTAGAAGACAGATATGCTAAAAATTGTGACTCTGTGGCTGGCCCTTTTGGATGCTGTGCTTGCTCTGACCCCTCAGAGGAGGGACAGAGTAATCCGAAGTAGGAAGAAGGCTCTCAGGAACACCTTCACAGAGGACATACTGACATTTGAACTACACTGAACAAATGAAGTCTCTGGAAGTCAAAGGGATGAGGCACTGACTGTATAAAAGGATTGCTATGTGGATAGGAAGGCAAAAGGTTTAGTAGGAAATGGTAAGATCAATGAACACTAAGTCAGTCAGCAGTGAGGTGGGAGCCTGGCCAGCATCGTTTCCCTTCCCACAACCTCTATGAGATAAGCGGGACCTTCTGCTCACAGGCCTAACTGTAGCTCTTTATAATCATCAGGAAATATGGTTATATATTGTCTTAGTTAGGTCTGCTATTGCTGTGAAGAGGCACCATGATAATGGCAACTATTATAAAGACAAACACGGTTTGATTACAGTTACAGAGTTTTAGTCCATTGTCATTATGGCAGGGAGCATGGCAGCTTGTAGGCAAACATTGTACTGGGTACTGAGGAGGTAGTTGAGAGTCCTACCTACATCTTGGAGGCAACAGGAAGTCAACTGAGACACTGGGTGGTATTCTGACCTTAGGAAACCTCTAAGTCCACCCCCACAGGGACAGAGTTCCTCCAATAAGACCATACCTACTCCAACAAAGTTGTACTTTCTGGCAGTCAAATTACATTCAAACTACTATATATATGCATATCCCTCCTTGTGATGGTTTCTTAAAACTTCTATCTGTACTCTTCAGAGGCCAAAAGCACGGTCTCCAAAACCAGAAAGACTTAGAATTAAAATCCAGCTTAAAAGTAGCATAACCATAAACCTGTGACTTTAGGCAGATATACATCTCCTATTTTTACAATTCTTAATCATGCCTTGTAGCAGGTTTCTTGTGTTCTCCCAAGTGAATTTTTATGTCCTCAGACTATGTATTAAAGTTTACTCGCCATTGCTGTGATATTATGAGTTGGAGCATCTGGGAGGTGATCCAACCTTGAGAGTGGAGCCTTTCTACTGGACAGTTGGCTTTAGGAGAAATGGGGGAGATTAGCATAGGGATAGTTTAGATTCCCTATTAGCATAGGATTTACATAGCTTCCTACAACTGCATAAGGATCCAGATGGGAGAAAGAACTGCATCCATACAGACAGTAAATCTGTGGGCACCTTGATCTTGGACTGCTCAGTTTTTAGAACTTTTCAACAGAGACTATCTGATGTTTAAAAGCCACGGAGATTGATATTTTGATGCAACATCTTGAGTTGGCTAGCAGAATGATTGCACCAGCTCAACTCTGTAATAAGATCTTGGCTGTTCTTGGGTTGACAGAACCCAGGCTACCCAGGCTGTTACATAGGTGAAAGACAAGACTTCATAAACTCCCATCATGCCAGAGCTCAGCTCATTCAGTAAGGGGGTAAACTTCTTGACATGGTGGGCACACAGATTTAAGAGTATTCTGTTTATAGGGATTACATAAAACTAGCTTTTGCTGTCAATTTTTTCTTGAGGAAAAACCAGGCTGAATGACATGAAACAACTTTCTTGACAAAAGGACTTTTCAGACCTTAATGGGGTAATATTTTGACTCTCACAAATAATAACATGATTACTGAATTTTCCAAATTTATTGAGTCAGGGAAAGCTTGTCTCTTCCGGGAACCTCTATTACTACCGTCTGAATGGAACATGCCTTGGAAACCAATTTTGTGTGTTTTCAAGACTTCCTTTGGTAACAGGACATGAACTGAATTCTAAATGCCATCTTTGGATCCCAAGAGTCAGTCTTTTCTTACTTTGGAAGAGACACAGAGAATTTACTGGACAAATCATGTTTATCCCTAGATAATGATCTTTGTTTGTGATGTCTGAGAAAAATACTTCTTGTTTTCTCCATTAGTCTATTGTGACTTTGTTAGCAACCCTGTTTTTCTCTCCTTTGAATAAGGAAGTAATATCTCAAGATGGGTTAATAAAGTCATAATAGACTAAAGAGAAAATAAGAGCTATGACTGAATCTTCTTGATTATTTTTGCTAAGAATTATGTCTTAGGTTGAGTAAATGACCTTAAAAGGCACATCTATATTACCCCTCCCAGGGACCAGGAGATATTGTAGAAGAGGTGATGACATATTGTAAGGACAGAAGGATGGGGAAAAGTGCTCTGAAACCCTGCCTTCTGGACGTGATGTGACTACTGTAGACATGGTCAACAGAAGCTGTGGTTACCTGCACAAGACCTAAATGCACCAAATAAACATGGGAGTAGGGATGGGGTGAGTTAGGAAGAAGCAGGAGTATGGAGGGATGAGAGAGGGCAATGGGCATTTGAACTGGTCACAATACATTACAGGAAGTTGGTATAATTAAAAACAGGAAAAATATTCTGTCTTAAAAGTGATTTACCCCTTTTGTCCCCGGCTCATTGGGCTACCTGGCATCCCTATATAGGTGCTGAGGAGTTCCATCTGGACGGGTGAGTGTGTGCTATCCAGGGGCGGATTATCCCGGAAGAGAGCACAAACTCCCCTCCCCCAGCTCCTTCTGCAGGGCTGTCTTTCTTACACATGGCCCAGCCTGCCCTGCTGTCTGCTAGGACCTATGCTCAAGAACAGTTTTAAGATCCTACACTAAAGCTACCCACCCAGAACAGTGGAGTGCCTGCCTACCGGGCAGACCTCAAGGTCCCTCTCAAGGGAGCCCGGGCACCTTCAGCTTGTGCTGCAAAGTCTCCTGTGCTCTTGGACCACGCCCTGCCTGCCATGTTCTTCCTTTTGTTCCCGGCTCATTGGGCTACCAGGCATCCCTGTTTAGGTACTGAGGAGTTCCATCTGTACGGGTGAGTGTGTGCTATCTAGGGGCGAATTGTCCCAGAAGAGAGCACAAACTCCCCTCCCCCAGCTCCTTCTGCAAGGCTGTCTTTCTTACACACGACCCCCCCCCCAAGCCTGTGTTGTCTGCAAGGTCCTTTGCTCAGGAACAGTTTTCTGCTCCTACACTAAGGCTACCCACCCAGAGTGGTGAGTGCCTGCCTACCGGGCAGGCCTCAAGGACCCCCGAAAAGGAGCTCGGGCACCTTCAGCTTGTGTGGCAGGGTCTCCTGTGTTCTACTCTACCCCGCCCTGCCCCCCAAGTTCGCCCTTTTGTCAGCGGGTCATTGGACTACCAGGCGTCCATGTTTCGGTGCTGAGGAGTTCCATCTGGATGGGAACGGTTCCTGATTATACACTGAGGAGATACACCCAGAGAGTCAGTCACAGCAAAGACTGGACCAAAACACCAGGCCTCTCCTGGCTCCATTTGAAGGAAGAGATGGGAAGGCGCCAAGGCAAGAATTCCTCCAACAACCTGAAAGGCAACATGACTTCACCAGAATCCAGGGATCCCGAAATAAGAAGAAATGTACACCCTACTCCAGAAGAATTAGAAGAAATCGACTCAAAAGTGAACTATATGAAAATAATAGAAGACCTTAAACAGGAGGTGAAAAACTGCCATAAACAATTAGAGATTACAAACGAAAAGGTAGAGGAAATGAATAAATCGCTCAAAGATACCCAAGAAAACCAAGAGAAACAAGAAAAAGCAATCAAACAGGTAAGGGAAGCGGTTCAAGACTTGAAGAATAAAATGGAAGTAATGAAGAAAACACAAACCAAGGGAAGGATGGAGATGGAAAATCTGGGTAAATGAACAGGAACTACAGAGACAAGTACTACCAACAGATTAGAAGAGATAGAAGAAAAAATGCCAGACACTGAAGATACCATAGAGAAAATAAACACACTGATCAAAGAAAACAGCAAAACCAATAAATTCTCATCACAAAACAGTCAGAAAATATGGGACACAATAAAAAGACCAAACCTAAGAATAATAGGGGTAGAAGAAGGAGAAGTACACCTCAATGGTCCAGAAAATATATTTAATAAAATTATAGAAGAAAATTTTCCCAACCTAAAGAAAGATATTCCTTTGAAAGTTCAAGAAGCATACAGAACACCGAATAGACTGGACCAAAAAAAAATCTCCTAGCCATATAATAATCAAAACACAAAACATACAGAATAAAGAAAGAATATTAAGAGCTACATGGGAAAAAGGTCAAGTTACTTATAAAGGTAAACCTATCAGACTTACACCTGACTTCTCTATGAAAAACATGAAAGCCAGAAGGTCCTGGATAGATGTACTGCAAAAATTAAGAGAACATGGATGCAAGCCCAGACCAAGCTTTTGTTCACTATAAATGGAGAAAACAAAATTTTCCAGAATAAAAATAAATTTAAACAATATGTAGCCACAAATCCAGCCTTACAGAAAGTAACAGAAGGAAAATCACAACCCAAGGAGTCCAACAATGCCCACAATAACTCAGACATCTAATGACCCTTCACCAGCACAACTCGAAGAAGGGAAACACACAAACTCTACTACCAATAAAAAAGAAAAAAGAAAAAATGACCGGAGGTAACAACAACTGGTCATTAATATCACTTAATATCAATGGACTCAACTCACCTATAAAGAGGCACAGGCTAAGAGATTGGATACGAAAACAGGATCAAATATCCTGCTGTTTACAAGAAACACACCTAAAATGCAAAGACGGACATCTACTCAGAGTAAAGGGCTGGGAAAAGGTTTATCAAGCAAATGGGCCTAAGAAACAAGCAGGTGTGGTCATACTAATTTCTAACAAAGCTGACTTCAAACTGAAATCAATCAGAAGAGATGGAGAGGAACATTTTTTACTCATAACAGGAACAATTCATCAGGACAAAGTCTCAATCCTGAATATCTATGCCCCTAATACAAAAGCACCCACGTACATAAAAGAAACATTGTAAAACTCAAGGCAGTCATCAAACCACACACACTAATAATAGGAGATTTCAACACTCCCCTCTCACCAAAGGACAGGTCAATCAGACAGAAACCAAACAAAGAAATAAGAGGTTTAAGGGAGGTAATGAATCAAATTGACTTAACAGACATCTATAGATCATTCTACCAAAATAGGAAAGAATATACCTTCTTCTCTGCAGCTCATGGAACCTTCTCGAAAACTGACCACATACTCGGTAACAAAGAAAACTTCCACAGTTACAAAAAAATATTAGTAACCACCTGTGTCTTATCGGATCACCATGGATTAAAGTTAGAATTCAACAACAATGCTACCCACAGAAAGCCTACGAACTCATGGAAACTGGACAGTCAACTACTGAACCACACCTGGATCAAGGAAGAAATAAAGAAAGAAATTAAAGTCTTTCTTGAATTCAATGAAAATAAAGACTCAACATACTCAAACTTATGGGTCACTATGTAAACAGTGCTAAGAGGAAAGTTCATAGCACTAATGCCCACTTAAAGAAAACGGAGAAAGCACACATTGGAGACTTCACAGCCCACCTGAAAGCTCCAGAAAAAAAAAAAAAACAAGCAGACTCACCTAGGAGGAGTAGAAGACTGGAAATAATCAAGCTAAGGGCTGAAATCAACAAAATAGAAACACAGAAAACAATCCAAAGAATCAATGAAACAAAAAGCTGGTACTTGGAGAAAATCAACAAGATTGATAAACCCCTATCCAAACTAATCAAACAGCAGAGAGAGAATACACAAATTAACAAGATCAGAGACATAACCACAGACACAGAGGAAATTCAGAAAAATCATTAGATCTTACTACAAAAGCCTGTATGACACAAAATTGGAAACTGTTAAAGAATTGGACACTTTTTTAGATAAGTACCATATACCAAAGTTAGACCAGGACCAGGTGAACAACATAAATAGACCTGTTAGTCGTGAAGAATTAGAAGTTGTTATAAAAAACCTCCCTACTAAAAAAGCCTAGGTCCAGACGGTTTCAATGCAGAATTCTACCAGAACTTCCAAGAAGACCTAATACCCATACTCCTTAATGTATTTCACAATATAGAAACAGAAGAGGCATTGCCAAATTCCTTTTATGAAGCTACAGTTACTCTGATACCAAAACCACACAAAGACTCAACCAAGAAAGAGAATTACAGGCCAATCTCACTCATGAACATCGATGCAAAAATCCTCAATAAAATACTGGCAAACAGAATCCAAGAACATATTAGAAAAATTATCCATTATGATCAAGTAGGCTTCATCCCAGGGATACAGGGCTGGTTCAACATATGAAAATCTATCGATGTAATCCATCATATAAATAATCTGAAGGAAAAAAAACCATATGATCATTTCATTAGATGCTGAAAAAGCATTTGACAAAATTCACATCCCTTTATGATAAAGGTCTTAGAGAGATTAGGGATACAAGGGTCATACCTAAATATAATATAAGCTATTTACAGCAAGCTGACAGCTAACATCAAATTAAATGGAGAGAAACTCAAAGCCATCCCACTAAAATCAGGAACACGACAAGGCTGTCCACTCTCACCATACCTCTTCAATATAGTGCTTGAAGTTCTAGCAATAGCAATAAGACAACATAATGGGATCAAGGGGATTCGAATTGGAAAGGAAGAAGTTAAGCTTTCATTATTTGCAGATGATATGATAGTCTACATAAGCAACCCCCAAAACTCCACCAAAAACTTTTACAGCTGATAAACAGCTTTAGTAATGTGGCAGGATACAAGATCAACTCCAAAAAATCAGTCGCCCTCTTATACACAAAGGATATGGAAGCAGAGAGGGAAATCAGAGAAGCTTCATCTTTCACGATAGCCACAAACAGCATAAAATATCTTGGGGTAACTCTAACCAAGGAAGTGAAAGATCTATTTGACAAGAACTTTAAGGCATTGAAGAAAAAAATTGAAGAGGATACCAGAAAATGGAAGGACCTCCCTTGTTCTTGGATTGGGAGGATCAACATAGTAAAAATGGCAATTCTACCAAAGGCAATTTATAGATTCAATGCAATCCCCATCAAGGTCCCATCAAAATTCTTCACAGATCTTGTGAGGACAATAATCAACTTTATATGGAAAAACAAAAAACCCAGGATAGCCAAAACAATCCTATACAATAAAGGCTCTTCTGGAGGCATTACCATCCCAGACTTCAAACTCTATTACAGAGCTAAAGTAATGAAAACAGTGTGGTACTGGCATAAAAACAGAGAAGTCGACCAATGGAATTGTATAGAAGACCCGGATTTTAACCCACAAACCTATGAACACCTCATTTTCGATAAAGGAGCTAAAAGTATACAATGGAAGAAAGAAAGCATCTTCAACAAATGGTGCTGGCACAACTGGATGTCAACCTGTAGAAGAATGAAAATAGACCATATCTATCACCGTGCACAAAACTCAAGTCCAAATGGATTAAAGACCTCAATATCAGTCTGAACACACTGAACCTGATAGAAGAGAAAGTGGGAAGTATCCTACAACAGATGGGCACAGGAGATTGCTTCCTAGGTATAACCCCAGCAGCACAGACATTAAGGGCAACATTGAATAAATGGGACCTACTAAAACTGAGAAGCTTCTGTAAAGCAAAGGACACTGTCACTAAGACAAAAAGGCAACCCACTGACTGGGAGAAGATCTTCATCAACCCCGCAACAGACAAAGCTCTGATCTCCAAAATATAAAGAGAACTCAAGAAACTAGACTTTAAAATGCTAATTAACCCAATTAAAAAATTGGGCACAGAACTGAACAGAGAATTCTCAACAGAAGAAGTTCAAATGGCTAAAAGACACTTAAGGTCATGCTCAACCTCCTTAGCCATCAGGGAAATGCAAATCAAAACAACTTTGAGATATCATCTTACACTAGTCAGAATGGCTAAAATCAAAAACACCAATGATAGCCTTTGCTGGAGAGGCTGTGGAGGAAGGGGTACACTCATCCATTGCTGGTGGGAATGCAATCTTGTGCAACCACTTTGGAAATCAGTGTTTCGGTTTCTCAGGAAATGCGGGATCAACCTACCCCTGGACCCAGCAATACCACTCTTGGGAATATACCCAAGAGATGTCCTATCATATGACAAAAGCATTTGTTCAACTATGTTCATAGCAGTATTATTTGTAATAGCCAGAACCTGGAAACAACCTAGATATCCTTCAATGGAAGAATGGATGAAGAAAGTGTGGAATATCTACACATTAGAGTACTACGCTGCGGTAAAAAAACAATGACTTCTCGAATTTTGCATGCAAATAGAAAACACTATCCTGAGTGAGGTAACCCAGACCCAAAAAGATGAACGTGGGATGTACTCACTCATAATTGGTTTCTAGCCATAAATAAGGGTCACAGAGTCTACAATTGGTGAATCTAAAGAAGCTAAATAAGAAGGTGAACCAAGGAAAAATATATAGTTATCCTCTTGGCTATGGGAAGTAGACAAAATTGGCGGGGAGAAAATTGGGATCTTGGGGGTGGGGTGGGATGGGGGTAAGGGGAGATGGGGAGAGAAAAGTGAGAAGGGGAGGATGGGGGGAACTTGGGGAAACAGGATGATTGGGATAAAGGAAGGTTGGATAGGGGAGCACGGAAGCACAATTCTTAGTTAAGGGAGCCACTTTAGGGTTGGCCAGACACTTGAACCTAGAGTGGCTCCCAGGAGCCCAAGACGATGTCCCCAGTTAGTTCCTTGGGCAGCTGAGGATAGGGAACCTGAAATGACCCTATCCTATAGCAATACTGATGAATATCTTGCATATCACCATAGAACCTTTATCTGGTGATAGATGGAGATAGAGACAGAGACCCACACTGAAGCACTGGATTGAGCTCCCAAGGTCCCAATGAGGAGCAGAAGGAGGGAGAAGATGAGCAAGGAAGTCAGGACCACGAGGGGTGCACCCACCCACTGAGACAGTGGTGCTGATCTATTGGGAGCTCACCAAGGCCAGCTGGACTATGACTGAAAAAGCATGGGATAAAACCGGACTCTCTGAACGTGGTGAACAATGAGGGCTGATGAGAAGCCAAGGACAATGGCACGGGGTTTTGATCCTACTTCATGTTCTGGCTTTGTGGGAGCCTAGCCAGTTTGGATGTTCACCTTCCTAGACCTGGATGGAGGGGGTAGGACCTTGGACTTTCCACAGGGCAGAGAACCCTGATTGCTCTTTGGACTGGTGAGGGAGGGGAAGAGGAGTGGGGGGAGGGGAAGAAGGGTGGGAGGAGGGGGAGGGAAATGGGAGGCTGGTAGGAGGCAGAAACTTTTTTTTCCTTTTCTCAATAAAAAAAAAAGAGTCATTGCTGAAAAGGCCTGAGGACCTGCGTTCAGATCCCTGTACACACATAATTGACCAAGTGTGGTGCTGTGCTAACTGGCAACTCCAGCCTGAGGAAGGTAGATACAAGATGGGCTTGTTGGCTTTCAGTCCAGTTGAAAAACAAAAGCTTCAGGTTCAGGGAGAGACACTGCCTCGAAGCAATAAGGTGAGGCATGTAAAAGTACACCCTATGTTCTCTGGCCTCTTCACATACTCCCCCATGCAAGCATGTGGATATTATACCACACACACACGAGAGAGAGAGAGAGAGAAAGAAAGAGTAAGAGAGAGAGAGAGAGAGAGAGAGAGAGAGAGAGAGAGAGAGAGAGAGAGAGAGAGAGAGAGATATTTCAGGTGAATATGTTATACAAATTTACTGAGTATCCTGTATAGATCAGAGTTCAATGTGTTTAGAAGAGAATAACTTTCTCTGAGGAATAAAAGCATTGTGTGTGTGTGTGTGTGTGTGTGTGTGTGTGTGTGAGAGAGAGAGAGGTCTTCCTGGGGGGAAGAAACAAGTATCTTGAAAGATAAATGTCTCTGAAAAATTCTGACATATATGTACACATGATCATAAAATCATAACTAAAGATATGCATCATGAGTAAGTATTAGTCTTTTATGCTACTATAGCAGTATCATGTACTGAGCAATTCTTAACCAACAGAATTTTATTTCTTTCAGTTCTGGCCTAAGGGGACAACAGTTGGCAAAGGCTTTCTTGTTGTTTTATCTCATGTCAGGGCAAGAGAGATCACAAGAGATTAGTCTTGTGACCTCCTAAAACCCCAATTACCAGTTCATGATGGTGTGATCCTAGCGACTTAAACATCTTCCACTAAGCCCCTGTCTACCTCACATTTGTAGTTTTAATTTTAGAAATATGTTTCTGGAGAGGGCATTTAAACCCTTTCTGTGTACAAATATTAAAAGCAAAACCAAGAATGAGTAAAGAAATGATCAAATAATGAATGAATGAATGAAAGGATTTCTAACTTGGAAACATCATGATGTTCATGTAACACAATTACTAACATAGTCCTTAAAGTTGACTGGTCTTCTTAAGGAGTCTGACTCTTCACTGGACAGAAGCAAAAACCCAGCTTCTGGGTTGGCACTTGTGATTCTTGAAGACAAGCCTTTAACAAAGAATGAGTTAATATAAATCAGCTACAGCTAGATCCTCTGTTCTTAGCTTCTAATCTAAAGTTCTCTCTGCAAGTTTTGCACACCCATAGCATTAAATTCACCTTCAACCAGATAATTACCCTTTGTAGCACATTCCAGAACTTGATTGCTGTAGTTTCCAGGATTGCAGCAGGTTTTCTGGGGTTGTTATGATGGACTAAATAAGAGCAAGTTAAGTTAATATGTGTACTGACTGGAGAGTGACTTCAGGGTGTTGTTACTCTTCTGTGTGCAATGAGTTTTTTTTTTTAAAGAACCATTTTATTGAAATTTGAGGGGATGCAGAACAGCCAGTCTATTTGAATGAAATAGCGCTTTCAGGGAATTAGGACCAGCCAATTTCTGATTCCTCGAGGCTAAATTCTATGAGGCATTAAAACTCCATTTTCAGGCACCTTGCTTTGATGAACACAAGGAACATCTGTGGTGAGTTTCTGGAATTAGAAGCACCACATACCGATGGCTGTAGGAAGAACTTGACTGTTGTGCTAATGGATCAAAATGAAAAAGCATTTGTTCTGAGACACTCTCACCTACCTGTCCTCTAATTCCACCTTTCCGTGGACAGGGAAGATGGGTGCTGGCACTGGTCAATACAGCTTGTATATACTTAATTGTATTTTATGACCCCAGTGCACTTGGGGGGTTTAATGATAGACTTGTTAGTAATAAGTGCCTATCAGTTGGCCATGCAGGTATTCCAGATACTTCATGCACATCATGACAACAAGTAAAGTCATTCTGAATATCCTCAGTGTCCACCAGTAGACCTTCATTTTACAGAACACTAAAGTTCACACATCATATACTTTGCCCCAGGTACAGCCATTAGAGAGCAAGAAAGGCTGAACAAAACAGGGTGGTAATAGACTTGAGGGATAATAGGTTCTTCACTGACTTGATGAGATGACAGAGTTGAGAAGGACATGTGTTGGGGTAAGGATGTTTGACATTATTCTTAGAGTTAAAGCAAGATGTTGGCAATTAACTATTCATAGTTAAGACTTTACTTGGTTGCACAGTCTAGAGGCAAACTTTGGGCAAGTGGTTGTAATAATACTTGGGTATCTCATAGCATCCAGAGACAGGACTTCAGCTGCCTCTCTGGAATAACCAGGAAATAAGGGACAGGAAGGTACTGGGTCATCTGTAGCTTCCTGCTTTTCTTTCTTCCTTTCCAGCATCTGGGCTACAGGTCAGGAAGCAGGAGTGCTAACATGGATTTAGTGTTCTGTGCTTTACTTTCTGGTCTTTCATTCTCTTTCCCATTTTCTTCCTTTCATTTCAAGTTTCATAATTCTCAGGAGCAAATAAACCACTTTGGGCCAAGACCAATAGTAATGATACCAGGGATAGAGGTCTATTATAGAAATATGGTACAGTTTGGTACTTCCACATGGATATGTTGAGAGATGGAAATTTCTATAAAACATTTTCATAGTTACTATTAATACCTTCAAAATCCAGAATCAAGAGGAAAAAGCCCATGTCACAGAAAGGATATCAAGGCTATCAAATAATATGAGGATGATGCATAATAGTGTAAAAGGCCAACTTGTTTTGAATTTGAATCCTACTGAGCAAGCATTTTATGCATATAATCTCACTGAATGACCACCAGTCTTAAGAAGTATGTGGCAATATTCCGTGATAGGTTAGGAATAAAGCTCTGAGTAGCTCATATCACCATACTGTCTTACATGATTCCTGGTCAATTAACAATCTGAAAACATTTGTTTGATCCTGCCACCCATCTAATCTTTGTAATACCGCTTTGTGATAATCAAGACAAGGGGTTGCTGCAATGCATCAGGCTTTGGTAAACTGCATCAATATGCTTTGTAATCATGTAATAACTTTATTTGAGTGCCTTCACACAGTCAACCATCTGTTTTTCTGTCCAAATTGTGTGAATCGCAGATATACAAAGTGACTCACCGCCAGTCCAACATGCATTTATTGTCAGGGTAAAGAACATGAGTTAAGTTTTTGATTGTCTAGATTTCCCCAGTTCAGTAGCTAGAGTTCTATTTCTGGGATAAAACCCCTTGATACTGGAGAAATATGGATAATAAATAAGCTTCCAGAAAACCAGGAATAAAAAAGACATTCTGTAACCTTGGACATAGCAACAACATACCTATCTATCTGTCAGTCTTTGTCCATTCATCCCTCTGTCCATCTGTCTGTCTGTCTTGCTTCAAGCTGATTTAACCCAAGAAAGAAGAGAATAAACTGTCAGGTTAACATATCTATTTATCTGTCTGTCTGTCTGTCTGCCTGCCTGCCTACCTGTCTGTCTTGCTTCAAGCTGATTTAATACAGTGAAAGAAGAGGATAAACTGCAGGGTTATGCCCTTGATTTGGATCCAAACATAGTCTCATTGTGAATTATTATCATATCAAGTGTAAGTGATGATTTATACCCAAAGAGTTTAATTCTGAACTTGCTTGTCTTCTAGTCAATTCTTGGAGTATATTTTTATTTGATTCTTCTTTTCTTCAACCATACAAATAAAAATATTTTATCATACAGGTTTATTAAATGGGGTCATTTTCACAAAAATGCACTTTAAATTTTTAAAAGCACTGTGCTATTCTTACCTTTTATGATGAATGTTTGTTTCATAAATTCAAAAAGCAAGTGAACTATGAAGTGAACTCCGTGTGTCTACCACACTGGTTAAGAAATAACAGAGTGTTTTTGATCTTGGCATTCTTTCAGGTGTAAGATGGAATCTCAGAGTTTTTCTTTAATTTGCATTTCTCTGATGGCTAAGGATATTGAGCATTTTCTTAAGTGTCTTTCAGCCATTTTAGATTTTTTCTGTTGAGAGTTCTCTGTTTATGTTTGTACTCCATTTTTTATTGGTTTTATTTGTTTTTTTGATGACCAATTTCTTGAGTTCTTTATGTATTTTGAAAATCAGCCCTCTGTCCAATGTGGGCTTGGTGAAGATCTTTTCCCAATGTGTAGGCTGTCATTTTGTCTTGTTGATTGTATCCATTACTTTAGAAGATTTTCAGTTTCAGGAGGTCCCATTCATTGTTTCTCTCAGTGTCTGTGCTAGAGGAGTGACATTTAGGAAGTGGTCTCTTGTGCCAGTGCGTTCAAGTGTACTTCTCATTTTCTCTACTATGAGGTTCAGTGTAGTTGCTTTTATGTTGAGGTCTTTGATCCATTTGGACTTGAGTTTTGGGCATGGTGATAGATATGGATCTATTTTCATTCTTCTACATGTTGATATCCAGTTATGGCAGCACCATTTATTAAGTATGTTTTCATTTTTCTATTTTATATTTTTTGCTTCTTTGTAAAAAATCAGGTGTTTGTGGGTGTGTGGATTAATATCTGGGTCTTTGATTTAGTTCCTTTGGTCCTCCTGTCTGTTTTTATGCCAATACCAAGTTGTTTTCAGTACTGTAGCTCTATAGTAGAGTTTGAAGTCAGGGATTGTGATGCCTCCAGAAGTTCTTTTATTGTTCTTTCAAGTTCTGTGAAGAATTTTGCTGAGATTTTGATGGCCATCACATTGAATCTGTAGATTGCTTTTGGTAAGATTGCCATTTTTACTATATTAATTCTACCTACCCAAGAGCATGGGATATTGTTTTATTTTCTGGTGTTTTCTGCAATTTCTTTCTTCAAGGACAACTTATTCTGGGAAGGATGTGGGGTAAAGGGTACATTCTTCTATTGCTGGTGGGAGTGCAAATTGGTATAGCCGTTTGGATATCAATATGGTGATTTCTCAGAAAATTAGAAAACAACCTACAGCAATACCACTTTGGGGTATATTCCCAAAGAATGCTCAATCATACCACAAGGACATGTGCTCAGTTATGCTCATAGCAGCATTATTTGTCATAGACAGAACTTGAAAACAACCTAAATGCCCCTCAACCGAAGAATGGATAAGGAAAATATGGTACATTTACACAATGCAGTACTATACAGCAGAAAGAAATAATGACATCTTGATCTTGATATTTGTGGGCAAATGGATGTATCTAGAAAACATATGTCGAGTGAGGTAACCCAGACCCAGAAAGATAAATATCATATGTACTCACTCATAAGTGACTTTAAGACACAAAGCAAATAAAATCAACCTACAAATCACAATCCCAGAGAACCTAAACAACAATAAGAACCCTAAGAGAGACATACATGGATTTAAACTACATGGGAAGTAGAAAAAAGACAAGATCTCCTAAGTAAATTGGGAGCATGGGGATCATGGGAAAGGGTAGAAGAGGAGGTGAGAGGAAGGGAGGGAAGTGGAGAAAAATGTATAGCTCAATAAAAACAATAAAAAAGAAATAACAGAGTACTGATAGTTTTGTATATTTCTACCCACCCATTATGCCTTTCCTTTGTACAAGTACTTCTTTTGACTAGAAAATTATCTTGAATTTATTTAACATTATAAATCATTTAAAAATGAGTTTGTAACATGAATACTTCTCCACAACCACACACAAACACACGGTGTTTGAAATATTATAGAACCCTTCTGACACCTGTTTTTTTCCCCACTTAGATAATTTTTTTGTTTTGACTATGTGAACAATGATCATTCACTAACAAATTTATTTCAAGTTATATTCTAGTCCATTATAGAAATAAACTGTATTGTTATTTATCTTCATCTTGTTAGAAAATGATTTCCTTTTTCATATTCAGCAATCGGTAGGATTCTGTAGTCTGTGTTCTTTTAAAATTATTTTGTGCATAGAACAGCATCTTGTTTGTACTGGAAGCGATGTTAATGTTGCTGGGCATGCTGGTTGTGCTTGTCACCGTTATTGTGCAGTAATTGTGAGACACTTCTCTGTTCCTACGATTCTCCTGCTCTCTCAGACCACCACCCTCTGTGACAGGCTATCTGCAGTAGGGATGGCTTCATGCTTCATTACTTTCAATAGTTTTGATATCAATCATTGCAAGCTTTTCTAGCAATATTGCATCATTATATTGGTGATTTTATTATTCACATAAATGATTTTTCTCCACCATGACCTTGAGTTACTTCAATTCTTCCCCTTCAGTGCATCTCAGGCATTCACTCGCATGATGAGTGTAGTCTAGACATTCACTCATTTTCACATATACCCAGACTCAAACATTCATCCCTTTGTGCCTTGTTCTCCTTTTGCAGCTTGGCTCCCACTCTGTCCAAGGTCCAGGTCTATAGCCCATCGTCACTGAGACCTTTAACTCTTTATCTATATATCTATCTATCTGTCTGTCTATCTATCTATCTATCTATCTATCTATCTATCTATCTATCTATCTATCTATCTATCTATCTATCTATTAAAGATTTCTCTCTCTTCCCCGCCACCGCCTCCCATTTCCCTCCCTCTCCCCCAATCAAGTCCCCGTCCCTCGTCAGCCCAAAGAGCAATCAGGGTTCCCTGCCCTGTGGGAAGTCCAAGGACCACCCACCTCCATCCAGGTCTAGTAAGGTGAGCATCCAAACTGCCTAGGCTCCCCCAAAGCCAGTATGTGCAGTAGGATCAAAACCCCATTGCCATTGTTCTTGAGTTCTCAGTAGTCCTCATTGTCTGCTATGTTCAGGAGAACCCAAAGAAAAACATATAGGCATCCTCCTGAATATTAACCTTCATCAGGCGATGAAAGGAGACAGAGACAGAGACCCACATTGGAGCACCGGACAGAAATCTCAAGGTCCAAATCAGGAGCAGAAGGAGAGAGAGCACAAGCAAGGAACTCAGGACCGCGAGGGGTGCACCCACACACTGAGACAATGGGGATGTTCTATCTGGAACTCACCAAGGCCAGCTGGCCTGGGTCTGAAAAAGCCTGGGATAAAACCTTTAACTCTTTTTAATCCCCATTTATACCCTTCTGATTCTCCTCCTACAGTTCAAATCCACCCTAATCATTACAGGACTTCCCTGCAGACACCCCCACTCCTTTGCTTTTCTTGTCCTACCATGGTCATTTGCTTGGCAGAACCCTGATGGACTCTAGTTTTCCTTCTATCTTGTGTTTTCAGGACAAAAGAAAACCCATGGTCTCACTGATTGGTCTGCTGTCGATAACTTCATCACTATGACTCTCAACCCGCCCCCAGAACTGCCTGGGACCTTGTTTTTCTTTTCTGTTCACGGTCTTACCCTTTTAGATGGCTGTTTTATATTTTTCTTCTCTCCTCATAATTTCAACAACTTGCTTACCTCCCTGTCTTCCATTGATAACTTGATCCTCATTGTAGGGAGAAAACAGAAGCAAGAAAAAGTGCACGTCTTAAACCCCTACAGACATTTCCACCATCTACCCCTCCAAGCCCTGTTTTCCCTCCTGAGTTCTTGAGGACGGATGATTGTGTTAATGTCAAAGTCACACACACAAAATCATTGCCAATGCCTCTGTGTTAATTCCATGTTCATTGCTGTGCAAATTCTTGAAAGTCTGTATTTTGGCTCACAGCCTCAGTCAACTGGTTCTGTTGCTTCAGGGATATGGTGAGCCAGAGCAGCACGGAGGAGCATACAGGGACAGAGTGTACCCACAAAGATAGAATCCTGTGACTTACTTCTTGGAGGCAGGCCACACCACTTAATGTTTTCATAGTCACTTAAGGTAGGACCACCAACTTTAGAAGTATTCTTTTAATACACAACTTAAGGAGAATATTTCAAACTATGAATATCTCTTTTAATTAAGCAAAAAATTAAGCAGATGTTTCTTACATTGTTTCCTTCTATAATAAATGTGCAAACACACACACACACACACACACACACACACACACACACACACACACGCAAAAATCCTCCTGTCTCTCATATTACTCAGTTATATAGTTGCTATTTATTTCTTGGCTTCCCCTGGCTAGTCCTCTATCCCATGCCACATACATGTGCAAAAATTATAATTAATGAGTAAGAGACCAAGGATTTGAGAGGGAGGAACACATGCTTCTAACTGGTTTTTATGCTGTACCACACAGGCTTATATTTTAACAGCAGCCAGCAGAACCTATTAAAAATTTAAATCAGGTCACCCTGGTTCAAAATTCTTCAGTGATTCTGCGGCACACTCGGAGGAAAGGCTAGTCCTTTCCCATTTTACAAGAACAAATGGCTTAGCTCTTTATGAATTCTGGGAGCCACACTCCTGCTTCTCACCCTCTTGTTCATGTTCTTCCCACTGTAGTAGGATGTAGCGCATGCTCAGAACTCAGGCATTTTGAGCTTGTCCCTCTACTTGCATAGCGTCTCTCTCCCCGTTATCCACGAGACACACCAGAATTTTCTCTCCTCTTTCTTAAACGCTTGTTTAGCCTTTTGGAGAGTCTCTCTTTCTCTCAACACACCCAACAACAAAGCTGTTCATGTTTCAGTGATAGCTTTGATTTTTTTCTTCCTTCCCTTCTTTCTCGTTCATTTCTTCAATATTTGCTTTTAACTTTGTGTGTGAGAGTGTACCCGTGTGTAGAGCACAATTGTATTGGAAATAAAACATGGCAGTGAGAAACTTGCTCCTAGTTTTCACAGGTTCAATTATTAAATATGATTTTAAAATATCTATTTATAGCAGATTGTCATTAAAATGGAGAAATTATCTTCTCTTCTTAATTATGTGTTTGTCATTAAGCCAGTTAATGTTAAATAAGTAACTTTTTTTAGGTATTAAGGCTATCACATTTTTTTTGGCAAATCATGAGACTTACATTAAAAAATGTACAAGGGACTTACATAAAAATATATACAATTTCTTATAATCCAACAATAAAAAGACCAACCATTTTAAGAATGGGCAGAGAATCTGTACAGACATTTTGCCAAAGAAAATATGCAAATGGCTAATGAACACTCGAAAAGATGCTGAACATCAGCTGCCAGGGAGAGGCAAGTCAGCATCACAATATGATACTGCCCTGTGTTCATTATTTGTCTCGTCCTTGTGCCAAGACATCTGATGCAAGCAAGTCAAGATAGGAAGATTTGCTCCTCCTTTTGTTCTAGGGGTTACTGTCCGTCATGGAAGGGAAGGTGTGACAGCAGGGCAGGGGGTCACACTGTGTCCAGAGTGGGAGGCAGAGAGAGATGAATGCATGCCTAGCCTTCCTCCTCCTTACACAGTCCAAGACCTCAGCACAGGGAAATGCATCACCCACAGTCATGCCCAGAGATCTGTTTCCCTGATAATTCTAAATACCATGAAGTTGACAATCAAGATGATTTTTTCTTTGTTTGTTTATATGGTGGTTTACATGTATCAATTTACATATGTTGAACCATCCTTTTATCTCTGGGATGAAGCCTACTTGATCATGGTGGATGATCTTCTTGATGGGTTCTTGGATTTGGTTTGCAAGAATTTTGTTATTGAGAATTTTTGCATCTATGTTCATAAGGGAAATTGGTCTATAGTTCTCTTTCTTTGTTGGGTCTTTATATGGATTGAGTATCAGGATAACTATGGCCTCCTGAAGTATCACATGTTTTGAATGATACATTTTTATTTATATTTTTCGTGAACTATTTTGATCATATCTTTCCTATCCCCCAACTCTTCTCAGTCCCTTCTCACCTTTAAATGTTAAATCTCCTATGCTGATAATTTTATCTCTAAAATTTCTAATGTTGTATTTGAATGAATCCAATTTGTTCGAGATGTAGTTTTTAATGATTATTTATTATGCATGTATGTGTGTTTGGGGTGTTAGGACATCCATTTGGAGGACAAAGGACAGTTTGTGGTAGCTGATTCTCTCTACTACGTTGGTTCCAGGAATTAGGGTTGGTGACAAGCACCCTAACTTGCTGAGCCACTTCATAGACCCATGATAGATTATTTTCAAAATTTGTTATTGTTGGATTTAACATTTTGGTATATTATGCATTCATGCTTAATTTCATAAAGAATGTGTCCGCACAACTCCATTTCACACCAATGTTGCCTTTTTATACATCAATTATACTAGCCTTTTGTAAGCTGGGAAGTGCTTAACTATTTTTTAAAGCTTTGGAGAATTTTCAAAATGTTGGGACAGTCTTTTTGCTTTCAAAGTTGACTAGAAATCCCTTCAAAGAACAGTGGAACAAAAATCTTCATTTGTAAATGATTTAATTATGCCCCAACATCTCTTAAAATATAAGGAAAATTTGATGTTCTGTTTTTTTTCTCTGTCATCTTTATTAGGGACATATTTTTCTTTCCTCAGAAAATTTCAAGTGTATTAGCTAAACAGACAAATTCTTCTTAATGATATCGCTGCAGCATGTATTGGTTTTCATGCATCTCTCTTGTGCTCTACCCTGACAAGGTGGTCTGTCTAGTTTATGTACCTGCTTTTGAGTTCGATGTTTAACTATGTATTTATTTTTATTTTTTTTATTCCCATAAAAACATTCAAAGCCATAAATTTCCTTCTGAGGACTTAATCGATGTGTAGTACTTTATTATTAGCCATTTGTACATATATTTTAGCTTCATTGCGAGTTCTTCCTTACCTTAGTTATTACCCAGAACTACAGTCTCCAGTAGAAACATAATAAAAACATAATAGAAATGAAGATGCAACTGAAAAAAAAATTAGCAGACAAAATTCAAATGAAAACAAAATGTTGAAAACACTTTCAACAACATGTTAAAAATGGTAACACATCTAATGCATTACCATTTTTAACACACAAAATGCATTTTTAACACATAAAAATGCAACATCATGTTTTATATTTGTTTTCTGCAGGATTTTTAAAAAGCTGGTGTGTGTTTTGCATTCAAAATCCATCTTAATGGGACTGGAGAGATGGATCTGTGCTGAAGAATGCCTACTGCTTTCACAAAGGCTCAAGGTTGGTTTCTGGGACCCACATCAGATTGCGTACAACCTCCTGTAATTCCAGTTTCAGGGTATCTGACTTCCCCTTCTGACCTCGATGGCAACTGCTCTTATACCTTATAATATCTCTACAAACACATACACATAATTAAAAAATAACTTGTTTAAAAGTACATCTCCACTTAAAGATAAAAATTTCATTATAAGTACTACATCCATCTTTATTTTTTTTGATGGGCAAAGTTTTTCAGAAAACTTTTTAAATGTAATTAAACCAGTGTCACTATAGTCCCACATCCATCTTTAAATTTAGCAAGATTTCCACTCGCAAAATTAAATGCTGAGTTCTTCCAAATATACATAAAAGTTGTCCAATAATTTAACTCAGTATCAAAATTTGCCTTAATACTTATGCCTTCACCAATAAAATTAGTTCATTTCTTTTAGAAGAATTAATTTGATTTTAATGCAAAATCACCTGATTTTCAAACCATGTCTTGGTAAAATAACTTTCCTATTTTGTTCACTCAGTATTATTAACTTTTAATTGGATGGATATTGTGGATGGACCCATAATATATAGATATTGCACAAAATAATAAGATTATCTTATTATGCCAATGTAGCAAAAAGTTTGTCATTTTGCAATAATGTCACAGTGATTATAATAGTCTCTGGGTTGATTTATGTTAGGAATAAAAGTCTTTCTAAACTTGAGCTTTTCATCCATATTGATAGATTCTGCTAAGGGTGGGGTTTATGTTAGTGCTTTCTTTTGCTTACTTGGAGTCCTTGGACTTGCTATCTCAGTTTGACTGTGTGTGCATTTATGAGTTTGCATATGTTGTGTGTGGTGTGTGTGTGCTGAATAGGGAAAGTCAGTCACCCAGATACTTATATGCCTACTGACTGACCCCCAACATGGAATGTGTATTCCATATCTTAGACGATCCTCTCTGATGTGCAATGCTTTGCATATCATTGTTGAAAGGATTAAACTCTGTGTGTCCCCATAGGGAGAAGAAGACTGAGGGGCTCACGCCTGGTTTTTCCTGTGTTCCTTTTTTATCTTTATTTTATTTGCTATACTTTTGCTATTATAAGCAATGATAGTAATGCTAACCACTTTTCTTGGTTCTTTGAATCATTGTAGTGGTTCCTTGAACATGGCCTTATGGAACCTGATTTAGTTGACAGTGCAAGTTGAATATACCACCATAACCTTGACCCCAAGAAATCTAGTGTAAAGATAGTTTGAAAAGAAGAAGAAATTAAAAGACAGAGGTAAAAGAGTTTTTGGTCCTAAGTATATAATGGGTAACTCACCATGTGGAACAGACTGTGCCACAACCTCTGCATTGGGAGTTTAGTAATAATAATTAATATAGCTCTTAAGGTATATGTTCACTGAACAGTTAAGAAAATGTGAAACAAGAAATAAAGGGTATCATTGTCCTTATTAGCTAAAGTGGAAGTTAAGGAGAATGATGGAACAGATATTAACATTGCACTAAACTTAGATTTCATCCAGACCAAGGTTCAGCTCCTACTTCTAAGGCTACTGCCAAATAAATGACTTTTGTTGGGTAATAGATAGATGTTCTAAAACCTCTATGCACCACAAAGCTTGTCTAGACAGCAACAGAAGCCAAAAAACAAGCAATGACCCGAATCAGGGCATCTTGTATAAGGAGCTGATTTATTTCAGGGATTGATTAAAACCGATTCCCAGAAGAACCTTCACTAAAATGAGCTGTCACTGTGACCAACTATAGGTTAAGTAGCTTTGGTGTTGGATGTTGAAGAGTCAAAGCTTGAGTTTAAGCTAATATAGAACACAAAGGTAAGAAGCAGTCATACATGGGTGCATATGGCTAGTAAAAGCAACACATAGACAGAAGGACCTCTCATACCAGAGCATGCTAAAGAACACTGCTTTAATCTCTTTTTTTTCATCTCAGAAGAGAGTTGACTGTAATTTGTTGAATATTCTCCATTTTGATTTACTTCCTATGTGGCTGTCTTAACTCATCAGCTTATTTTCATAATTTGGTTGGAAGAGATTTGAGGTTAATATAATATATGGATGAGGTGAAAATACCATGAAGTAAAGAGTGAGCCAGGAATGGCTTAAAGGTGGTGGGGGCACATATTGCCAATAAATCTGAGTGATAAAGTCAGCAAAGATCATCTGGCTCAAATAATGAAATTCTTGGGAACCACCTAGACAAGAGCCATCACTGACATTTCAGAAATGCCTAAAAATCAGCTGTTGTAGCTGTTTGTGCTTGGGTATAAGTAAGAACCACAACACCCACTCAGTTTGGACTTTAGAGAATATTATTGCAATCTGAGAATATTGCTGATTCTGTCCATAAAACTATCCAAAGAAAGGTCAGTTTTGAGTATCTGCTCTAACAAAGATGACTATCTGAATTTCAGTTGCTCAGGTTCCAGCAAATAATCTGCCATTTCTACTCATATAAGCCATAAACCCTATGGTCACTTAGAAAGAGCTGGTAAGTAGAATGGGACTCCTTTGAGAAGGGCTTTTAGCAGGAATAGAGAAGGTAATGAAGGGTGAAAATGACCAACATTCATTCTGTCTGTGTATAAAACTGTCAATGAATATAAAAGGGAAAAGAATGCAGTCATAGTGTTCTCAATCCCTCCAGATGCTGTGGTTCACATGCAGATACGAGTTGGAAGTATCTGTAGCAGACACTTATTCAAGCTCTAGCTAATGGTGTCCTTCTATTAGTACCACCAGTAGAAATGTCTGCATTTTGCAGCAAAGATTCTTCTAGATGCAATACTTTGGTATACAACATTTGAGAGACATTTTACATTTACATATACCCAGATTGCCTATATGACCAGGGATTTAAAATAATGTGGAAAGACCAAAAATATTTGATAGTATCACAGAGACATTTTAGTCAGAAAATCATTCTTCCAGAAGATTCACAATAACATGGAATCATTCTAGTTGGGAGAATGCAAGGAAGTGTGTATTATATTCAGGAGCTGGCAGCCTCTTCATGGTTAGGGCCAACTCTGAAATTGATGATGGATCTTATATTAGCAGTATTCCAAGAGAAAGCTCTCTATAACCCAAACCAACTCCTTGGTTTATGGATGACAACTCCAAAATAGGTAGACAGCTGCTACTATAATTGACTGATAAATAGCTGATTGTAGTATGCTTGTTGTCTTTATTAGAGTGGTGGGAAAAGTAAGTGATAATAGTAGTTGTAATGTTTTGGGGGCTGGTGGGGTGCTGCAGGAGCTCCTTCTGCTCCTTCAGTCAATAGTCTTTAAGATAGAAGCCCACTTGGGCATGGTCTCCCTGGCTTGAAAAAGCACCGGAAGCTGTGTGCTCCCTCTCTTACTTTGGACTCTGCTTCTGGCTACCAGATGCTTTCCTGGTTGTGTGGAGGGCTGTTGTCTAGAATGGTGATCTGTAAGTTTTTCCTTTAAATAAATAACTCTTTTATTAGTCATAATTCCAAACTGGTGTGGGATTGTTTTGTGACTTACTCCTTTAGCGGGATGGCTCAGCTGTTAATGGCACATGCTGTAAGCTTGACAACCTCATTCTTGGGGCACACGTGGTGGAAGGAGCGAGCATACGCCTACCGTCCTTCACTCTTAACACTGTGCCATGACATACAAACCCCTGCTCTGATTCATGTGCTCATGCAAGCACACGTACACACTGAAAAATAAAAAAAATATAAAATATTTTTCTCAAAATACTACCTCTTTTTGAGACTTTGTCAACTCTTAGCCAGTGGCCAATGGTAGGTTAGCTGAACTGTGGAAAGTTAGACTACTAAAGAGATGGCCGCATGAGACTCAGGGTTATAGCAGTCACAGTGGGAATGGGAATGCTCTTCAGAAGAACTTCCTTCCAGGGATAGAAGCTGACTGGATCCACATGTGGTCTTCAGAATTCATTAAATGAATAGAAACTGTCCAAGAATAAAATGAAGATGAGCTGTTGATCAATGTATACCTCTTGAACTCTCTGAGGCACAGGATGCCAACAAGAACCATTCTGTCTGCCAGGAAGAAAGACAAAGACAACAGATACCTCTTAGATTCATTCCCTTTGTAGAGCTAGCAATAGTCATTACACTGATGTCAGTAGCTCTGGGAGGCAAATGTGTGTCTTGGCATCAATAGACATCTACTCCAGACTTACTGTTGCCTATCTGGTGGTGAAAATCTTTCACATCATTCTGGCCTCACTTCTGTCTTTTAATAGAAGAAGCTCCCCTGAGAGGAATTCTCTGCTTCCCCTGCCCTGCCCTGCCCTGCCCTGCCCAACCCTACCTCACCCTACCCTCTTCTGTCCTCCCCTCTCATCCTTCCCCTCCCCTTTGCTTCCAGCTGCTTGGTATTGTGCAAGCAAACATTTACTGATGGTTAGCATTTGTTGGCTCTTACTATTGATTTTTTTCTTTGTTGTGCTTTTCCTTCAAATGCTGCATTCTGTACTTTGGCATTAAAAAAAAAGGCGGGCATGAATAAAAACAACATAATTCTCCCCTTTCTCTCTTTGTGAGATGCTAACCTCAAAATATGCCATGGCTGTCTTCTGTGGCTAAAATGACTTCTGGAACCCATGGCTGTGCTCAGAGTGCACACACAAGAAGCATCTCCTCAGAGCCATTAGTGAGTGAGCATGAGGAGACAGGGTCTTGAAGGCAGAGTTTTTGCCTGTAGTTTATCTTTTCCGTCCACTGCGAGTTACAAACGGGATGCGAACACCTTACCCTTGGCCGGCAGCACTCAATTTCACAATGCCTACTTTATATGTAAACAAAGTCTTACATTTACTTAATTATACTTCTCTTAAGGTTTTCCACCTTATTTTGGGAGAGATTGTTCAACCTGCACTTTCTTTAATTAGGGCTAAGTGCTCATTTCTGGAACATTTTGACAAAATAACACCTGGGAATTTTTAAGGGGTTGTAAGCTCTGAGCACTTCCTCAGAACCACACTGCTTCAAGAGCTGACAACAAAGTCTCGAGTATAAAAGCCAAAAATCTGTCTCCATTTGACAAGTAATTGGACACTACACTGCAGGCATTAGAGAAAATGAAGGACGCGAAGTGAGAGAGAATTAGATGAGGGTTAGTAAGGCCCAGACTTGTAACTAACTGCATCTAGAAATTTCTCCCAGCAGAACAGGTGGTTGTCCATTCCCATTTGATATGGCCATAACTTGTAATTTTTTTTAAAACTGTGGAGTGGTTAAGCATTCTCTTGTCTATAATCCTAGCAGTCTGAAGTCTAAAGCAAGAGGAAGTTAAAGGCTAGCCTGGGCTATGCACTGAGATCTTATTTTCCAAACAAGAAAACATACTTGTTGGATGTGATGGTCCATGGTCTGAGCACTTGGGAGTTTATGTGAGGTCAGCCTCAACTACACAGAAAGTTTGAAGCCACTCAGGAGTATATGAGACCCTATCTCAAAATCAAACAAAATCAAAGATACAACTAAACAAAACCAAAACACCCCCCCCAAATACTACACTGTTATTTTTCCAATTCTTAGCTTATAATTTATTTATTTATTTATTTTCAAACTGCCATCCAAGTACTCCTTACTCCATGTCAAAAGGCAAGGCCCTAAACTGAACTAGAAGCTTCAGGAAGCCAGCTTTCTGGAGACTGTCAAGGAAAAGCAGTGGCCACTGATACCCAGTGGAGGCAGACAGAGACAAAGGATCCTGCAGTTTCAGAGACAGCTTGTTAAGGATAACAGGAACTTCCCCATTCTGCTCCTACTGAGCCCTGCTTCCCCTCACTAGCCTTAGCTACAACAACCCAGCTTGGGGCTGCTTATTTGTTCATTGCGTGGCTGGGTCCTGATACCGAACATGGTGTAGCCAGACTTTGAGACATCACCTCTCTGGTAATGCATTGTTGATTAAGACTGAGCTGTCAGGGTCGTCTAAATACTCATCCTTTATTTCTTCCTACAAACTTAATTCTTATGAAAGCATTCCCACATAAAGCTAGGGACTTCTGTGGAACAGTCCGTGCTGGCTGTTGCGTACAGTTTTTTTCTGGGCTGCCATAAGCATCACATATGAATAACCCCAAATCCAAGAAACCCATCCCCACACATTTCAGAAGGAACCGAATCTTCTAGTCACCTGAACGGTGGTTGGTAGAGCCTCTGTGCCCCATCCACAGACTCTAGAGAGGAAACTTTCTTTTCTTCTGGATTCTAATAGATGCCAACAGTCCCTGATACATTCTTCACACAGCGTTCTTCTATGTGTCTTCTTGTTTATAGATGTCAGTAGGTAGATTTATCTCTCTTGCCCTAGTCCAGTGTGACCTCATTCTAACCAATTATTGTTGCAAAGACCGTATTTCCAGAAGAGGTCTCCTTTTTAGGTTTTGGGTTGATACTACTTCTCCCCACTGCAGTTAACCACTGAAGTTGCTCTTTACTGGCTTAAACTCAGAATAACACGATGACAAACGTGCACTGTACTGGGAAGGTTTTCTCATTTTTACAGTGGCACTGACATTTTGTAGGGGTGCTGTCAAGTTTTGGTAGGAGGAGTCAGACATTCTTTTTATTCACAAGAGGACAGTTTCCTGTCTTCTTCCATGCAGCCAGAGCAAATAGATGACATGACGGTACAGTCTGTAGAATGGGTAGATTCCCGACTTTATGAGGGGTCCTTGCCCCCTTCTTGCCAAGGAGGAAATGAAGATGCCCCTTGCCAAGTCACTCAGAAGGGTTCACCGTCACACCTGTATTATTATTTTCAGACAGTCCTTCTTGAAATTCTGGTTTATGGCCAAATGTTTAGAACTCAATTGCAGGCTATAACGCATGTTCCCGAGGCTCAACGAAACATCTGTCTTGTTGAGGTGGGATAATAATGCTTTCCATTTCCCAGTAGGGAAACAGGCGTGTCTGGGCTCTGCTGGGATATTTTGGTAACATGCTAATACCAAGATTTTCAAGTTTCCCATTAAAACATTGCAGTCTTGGCTGACTCATCAAGGTTGTGCCCAGTCTTTCCAATTTGACAGTGTTTGGCAGCAGCACAAAGATGCCAGGAAAAGAGAGAGGGGCAAGAAATGATCAGACCTTGAATGAGCTGCCTTCTAGATTTCTCATCTTAATTTCTTGTCTTTGGTCCATCCATTTCTTCTGAACTAGTGTAGGTGGAGGAGAGAGAACAGCTTTTATAAGGGTGTTCACATGAGTCCAATCTGTCTGACTCTTGAGACTGTTGTGTGGAGAGGGTGGAGGTCCAGCATCTTAGGGGGTAGGCTAAATTGGTTTAGGTGAGAGTGTTACAAGTCAGAAGAACAGGACCTGGTAGGAAACAGCAGGAGGCTGGAGACCACCGAAACAGTTACATTTATCCAAAACCTGAAGGCATTTGTTTAAAAATATTCAATCTGACGTGTGCCCTCATAGCTGTTTCTGCACATATGCTCGATTTGTTCAGCTGCCCGCAGGTTATCCACAGGCCTGTGGGGTAAATGGGAAAGATAAATAACCGTAGCATCACCTTTTTTTGTTACATGGTAACGAGGAAGCATCAGTAAGATTTTGGTTCCTAGATTAGCCATCACCAGAGCCAACCCTGGTTATTCCAGAGTTTTGAAACAAATTTTGAGTTCCCACTTTCTAGCTTAGAATCGATTTGAATTCTTATTAGTCATTCTATAGCTAGATTCACTCACTAAATTTAGCAGATTAGGGAAGCAAAATTTAACTCAGTACTCAGAGCTCTTCATCGTCATCTTCAGGTTCCGTTCTCATAAAGTCTATACAGCGTGGGAGATAAGACTGGCAGAGTTCTGAGAAATTTATTAAATTTGCAATTATTTTGCTCATGTTGTCAACAGTAAATTATACATTAGAAATAGACACTTTGTGAAGATATATTTTGTTTCTAGAGGCTTCTGTCAGATTTCCATGCTACAAAGGGAAACAAGTTTAAAGCAAGCAATTGGTACAGGTTTTAATATGATAGTGCAGATTTGTTTGTACTTACTCATCCATGCAAGCATATGGCAAATGATTGTTTTCGTGAGAGCTCCATGGCCTTCACAGTTCTGAACCCTAGTGATGTGAGGGAAAGAACAAGCCTTGTTGTCACACTGGGGATCATATTCCTGAGGGAGGTAGGGCAAGACACAGGAAACAGGTATGAAAGTCCTTAAATACTAAACAATGAATTACTTTATTCCCCAGGAATCCCACTTGCTGATTTTGAAGAGTTGTCTTCACTCAGAGATGCCTTCACTCTCACAACTGCTGCAACTCTGTTCAGAACAGATAATTACAGAATCAACCTAGAAACACACACACACACACACACACACACACACACACACACACACACAGTCAGCTCTTACAAAGGGAAAAGTTAATTATTTGTCAAAGCATGAATGAAACTGGAGAAGACTGTACTGAGTGGAATAAGCCAGGTACAGAAAGATAAATTTTCACTGATTTGTGGAATTAAAACAATTGGCTTAACAAAAAGAGTAGGATTATAATTTGTTGCCTGGATGGTAATCACTATGTACTTGAGGTCGAACTGAATCACTATGGACTGGAGAGTGGATTACTATTTGGTGGAGACTAAGTATACGCAAACCACTTCAGTTATGGAGGATGAACGAGTCTCATTTCCTTTTCTCTGTTCTTACTGAGAGACCTATTGCCCAGTGGTGAATCTGACCAAGAACTGAGTCGTATGGATTTCAGTTTAGCAGGAGAGTACATTTTAAGTGTTCTTACTGCAAACCATGTTAAATCTTTGTGGGGCATGGTGGAGCACATCTGTATGCCTAGTCCTTGGAGGCTGAAACAGGAGGACTCTGAGTTTGAGGCCAGTCTGGGCTTCATAGAAAAATTTGGTCTTAATAAAAGAAGTTGTGGGATGATTAGAATCACGTGGTTACTAGTAGCAAAACAAAAGAGACCAGGAGTCAGGAGGGAAAAGGCCTGGAGTGCAGCAGGCAGAACTGAATTGGAGGAAGGTAGTGGTAGTGGAAGGATGGATATATCAAATAATATTATATAAATGCAAGGCATTTCAGAGATTAAGTGGAAATATTATTTTTAAAAGGATAAATAAATAAGGTAATTGTATATGATAATTAGTTGATTTAATCATTCCACATTATACCAAAAATTTTAACATAAATTTGTACTCTCATGTACATTAATTTATCAATATGTGATAAAAATAAAATGGCACATAGTTATTTTGCCAAACTTAATTTAAGGATCAAGAGTTTAGATTCTGCTAAAGTCTATTTCTCTCCCGAGCAGGGTGGATTTGAAATTTATCGCACATTGCTATAAACAAGATTGTACAAGTGATGTAAAGCGCAGGGATGTAGACCCACAGTCACCCTTGGAAGCTGAGGCAAGATGATCACAGTTCAAAGCCACCCTAGGCTGTCTCAAAAACTCATAAATGTACTGTGTTTCATAATGTAATAAACTCCTCCCTTTAGAATGGCTACAACGAGAAATGCAACCACGTTTTAAAGATTCTATCTGCTTGTTTATTAGTTATTTATGTAGCGTGGGTGATTCAATAAGTACAATGGCCCCACACCATCACGTTAACTTTTTCCGTGTTATAGATGCAGAAACAATTACTCTGCTGAAGGTCAAACAGCTTGGAGGCTTTGCACCTGGGTCAAACCCAGGTCTGCGTTCACTCTCTATGTTCTCCATGCCACTTTAATATTTCTCCAAAAAAGTTGGAATTCTGTTAAATGCAAAACTCCAGAGAATGTCAACTCTCAGGAAACAGAAAAAGAAAGCAGAAAAAAAAAAAGGGGAGACTTTTTTGGGGAGTGTTGAGTCTAGTTAGCAGAAGAGAGTGTTAAAATGCTGAAGCTGTTGGCCACAACTTCAGCCTGGTAAGGATATTTAAATAACCCACAGCTCCTGTTTGGCAGGCATTTGCAAAGAAGAAGCTGCCAAGATTCCTCTATTAGGAGGATTTAAGATTTCCTGAGGAAGCACTGCTGTCGTTAATATCATATTATGTAAATTATCTTGCAGTCATCAAAATGTTTAGGAAAACAGAACCATTTTTAGCCTTTTTATAAGTCTGCGTCCCAACTCTGTTGGGAGGGCCACACTGAGGTATGATGCATACAGGCACCTGAGTGGACTTGTGTTCTGCATTTTAAGTGTAAATAGAAGTACGCTACTCCCCTACCATCCACAAGGACTGTATTTCATGACGCTCATATGAGGTTTGAAACCTCATCCGCTGCCAAACCCCAGAAATGCTCTTTTCCCTCCCCCTATATGCACATTCTTCTGATAAATTTTAATAAATAATACTTATTTTTGTGTGTATTTGGTATGTGTATGTGCTCATATCTGTGGAAGCCTGTGTGTGTGGAGGCCAGAGGTCACCTTAGGTATCATTGATGAGGAAGGTCTGTGTTGCTTTTTTGCATTAGGCTTCTCATTGGGGGCTGGAACTAGGTGAGTAGGCTAAGCTGCCAAGTCATAAAGCCCCACGGATCCTCCTACCTTTGCCTCAGAACTGGGCTAGAAGTATGTTACCATCCCCACCTCTTTTACGTGTGTACTCCGGATCACACTCATTGGGTCATGATTTTACAGCAAACACTTTGCTCACTGACCTATCTCTTCAACTCCCAATTTTAATTGGCAAATTAGGCACAGTGAATAATGAGCAGTGACCAATAAAGAAGAAGGGTAATTCCAACCACATGCTCATAAAAGTGGATGTGACAGTCTCCCTCCCTCTCCCCTCTCTCCCCCTCCCCTGCTATCCTACAGTATTTACTTTTCTTGTGATTACATGAAATGTTACGGTGTTTAAGGCAGTGGTTCTCAAGCTGTGGGGCACAGAACTTGGCAGTTGCCTAAGACCATCTGCATGGCAAAATTGTAGTTATGAAGTAGCAACAAAAAATAATGTTGTGGCTGGGGGTCCCCACAACATGAGGAACTGTCTTAAGGGGTTGCAGTCTGAGGAAGGTTGAGAACCACTGCCCTAGCTGATCCTTCACAGACTCCCAAGAGGCTCATCTGCTCAGTAATTCTCAATTATTTCTGCGAATACTGCTGTGAGCATTTGTATGTAAGTCCTTTCATGATTTGTTCATTTCCTCATTTTATTTCTCTCTGTGGTGTATGTGCATGTTTGTGTGTGCATGCACAGCAGATCCATGTGTGTGTGTGCTCATGGAGGGCAGTGTTCAGTGCTGGGTGTCTTCACCAATTAGTCTCCATTGTGTGTTTTTACTTCTTAAAGACAAGGCATCTCACTGAACATGGAGCTCATAATCCAGTTAGAGAGTAACTGGCTAATGACCTTCAGGGATTCTCTTGTGTCTGTCCTGGCCTTGGATCTGAGATTGCAGACACACATCATACAACATGCCTACATTGTCCCTTCTGATGTATCTTCATTTGGGGCTAAGATGCAAAGGTTCAATCTAGCTTTTTCTACCCTCACTTTGAGTGAGAGAATCACATATTTTGGAGACACTGTCTTCTGGTTGGAGAGAGGAAAGCCCTTTCTTCTATGAGATGCATGTAACTCTTCCCCTACTGTGACTCTAACCATGACACCACTAATGTGACTCTAGCCGTGATGACCTTGGCTAAGCATGGGAATAGCAGGACCCATACACGATGCATACCATCACGCTGGTGGAAAATGAGTGCACTATTAAAAATGTGTTCTGCCAGCACATGTGTTCTGCCACGTGCTGTTGTATTCATCTACTTTATTCTTATTGGCTACTCACCAGTTTGGAATCTGACTGATATTTCACCTCTGGATTTGCGTTTTATTCTATTCATCGCTAGAACGATTTTGAAGCTTGCGATTTGCTTTCTGTGCACAGCTTCAAATTGTGCTTGTCAACACTCTTGAGATTCCATCTTCAGTGTTTTGTGTACATTCATGTGGAATGTGATTGTGCTACACTTGTGACCAAGCCCTGACGTCACAGGAACTCCCCAGATGGGATCTTATCCTATCTTACATACAGGTCTTCCTCTTTTTTTTTTTTGATTCTTTATTGAGCTCTACATTTTTCTCTGCTCCTTTCCCTGCCTCTCCCCTCTTATGACTTGTTCTTAAGTTCACTCCTAACTCTTATTATAGAAATGTTTCGGTCTTTCCAACCAGCCGAGAATTACTTTGGTGTGGATGTATTTCAACCTGTGCGTATCTATGCAGAAACCCTTATCCTAGTGGTTAACTTTGGATTAAAGAATGGGCTAATTTTGTGCAACAGACTAGCTTACACTAATCAGCTATGCTCTTTGCATGAAGTATTAAATACCCCTTTCAATTCTCTGCATTTTCATGTTGACGTTGATTATGCAGATTTTAACACAATTTCATTGAAAAAAGTTCTAAAATAGTCAAAACTGATGGGAAAATGGGTATTTCAATGAACCCAGAATGATTTCTGCAGACACAAGATTAAATGACACCCCATAAAAAGTAAGCCAAACCAAAAACCAGGAAAGACAGTCAATCTTAGTTATCCATGTAAGATCGATCACAAGGAGTGATCTAATGGCTGGCAAGAAGACACCTGTTTATAAAGTCGCAGAAAGTGGCGCTTACTGCTCCAAGGTAAGAGCAAGAAGGATTTTTCGAGATTTAATCAGTGTTCACATGCTGTGCCAATTCCAGGTTATATTTAGGTTCTAGGTTGATTTTTTTCCAAGAAGCAGGATGTTTAGCACTTGTATCAGGATGTTTCAAGGTTTCTTTTTAAATTTGGAATCCTGGTGTCTTATTGTTTACACGGTTAAACAACATTGCTTTTTTGAAAGTGGGAGTAGAGAAACTCCCCGAGGCCTGACAAGGCTATGTCAGGCTCTCCTTGAAGGTTATTTGGGAACCAAGTTTTGGAATTAATTTTATGAAAAACAATCTTAATTGTTCCAAGGTCAGGATAAGTTTCACCCAACTGGATGGCCAAATGGAAGAAATATTTTAAGTCAGATTTGTACATCTGTTCTTGAATTTGAAAAATGACCTTGGCTGTGGCCGAGTAACTCAGCTTCTAAAGTTTGCAAAGAAAGAAGTGGCACCATTGTTTTAGTAAGGCGTTCTTTGAAGACCAACATGCCTGATTCTTGCTTTTTTTACCCTTTGACCCGTACCTCTGGGGATGCCTTCCACATGGGGCCTCTGCACCCACTGCCTTCTCTCTTCATCATTCTTGTGCAAAGAAAAAAAAAAAGAGGAGACAAAGTGGATCAATACATAAAAACAAAGCCATCAAGCCTGATGACCTGAGCTTTGTTTCTAACAAGTTTTTTTTTCCCACACAGTGAAAGGAAAGAACTACTGAATCATGCATCTTGTCCTCTGGCTTTCATTCATGTGTTTCGGTACACACACACACACACACACACACACACACACACACACACACACGAATGAACAATTTAATTAGTATATATATTTTAAATGAAATTTTGTATTGAGAATCAACAGCTCCACAATGCTCCTGTTTTTTTTTTTAATTTTTATTCTGCTTTGGTTTGAGAAGTAGAACTCTGGCTTTTACTCCTTTGCACCTTTCCTGACCATTTTGGAAATTCTGTTGTGATAGAAAACACTCAGGAATCCCCTTAGAAGAACTGACTCAGTGGTCCTCTGCTGAGAGGAAAGGCATGCCTTTCCATTGTCTGATGGGTTTGGTGATCAATATTGCTTATACTGGTACATTATCTTCTCAGTAAGGGATCCCAACAGTGGGTTTTCTTTCTCTGTGGATTTAGTTAACAGTATATATATATATATATATATATATATATATATATATATATATATATATATATATACACATATATATATATGATACTCACAGCATAGTCAGATGCTGGGCACAGAGTGAAAATGCAAGGAAACCACAAGAATATTTTTAGACCTTCATAATGGTTATGATAGTGATGTTATTAGTCAGGGTTCTATGGAGACAGAATGAGAGAGATACTGGCTATAAAAACCAAACATCATTTGCTGATGGTGGCCAAGAAATCCCAAGATCTCCAGAGGTGGTAAGCTGGGTCCTCAGCAGAGACAATCATATTAATTCTAGACTCAGGGCAGAAAACCAGTGTTCCAGTTCAGCAGTAAGATCAGGGAAGGGCTGTCTTAGAGTCTCTTTGTTTCAGTCATGCCTTTAAACTGAGGAGAAAGGAATACATTGGTTAGGAATGTCAACAGGATTGCTTAGACCCTTAACTCAAATGCAAACTTCACTGTAAAATACCCTACAGAGACATCCCAAGGGATGTTTATCTAAGTACCTAGTACTTAGTAACTGTGGTTCAGTTAAGTTCGCCTAAAATTAAACATCACAATAAACACAAATCAACAAGGATTTGACAAAGACTAAGAGACTAATATATTTGATGGACATTGTTGGAGATTTTGCTTGCCCTTTTCCAGTCCATGACGGATTAAAATTCTATAGTTTAATCATGTATTTACTGTACCTAGTATATTGAATATCAGAGTTCAGGAACACAGTGTTCTAGTAGATAAATTATTTGTTTACTTTTATTATCACATGGATAATTGGACCTGTCCCTTGTTTCTGCCCAGAACCATGAGAGTGTTCTACTTCATATCAGTAACCAGGAAAGAGATCAAAATTCAATATTCAAAGTTTCTACTGAACACACATTACTTTTATGCCACAATAAAGTTGAACCTTGAAGTTTGGAGGCTGTCTATATTTCCTGGGATGTTAAGGCTGGTTTTTCATGCATGCATATGGAATCAACCATTCCTCTGGGACCAGAGTGTGTTCAGAGAATAAACATGCAGTATGCAAGCTGTTTCTTGAGGGAGAAGGTATGGAAAGATGTGGTGAAAATTGATGTTGAGCATTATTCCATGTTTTCCAACATATTTTAAAAAAAGATGGTTGTCTTAATGCAACATAGAAATTATTGAAATAGCCTGGCTCCAAAGAGAATTATATCTGCAGTTGGAAAATGATCTGGGAAGATAACAGTAGCTAAGAGACTATTTCTAAATTAAATTTATCCACATTTGGGATGAACAAGATTTCAGGATATGTCAAAAGGAGTAAAGAGATGTCTTTGGGGCTTCAAAGTAAAGAATTAAGATAAATATGGCAAAATTTCTTTGCATTTAACATACATTTGTAGGCTTCTTAGAAGTTAAACATTTGGAGAAGAAATAGATATATTTAAGATATCAATTCTCTGTGCCTATGAATTTAGAGTGTTATAGGGAAAGAGAGAAGATGAAGAGATCCCTGATACGGTATACAAAGAAAGATGAGGATGAGAGGGAAATTTGGAAGGCAGGCTGTGGTAAAAGGTGCAGAAGACACATCAAATGACAGTAGAAAAAACAACAGTATCTCCATTTTAAAAATTCTATAATGAGTACAGACTCCCACTCACTGTGCTGCTTAAGTTTAAATACCAGCTTACCACAACAGCCTGTATTCCCCAGGAGGGGAAATATAGAGCTTCAGTTAGAGGGTTATCTAGACCAGATTGGCCAGTGGGCATGTCTGTAGGATATTGTTAATTGACTCCATCCATTGTGGGTAACACCATTCCCTGGGCAGTGGATCTTGAGATGTGTAAGAATGGAGATGGCTGAGCTGAGAGTAAGCACACAGCGTGGGCACATTTGTCTTTTTCTGCTCTTGACTGTGGATGTCATGCTTAAGTTTCTGCCTTGACTTTACCAAAATGATGCATTGGAACCTGAAAATAAAAACCAAGTAAATCCTGTCATTCTCTATGTTGCTTTTGTCATGATGTTTTATTCCAGCCACTGAAATATAACTGCATTCACATTGGCTGCTTGGGAAGGAGTCTTAGAAGTCTTCTAGGCTAGTTACTCATGCAGGACTCTATTTTTTCTTATTTAAATATGTATTTTAATATTATATTTTTGAGACTATAATATATCTATTCCTCCTTCCTTATTCCTTCCAAATTCTCCCATGTACTGGATCCATACATCTCTGGAAGTTCTAGAAGAAAGAATCTCAAGATTTTCTGCTTAAACCATTTTGTTGCTGATCAGTCTTATTAACTCTTCAGGCCAGACTTAAGAAACAACAGAAAATTTCCTTATTGAGGAGATGAACATTAAATCAGGTGAAAGGTTCTATTAGTTCATTAGCAGGACAACACTCATCAACATGTATTTCACAGGGGGAACAAAACAGAAGAAATACCAGATAGCCCGTCCGAAGATAACTACTTTTCAAATGATGTAACCTCTTAAAACAGTTTAACTGAGAAAAAAAAACCCTTTGGGTTGTTAGTACCTTTCCGTGTGTGTGTGTGTGTGTGTGTGTGTGTGTGTGTGTGTGTGTGAGAGAGAGAGAGAGAGAGAGAGAGAGAGAGAGAGAGAGAGAGAAAGAGAGAGAGAATGTATTCACATGTGTGTGAATACATAGGTGTATGGGCGTCACATTGACATTGAGTGTCTTCCTTAACTGCTCTCCATCTATTCATCAAGGCATTCAACGCAGAGATTACTAATTCTAGTAGTCTAACTGAGTTTACGCCAGCTATCCCATCCCTCTGCTTCAGGCACACCGGGAGTACAAGTAGTTTTTATGTGACTGCTGGGGATTCAGACTCTAGTTGTCATCAGAGTTTGGTTCTTAATAGCTATTATTGGTTCCATTTCATTAGTGTAGAATGTAGCTTTAATACCACAGAGCTCAATTTTACCTCTCGTCTCTTGTTGTAAATGCCTAGTTTTGCCCTTGCAATCTCTTTCCAACTCCATATGTGACATATACATAAAAATAGCACAGTAATAAAGACCTCAAGCTTTTTTAATTAAAAAATATTATTAGTGTATATGGTATTTGTGGGTATGTGTGGATGTGCATATGTGTGGGGAAGCATTTTGTGGGGTAGGTAGTCTCCTTCCAACTATATGTGGATGAAACTATACTAGGATGAAACTTTATGTGCCAATTTTTTTTATTGCAAAACGCCTTTACCCACTGAGCCATTGTGCTGTCCCATCATTTTAGATCTGTTTGCAAAAATGATCTTGCTCGAATAATGACCATTGTTTGGCTGTATTCTCATCCAAAATCAACCACAGACTTTGAATGTTTTCAGAGAAAACTGCTCTAAAAATATAAACACAGCTTTTTATTTTGCATATGCTTCCAGGGTTTTGACTACTTTAGCTTTAATTAATGTCAGTAATAAACTTAAAGTTGGGGGAAAATCAAGGGAAAAATGACAAGAAATAAATATACGACTGTGAATCATCATTTATTATAATTATGATGTGGTGGTATTTTAACAAACTTTTTATGAAATACAATGCAAATCTTGCACATCATGTATCAGAACAACAGTGCAATTTTTAGATTTCAATGAGGAATATTTTTGTACTTTGTTTTTTGTTAATTTTAGTTAACATACAAAGAAATGCTTTATTAGTGCATTTTCATAATATGTCATTATACATTGTTCAAGCTCATCACTCTCTCCTACTGCTTTTCCTTAAGCCTCCCCCAAAGGGAATTAATTAATGATGATTTCAAAACTGTATCATGGGATTAGTATGATAGCTCAGTGGATAAGAGCTCTTCCTGTGTCACCATGAAGAGCTGAGTTCAGGTCTTCCACCCACATAATAGTTTGAGAATTACCATGTATGTGTCTGAAAGACCAGTAATATGGAGGATGGGGGACAGGAGGATTCCTGGGCTTGATGTCTGCTTGCTAGCTTAGTTCTATGTTTAGTGAGAGACACTGACCGAAAAGAACAAGGTTGAGAGCAGTAGAGCAGAGTACCTGATACCTGAAATCCTCTTCTAGCTTCCCCATGCATGGGCAAGTGTGCCCATACTTACATACACATATCACACCTACATAGATACCCTACCCCTTATTCTAGCAAGTAATAGTGTACCATTTTATAAATTAAGTACTGTCAAGTAGTTATAATTATGTTATTGAGCCCAGAATTTCACTAAACAAATATATTTAATGTTGGCATTTTTTTATAGAACTTACAATAGGAAGATTTTAGAAATCATTTAAAGCAAATTTGGTGAAGTATGTATTTATTTTAAAAGTTGTTTCCTTTGCCTCTAGACCAGTGGTTCTCAACCTGTGTGTTGACACACCTTGGGGGTAGTGTCTAATGACCCTTTCACAGGGATCACATACTAGATATCCTGCATATCAGATAGTTACAGTATGATTCATAGCAGTAGCAAAATTACAGTTATGACATAAGAATGAAAAAGTTTAATGGTTGGGATCATCACAACATGAGGAACTATAACAAAATATCCATTTGCCTACAAATTTCAAGATGTCATTTTTTTCTGTTGTGTAGTACTCCATTGTTTAAATGTACCACATTTTCCTTATCCATTCTTTGGTTGAGGAGCATTTAGATTGTTTCCAGGTTCTGGCTATGACAAACAATGCTGCTGTGAACATAGTTGAGTACATGTCTTTGTGGTATGATGGAGCATCCTTTGGGTATATACCCAAAACTGGTATTGCTGGGTCTTGAGGTAGGTTGTTTCCTAATTTTCTGAGAAATCACCATACTGATATCCAAAGGGGCTGTACCAGTTTGCACTCCCACCAGCAATGGAGAATAGTTCCCTTTATTCCACATCCTTTCCAGCATAAGTTGTCATCAGTGTTTTTGATCTTGGCCATTCTTACAGGTGTAAGATGGAATCTCACAGTTGTCTTGATTTGTATTTCTCTGATGGTTAAGGATGTTGAACATTTCCTTAAGTGTCTTTCAGCCATTTTAGATTCCTCTGTTGAGAGTTCCCTGTTTAGGTCTGTACTCCATTTTCTTTATTGGATTATTTGTTCTTTCGATGACCAATTTCTTGAGTTCTTTGTATATTTTGGAGATCAGCCATTTGACTCCTTTTTTTTTCTTTGTGGTAAATAGTCCTACTAAATATTCATTTGTTTATGATTTGATATTGATTGGCCATATCCATGGGAGCAGAGACTTAGTATAATCATTGCTGAATGTCCCTTGTCTAAATGATATATATCACATATTAGTATTCAAATATTTATGAAATATTGTTTCATAAAGTGGTCCAATTATGAAGTAATCACAGATGTGAGGATTCAATGCTCTGTGTGTATTTCTTGGAAAGGGTTTAGTGCATGGCAGGCAATTTACTAATATTCTGTCTCACTCCAACTTTCTTTGAGAGGGAGGCTCAGTGAACTCTTTGTAGTTGCCACTTTGAGAGGACTAATATTGAGACACCATGCCTTCTATGAATTTATTAAAAGTCCAAGTGACCAAAAGCTAAGACTCCATAAGTCTGTTCTCTGTGCTTGGCAAGTATTTATTTTTGTAATGGTTCTTTGGCTGTATTTTGTAACTCAGAGTTTCCCTGTGCTTGATTGTCCTTTCTTAAGCAGGAGCCATTAATGTGGATGCTAGGAAAGAATATGATTTGTTCCCTAAAAATGTCTGGTAATCTAATCAGACACTTGTATACCCCCTACATTTCATATACTTTATATAGCTCCTGAGATAGGAATAAGTGCACCAATAGATGTATGTACCAAAAAATTAGATTATGACTTATCTGCTCTAATAAAAAGAACCATGTATTAATGCTTATTAGTTTTATCTTCACAAATGAGGCCTTCCTGGGGTTTTGCTAACAGTAAGTTCTATTAATTAGCATATCTTCCCAGCTTGGTTAAGCAGGCACGTGGCAGACTCATTGCCCCTTGACTCCATTTTTAATTCAGAAAGGAGGCTGCCGCAGATCCTGGAATCAGGAAAACATTGCCTTAGAGACATTTTTTTTTCTTTCAAGATGATATTGTTAGATTCCAAATATGCTTGTCTATCTCATTAATTCATGTTTCCTGTCCAAGATTTAAAAGATACAATCGACCTAACATCACATTTGTCAAAACCTTAGCAGTCATTCTGTTAGGATGAGAAAGCCAAAACCTCCTAAGTGTCCCCCAGTGAGCAAGAAACACCACTCACCACCCTGCTTGTCCCCGAATTACCTGGAACCTTTGTGTGCAGCCTTTTAGATGTGTGTGGATGATGAAGCTTCCAGGTTGCATGCAGTTGGATCTCTGTTCTTCCCCAAGTTGAGGATTTTCACATCTCCACCTCTATAAGGAGGAGGCCTAGGGTCTGACCTTTACATATTCCATGCCTTCAGCTTTAACTTCAGCTCAGGATGATTGGCCCCCATAAGTATTGGGGGTCAGTGCTAAGGATCTTACTACATCTTGGATTTAAGATAAAATCTGTAATTCATTTGTGTGGCTCATTTAAGATGCCCAGGCAGGCATTGTTTCTATAGCTCCAGTTTTCATAATGCTAATTGGCTATAATTGAACTGAGCAATTAAAGGAAATGAATTTCATGATGTTAATCAGTATAGGTAATTGCTTGAATATGCTTGGAAATTAATATTCTTGTTGAAGGACGGGTGTGGTGGAGCTGTGACCTGATTCATTTTGGGGGGCCTATATTGTGTTTTACCATACTGACTGTGAGTGTGAGACACTGGAAGAAGCCCGTGTTGATGTGTGGCCGGAGGTATGGAAATGAGGAGGTTCATGGAGCTCTCAGCTTCTCTACTAAAAAACAGCAGCATGCAGTTGGGGTCCTCAGATCACATATTAGGGGAGATAACTCCTGCTAGGAAAAAGAAGCTTTTATCAACAGATTGAGGGTGTATCTCTTACTCCTTTTTGTCATTCATTTTAAAACAGGGTATGTTACATCTCTCCTATGCATCAAGCTGCAGGGACACACTGGTGAACAAAGTTCATTGCATCCAAAAACAATCTTTGATAATGCATGCTGTTTTAGAATTTATTTAGGTACAAGGGGTTTGTTTCGGGGCTGGTTTTCTCATTATAACAGAATAAGCTGTTTTTCAAATCCCAAATTTCCCCAAATAGACTTTTAATTGTCCTATCATATTTTCCTATTTTCTCCTTCCTTTACTTTGTTTCTTTGTTTGTTGTTTTTGAGATAAGGTTTCTCTGTATATTTCTGGCTGTGCTGGAACTTGCATTGTAGACCAGGCTGGCCTCTAACTCACAGAGATTCACCTGCCTCTGTCTCCCAAGTTCTGGGATTAAAGGCGTGCGACACCACTGCTCAGCCCTTCTTCTACTCTTAACTTCCTTTAAACCAGATTTGAGATTGGATCCAGGGCCTTATACACATAAGGAAAATGTTATATCATTGAGCTATATTTCAGATCATTGCTTGAGCTATAATATAAGCAACTAGGAATCTTGGAGTCTATACCCACACTGGTCTGAAACCTTGAAAAAAATCTGAAAAGAACTATGTCTAGAAAGTTTGACTTCTGTTTTATTGAGCTCAAACTGACTTGAAGATGCTGAATTACACAGTGATATGATGAACACAGGGTAAGAGGCGTAAGAAGCTAAGCCTCATATCTCAGATGTAGGGACATCTTGATAGAATCTCCCCATCCCTATTGAGATGATATCCAACTTGCAGGTTTGTTTTTGGGACTTGAATGAGATATGATATCTGGAATAATCAGCACACAGTAATCCTTTATACCTGTGAGCTACCAAGATGATGGAAAAATGTTATTTCATATTCCTAGACTAAAGGAATTTGCTTTATAACTATCTTAACACCTTCAGAATATGAAAGCTTTCTTTTTACTCTTTTTTTAAGCCTCCTCATCTAGATTTCTTCTTCCATTTTAGACACTGTCTGTCAATATGACCAAATTAAAACAAAAGGTTTAAGGTGGGCATCTGGAAGAAAGTAGAATGAGAGAATGGAGACAAATGGAAATTAGAGTACCAGAGATCTGGATGTGCCTCTGCTTAACCACAGGAATTGGAAACCACACAGGGAACCTGGCCAGAGGATGCGAATGCTTCCCTGATGAATGTAAATGTTGTACCTGAGAGTGATAAGATATGTCAGCAGGACAGAAGAAGGCCAGGGGGATAGAAACCACCATTCTCAGCATGCTAACTTTGGATAGAAAGGCAACAAATGGATTTGAAGAAATTTGTGGAAAGGTACTTAATACCATTCTCAAATGTGATACCTACGGTAATACACTTTTATGATGGCAAATAGCTTAGAGATAGCAAAGCACTCGGTAGATGTAAGTAGATACCATCTTTGAAAAAACATTCAGGAGATCCAAAAAATACCACTGGATTCTACTGAAGCTTTATGGCAGTCAGTATTCATTTTTCCTTAAATGTTGAAGGTGGGTAAGAAACAATATGCTACAGAAATTAAGGATACTGTTAAGCCTGTCACTAGGTGGATTAGTTATTATTTATTGCTGTGATGAAATACTATAAGCAGGGACCTTAGAGCAATGTGAGTCTACTTTAGATTACTATTCTAGAGGGTAATATGGAATTCCCCTCTGGATACTGTGAATACCATTGGTTAATAAAGAAGCTGCTTGGGGCCTGTGATGGGGCAGAATAGAGCTAGGCAGGGAAAACTAAACTCAATCCTGGGAGAAAGAAGGTAGAGTGAGGGGAAGCCATGTAGCCCTGCCACAAACAGATGCTGGATGCAACTTTGCTGATAAGCCACATCCAAGTGGCAATACACTGATTAATAGAAATGGGTTAAATTAAGATGTAAGAGCTAGCCAATAAGAAGCTAGAGCTAATAGCCCAAGCAGCAATTTAATTAATATAGTTTCTTTGTGGTTATTTTGGAGGCGGAGAAGTCAGGAACAAACAAGTGGCCTCCTACTACAAGAGGGAGTTTCTATATGGTCAGGGGAAGCATATAGCAAGTAACTGGAGCAGGAAGCTTGTAACAAGAGGGTTTGCTTGTTGGGGTTTCTGTCCTGCCCAGTTTCCACAGCCAGTAAGCCCTAAAGAAAATCATACAGAGTTCTACATTAGCTATAAACTGATTGGTCCATTAGCTCAGGCTTCATATTAGCTTTTATAATGTATATTAGCCAATTATTCTAGCATATGTTAGCCACATGGTTCGGTACCTTTTTCAGTGGGGTAAGTCACATCTTCCTTCTTTGGTGTCTGGACAGGACTGGGAAGGAATGAGCTTCCTCATTCCCAGAATTCTCCTGTTATCTTTGACCTGCCTCTGCTTCCTGTCTGGTTTTCCTGCCTATACTTCCTGCCTGGATACTGACCAATCAGCATTTATTTAAAACATAATTGACAGAATACAGAATTGTCCCACACCAGAAGCTGAGAGATCTCACATCTTCATCTATATGAGGAGAAACAGAGAATGCAAATTAGAAGCGGGGTGAAGCTCTCAAAGCCCAGGGACACAGACATACTTACTTGAACAAGACTTTACCTACTAAATGTCCCATAATTTTGCCAAAGAACTCCAGCTGGAGACCAAGTGCTTATATTACTGAACTTATGGGGAACATTGTTAACTCCGACTACTACACTTTGAGACAGGAGCGGAAAGAGTAGCAGGTAGGTCTCAGGACTTTGTGAGGAAGGAATAGGGTTTCCCTTATTGTAGTGATCAGTGCTCAGTCAGCACCAGGACATTTCAGTTGTCACCAAATTATCCTGTCACATTTGAACACAGTGTGGAACAGCCATATGCTAATGGTATCTTGAAATCATGCCTGGGTTTTCCTTTCAGGGCTTATGAAGATGAGTATGAGAATATTTCCAGGGACTGCTTCTCTATAAGAAGCTCTTTGCTTGGGGCTGGGGAGATGGCTTACTTGGTAAAGGGCCTGCTGTGTAACCTTAAAGATCTGAGTTTGGATTTCCAGTGCCCATCATGGTGGACAGAGTTACAGAAGGAGCCCTGGGGTTTGCTTGCTAGATCCTATAGCTAATCAGTGAGCTCTAAGCCAGTGAGAGACCCTGTCTAAGAAAATAAGGACAGAGAAATTGAGGAAGCTACCTAATGCCCATTTACTCCCCTTACACGAAGTTTTGTCTTGAGGCTGCTTGACTCTTTGCCAAAATCTGGGACTTTAGAGTGTTGCTTTTTCCATTATTTCTGCTATGAACTGAGTCCATTTTATATGCACATGGTAGGTCTTAGCCCTGTTACTAATCTTAGTGGTTGTAAAACCAACATTCCCTCTGTAACTTGGGAAATGTTCCTCTGAGGAGATCAAGCTGATCAGAAATGCACAGGACCCACCGATAGTGGGCTTGACCTTGTGTCTGAACATAAGGAAACTTCACACTGATGCCTAGTTAGCTGGAGCATGTTAGGACCTGTCATGTAGACCTGCTGTTCCTGACCAAATGAAACAGTGAGTCTGTGCTCCTTGACTTGGGGACATCTGCCGAACTCCTTGGGTGGTGGGAGGTGTTTGTCAGGATGTGGAGACCTGGTTAAGTTTTGCCGTTTTTATGTGAGTTTGTGTCTTATAAGAGACGAGCGTGTAGAAAGAAGCTGCCAGAAGTCCAAGAGGTAAAGGATGAATCCTCGTTGATATATTGAAAACTATTGATTTCTCGGGACTTTGTTATTTGAGATTGGTCTGGCCAAGTTTGCAAAATGCATTAAAACTTCTAATTCATCTTTCTTCTGTCAATTAGCTATTGCCTGCCTGCATTTGTTATGAGCAGTGCCATCATCCAGTTTCAGAAGGACATGGCATGAGTCCTAAGTGTTCCGTGGCATGGGCTAATGTGATGGGGGAGGTGGCTGGTGAGATGGGGGTGCAGGTGTAGATGTCATTTGCACGGCACGTGCCCTGTGACATTTTAATCCATTCCCATGCTGGTTCTGAATTGCTTAGTTCGACCAGACTGAGTGTTCAGAATCAGTTATTGATAATTTTTCCATTTGGTTTCTTGGTTCACTGAATTGGCCAAATCGACCGACAGAACAACCACAAATGCTTTCCACTCAAATGGAAAGAGAAAAGAAGAAAGCCCAAGCTTCATTTTATTCACTAGTGAACAACAGGATTTAATTCTAACTTTTTAATGGATAATTTTGATGAAGAGCATGCTTTGCAGACTGTACAGCCTGGTAATGGATGCAAGGCATTAGCGTCACCAATTTGCCGTTCACCTCTTTGTCTTAACAACTTAGCTTCTTCTACTTTATTGCCAGGAAATATTGCAATGCTATTTGAGAGTCTTCACCACACAGGCTGCATTAACTGCTGAAATACAGTCCTCATTCCCTTGGGATGAGCCTGGTGTCTGTCATATTGGCTCAGTCCTGGCCTTGGGATAAGCCCAGTGTCTGCCATATTGGCTCAGCTCTGGTATGGGAAAACAGTTGATGAGAACATTCTGAGGTGTTCCACAGGCTTTCAGTCTACGACAAACAGATCTAGTTGGTTATTTCTCAGTGTAGAATGTTTACATAGCCTAGGCAAGGTGAGGATCTGAGTTCACTCTCCAGGAGCCTCTCCCTAGTCTCAAAAGGAAGCTTTATGCTTCTCCTAAGCCAATAGTTTTAAAGATTAAAATTGTGATTTAAAACTTATTTAGAATAATTTTGGCCACTGCAGCGCCCAAAAGAACACTGAGTACATGCTACTATTTTTGCATGTGTGTGTGTATGATAATTTTGACTCCTGTAACAACAGTATGCATAGGCAGGTACTGACCTGAGGCACTTTTATGACTGTGAGTGGCCTTTATTTGGTTTGTGCAAATGGTCCTTAAACTCCCATAAACTTCATATATGTATATATTTAATCCCACAACCTTCTACCCTCTTTCCTCTCTAGCCTCCAATCAAAATAAACTGTCTTCTTTCTTCTTCTCAGCAAGAGAAGCTGTCTATAAAAACAAGGGGGGTGACTCTTGAGGAATAACCCTGGAGATTGTACTTCCACATACACGTGAATACTTGTATTTGCACACATGAATTCACATGTACATATATACACATGCATACATGAGTATAAGTTTATTGTCTTTTCTATAATTGTGCAAGCCAGTCAACTTTTAAAGGAAATACGCTTTTTTTCCTTTCCTTAATAACTAAACCCTCACACTGAAAACTCGAGTCCTGCTATGAATTAATGTGGACGTCCACAAAGACAACATCTCTTTTGCAGTTAAGTGTCTGTGTAAGCAAGACTGTGACAGCTGACTTCTTCATTTTGTAAAATAAAGAAGGCCCACGCTTGCCAACACTTTTAAGTCTAACAAAAAGTCTTAGTTCATTTTTCCTTAAGGCCTCTGGCATCTTGTGCTTTTCATGTGAAGCAACTTCACAAGCTTCATCCCACATGTGAATGATCAGGCTCAGTAGCAGATGGTGGCATGAAAGGGGTACCCCATGTGATAGGCTGAATAATGGCCCAAAGACAGCCAGGTATGTATTTTTGGAACCCATGAATGTCTCTCTATATGATAAAACTTCATGAACGTCATGGATATTCTAAATTCAGAATCTTGAGATGGAGACATATGCTGGGTCACTAAGGCTTTAGATATAGTCACAAGTTTTCCCCTGGTATAGTCTGTGTGTGCGGAGGTCAGCAGAGGATGTGGTGGCTAAGGCAGGTGGTCAGTTTGACGCAAGTAGGAAGAAGAACCTCAGTTGGAGAAGCAGCTCTGTAAGACTGGTCTGTGGGCGTATCTGTGGGGGACTGTCTTGACTGATGTGAGATAGTCCAGCCTATTGTGGGAGGTACCATCCCTAAGCAAATGACTATGGGTTGTCCCACAGGAACTCAGAGTCTGAATTTACAGCTAGGGAGCCCGCATGGGACCAACGTACATATATGTGACAGTTGTGTAGTTTGGTCTATTTGGGGGACTGCTAAGGGTGGGAGCAGGGGCTGTCCCTAGTGCTTTGGCTAGCTTTTGGGAATCTATTTCTCATACTGGGTTGCCTTGACCAGCCTTAGTAGAAGTGGAGGTGCTTAGTCCTACCACAACTTGATATGCCATGTTTTATTGATGTACATGGGAAGCTTTCCCCTTTGTGAACAGAGTTGGAGTGGACTGGGGAGGAGTACAGAGGTGAGGTAAGGTAACGTGACGTGACGTGATGTGACGTGAGGTGAGAAAAGGACTGGAAGAAAAGTAAGGCGGGAAAACTGCTGTCAGAATAAAAATAAATAAAGCTAATTAAAAAAAAAGAAAAATTGACGAAAGTCAGTTAGGAAGTAAGCAAGCCAGTAAGCAATATTTCTCTACAGTTTCTGTTTGAGTTCCTGCTGCCAGTGTTCTGCTTGAGCTTCTAGTCTGACTCCTTTAAGGATGAACATGGAGCCATAAGTTACGAAAGCTCTTTCTTCCTCCAAGTTGCTTTGATCACTGTGTTCATCACAACGACAGAGAGCAAATTAAAGGAGAGGGTATTGGGACTCCTTGTCTGTCGCTGTTGAATATTACTTGGAGACAGAATCTCACTGAAACTGGAGTGAGGCTCGTAGCCAGCAATCCCAGGAGCTCTGTTGTCTCTGTTCCCTATGGTTCTCGAGCTGCAGGTACATTTAGCTTCTGTATGGATGCTGGAGGTTTGAACTCATATCTTCTGACTTGTGTGCCAAGCATTCTCATCCACGGACTCATCTCTCTAGGTTTTCTTTAATATTTCATTTTGGGTTGAACTGTTAGCAATAGATTCTGCATTTGTATTTTTCTTGGAGAGTGTTTTTGTTTTTAAATGGTTATTTTGTTTTTGCTGATTACTGAATCCTAGGTTTGAAATCTTTTCTCCATCTGAGCATTTCAAATATTTGACTCTATCCTTGAGTTATTTCAAATGAGAAATATGTTATAATTTTTGTCCTTTTCTGCTATAGTTAAGTTGTTTCATTTTTCTTGGTTTCCTTAAAAATTTCCCTTTGCCATTGTTTTTCATATTCTACATATGGCCTTCTGAGGTTTATATTTATCTTGTTTTAAGAGCAATTTTCTTTTGTTTGCAATTGGTGTTTTTGGGATGTTGGGCTCTATCATTAGTTTGGAAAGGCTCACTTTTCTTATTACTTTAAACATTCGATTTATTCTTTTTTTCCTTTCTTTACCTTTTGTTTTTCTGTGGACCACTGCTTTTGATGTTGTTCTGTGAGTCTTAGATATTGTGTTTAGTTTTTCTTTTTTCATTTCCTTTTCTTTTTTCCTTTTGGGCTTGAAAATTTCCAGTGATATGTCTTCAGGTTTGAATTGTTTTCTTGGGTGTGTTGACTTTAATGAAGATCACATCAAAGATATTCTTTGTTTCCTTTCTTACACACACACACACACACACACACACACACACACACACACACACACACTTAGTTTGGTTCCTTTGCTGGAGGTTTTCATTGTTCCTCTAACCTGACCACTCTGGTCTGTCAGCTTTCTTTCCACTACCCCCTTTTGTATCTTAAGCATAGATATTATGAATTCCTTGAAGCAGCCATGAATAATTCTAATATTTGTATTCTATTCAAGTCTTTTCCAGTGTATCTTCATTTTCTTTGTCATGCTCTCTAACTTTGGGAAAGCTGGATACTTGTGTGGATAAAAGCTACTTAAGTAAGTAGGCCATTGGTGTGTTGGTCTTTGTCAACATGGCCCACAGTTGGAATATTTTCAGTTTTTGCTGTGATCGCTAGCATCAGAGCCTCGAGTGTTGCTAGTACCCTCATGATTTTCTCTGGCTTTGGGCTTTCTGTATATTTCTTGGGAGAAAGGATATGTATATATCTTGCAGTATATAACAACACATCATTGTTTTTCTGGGGTTTGCTTGTGTAGTCATGTTTTCTATGAGAGAAGAAGAATATTTTAATTGCTGAAATTCATCTGAATTTTGGACTTGTATCTCAAGGAACTGCTATCACAAATGTTCATGCTCCTTCTGCAAGTTTCGTCATTTCATTCCTCTTCAGTGCCCCTCCATTCCCTCACTGCCCTGCTTCAGGTATGTTTGGTCAAGGATTTATCCTCTACAGATTATCCATCTCCCATTCTTAGGATAGACAGGGAGGCAGAAACAATCAAAGCCTGGAAAACTCCCCCTTTTCGGGCAGAATACCATTTTTTGCATCACTTTCTAGTCTAATTGTTCCAGGGAGGTAAGCCTTTGTTATGAGCTGGTGGGAGTGATGTCTTAGGGTGGGAGGCTGGAGCGTGGTGGGGGAAAGAAGAATCTGTATAATGTGAGTGGCTGAAAAGGAGAACATCAGGAAGAAAGAGGAGGCGTCAGAAAAAAAGAAAGTCATACTGACATGTCTCAACCTAAAGTTTTGGGAAATATTGTAGGCCCAGGGAAAGGAATATAGAAAGGGAGATTCACAAAGTTGGAAAAAAATCGCTTCTAACCTACTGGGGGACTCAAGCCATGGAAACTGCACCATGCTATCACTTGTAAGGGACGTTCACTTCCAGAATTCTTACCCCCAGTCATACTAGCAAGGGGTGTATTTTCCATTTTCTTGTCTTACATATTGCAAGAGAATGTGGGTTTCATTTATCATTTGCTTTCAAAGTCATATATCTAACAAAATGGTGCAATAATTCAGATAGTTGGTCCTGCAATCCCTGAAGTAATAGCTGTAGTTACTACTACTTGATTTTAGGAATATTGATACATTATTTAATTTTCATTTCTTTATTTTTAACTTTGGATACTGAGAGTCTCACAATGAAAATTCATCCATGATCTAAAGAGAATGGTTTTATTTCTGGCTCTTAAAGAAATATCAGTTTATGTGATTGAATTTTAACATAGTAATGAGATAGCTTAATAAGAACAATAAACAAAGAAGAAAAACATAGAAATGAGAAATGATTAATAGTTACACATATTATATATACATAAACATACATACATGTGCTGGATAGTGGTGGAACATACCTTTAATCCCAGCACTCAGGAGGCAGAGACAGGTGGATCTCTGTCAGTGTGAGGCCAGCCTGGTCTACAGAGTGAGTTCCAGGACAGCCAAGGCTACACAGAGAAACCCTGTCTTCAAAAACAAACAAACAAATAATCAAAAAAGGAAACAAAACAAACCCCAAACCCAAAACATATACACATGTATGTTTACATACACATAAGCAAACACATGCAAATATAAGCCCATACATGTTTTTGGGAAAAATCTGGAAAGATATGCCAAAATATATCAAAGTAAAACTAACATAAAAATGGGGAACAGAATAAAAATTATGAATCAATTTAATTCACTAATTTCATCATATTTTTAATATTTTACTCAATGTATAATGTGAAAAATACTATTGTAAAAATCTCTTGAGCACTTGCGTTATATACATCTAAGCAAGAGATTTCAAGCCAATGAATCTTTCGTGGAGCACGTGCCTATCCAATGGCAATAGCATGTGTGTGAGAGTGTGTGTGTGTGTGTGTGTGTGTGTGGTCAAATGAGTGTGGTAAAATTCTCCATAACAATCTGGTGATGGATGGAGATAGAGACAGAGACCCACATTGGAGCACCGGACTAAGCTCCCAAGGTCCAAATGAGAAGCAGAAGAAGGGAGAACATGAGAAGGAAGTCAGGACCGCGGGGGGAGCACCCACCCACTGTGACAGTGGGGCTGATCTATTATTGGGAGCTCACCAAGGCCAGCTGGACTGGGACTGAATAAGTATGGGATGAAACTGGACTCTCTGAACATGGTGGACAATGAAGGCTGATGAGAAGCCAAGGACAATGGCACTAGGTTTCAATCCTACTGCATGAACTGGCTTTGTGGGAGCCTAGCCTGTTTAGCCTTCCTGGACCTGGATGGAGGGGGGAGGACTTCCCACAGGGAAGGGAATCTGGACTGCTCTTCAGACTCAAGAGGGAGGGGGAATGGAGTAGAGAAAGGGGGAGAGGAGTGGGAAGAGAGGGAGGTGGAGAGGAGTCAGGGGAGGTGGAGAGGAGTGGGAGGAGGGGGAGGGTAATGGGAGGTGGGGAGAAGGCAGAAATTTTTTTCAACAATAAATAAATAAAGAAAGAAAGAAAGAAAGAAAAAACAAAAAAAATCCCAATAATTTCAAGGAAATCATGGGAAGGTGGTGGTTTGTGTTAGACAAGGACAGTAAGTTTAAGAGATCTATTGTCACAAGGAATTGTGCAACTTCAAAAAACAAAGGCATTCAATGTTTTAAGTGCTTGCTTTCCCTCCCCCTTTATTCCCTTCCCTTTTCTTTCATGTTTCTCCCAAAGGATGTCCAATAGCCCAGGTTAGCTCAAAGTTGCTAAGCAACCAAAGATAACCTTGAACTCTTTATCCTCCTGCTGTCACTGAGATTACAACAGTGAACCACCACACTTGTCTCAAAATTTTAAGCGTTTTCACCAACAAAAATAATTTTGACATTGTGAGGTAATGTATGTGTTAAGTATCTTAGTGTAGCTGGTCAGCAAAACATGCTGCAAACTATAAATATCTGTAACTTTTGCTTTAGATTGTAAAATACATACATAAAGAAGGAGCATACACAGTAAACATGAAAGACCGTTTGTGTGCTATTGGAAGCTTCAGCAACCAGACAGCAAGAGAAACAGTATATTTTTGCATCTTGTCAGACTCTTGACTGGAGATCCTATCAAGAGGATGCTGTGGAGACATCTACAGGGCAGAGACACAGTTCATTATGTCAGGCCACAACTCCTTTTACTTGACTTAACATCTAGTTCAGGCAAGTCCTTTAGGGAATAGTGAAATAACCAGTTAGCATGCGCTTCTTTTCTTGAAGGGTGTTTAGCAAGTGGGCACTGCAGATCCAGCCATTATCTTTGGTTTCACACTCAGAATTGAGGTCTAAACACCCATCATCCCCTGTAAGCCTCTCCCAGGCTCACAAGGTCTTTGCATGTACCACTTGGACCAGACACAATATATTGATGAGTGCTTGGAATTTGGCTTGTATAGAAGTGGACTAAATTATATCAAAACAGGTTTTCTGGTGTAGTGGTGATGGCTGAGGCATTGAAGCTAAACTCGTACTGCTTGTCAGTTTACATTCATCAATGCAGAATCATCCAGACCACCAGCTGCTTCCTTGCACCCACCTCCAATATATCACTTTAGACTACCTCCTTGAGCTTTCCTTTCCCCCACATCTCACTTTTCCCAGCTCCCAGCTTCAGCAGACTTTCCCTGGGGACCCGCAGGTCATTCCAGCCAGGGAAGCAGGTAGGCTGACTGCAGATCTTCACCTTTACCTCCTTTCTTCCAAATCCAACCCCTAGCCTATCCCTAGCTCTATAGTGGAATATCTGCTACAGTCTCCTCTTTGTCTCTGACCCCATCTTGAATGGATCATGTAGACTTTCTTCCCAGACCTTTCTTTCCCTCCACTCATTCCATTATCCTAGCCACTAACATCAGCAGGCATTCCCTGGAGTCATAGCATGCTGGCTTTGTAGGCTAGCAGCAGATCTTTACCCCTCTCTCTTCTCCTCCAAATCCAAACCCTAAGTTTCACCTCTATGAAAACACCAACAATGAAAAAAAAAAAACAAAACAGTTCAAGACATGAAAGTGGAACTAAAGAAAACCCAGTGTGAGGGAAATCTGGAAATGAAAAATTTAGAAACTTGAACAGGACATCTAAGAGGCAAACTTCATTAACAGAATACAAGAGATGGAAGAGATAATCTCAGACACTGAAGACGTAGAATATATGGATACCTTGGTCAAAGAAAATATTAAATCTAAATACAATCTTGGTACAAAACATCCAGGAACTCTGGGCACTATGTAAAGACAAAACCTAAGATAAAAAAAAAAAAAACAGAGGAAGAAGAAACACAGGCCTAAGGCACAGAAAATATTTTTGACAAAAGTAAAAAATAAAATTTCCCTAACCTAAAAAGGGAGATGCTTATCAAGGTTCAAAAAGCATACAGAACATGAAATAGACTGGACCAGAAAAAGATACTCCCTACTGTCACATAATAGTCAAAACTGTAAACATGCAGAACAAAGAAAGAATATAAAAAGCTGCAAGAGATGAGGATCAAATAAGATATAGATGCAGACCTATTAGAATACCCAACTTCTCAATGGAGAACTATAAAAGCCAGAGGGACCTGCTCAGATACTCTACAACTTTAAGAGCTCACAGATGCCAGCCCAGACTGCTAAAAGTGATACAGTTACACAATGGACACATTTGCTAAAAAATGAAATGGATGGAAGTAGAAAAAGTCATACTGAGTGAGGTAACCCAAACCCAGAAAGGCAAGTATGGTATATATTTGCTTATATGTAGGTATTAGCTGTTAAGTCAACGGTAAGCAAGCTACAATCTTGTAGAACCTCAGAGGTTAGGCATAGAGTAAAGGACTAGAGGAAACCAATATATCTCTCTAGGACAGGGAAATAAAATGGATAGTTATGAATGAGTGGGGATGGGGGTCTGGAATGGAAGGATCAAGTAGAGAAAGGGAGAAAAGGATGACCGAGGGAATATTGGGAGAAACAGGTAAAAATTAAACATAATTTGAGGGGTAGTATGGAAACCTAATACAGTAGAAACTTTCTAAAATATATACATATATGAAGGCAATATAAACGCAATTCCCCCAAAATGAGAAAGTTAGAGTTCCAATTGTACATCTCATGTTACCAAATGGGACTTTTTATCCTGGGATTGGGTTATAGCTAATTGAGTTGCTGGTCAAGGGGGTCACATAGGACCCCCCAAATAACACTGACTATTGCCAGGATTGTGGTTTGCTCTCCACAAACTAGCAGCAAGGTCCCATTGCTGAAAACAACACATACATAAGTCATTGACCATGGAGAAGTAGACACGGTGTCTGTATAGAGCCTTCATTCCTATGTGCTATCACCTTTGGTATAGGAAGGTACTCTGAATGCTACCAAGGAGAACAATTGACACTAAGCCAGCCACAAACCCTATGATCTACAATCATATCCTGCTTGCAAGATATGCTAGCATAATGGTGGTACAAAGCTTTTTGAAGTAACCAACTAATATTTTATTTTATTTAAGGCCTATTCTACAATATGAAACCCATACTCAACACTGCTTGGGTGAACAAGAACCTGAGACTAGATAGCCCAGCAACCTAGAATAAAACCAAATACTACTATTCAAAGACAAAAACAATACTCAGTGCCTTGTGCAGCCATCATCAGAGAAGGTTCCTCCTACAACAGATGAGAATAAATACAGAGACCCTCAGTCAGACACGATGAAGAATGAGAGACCTTGGAACACTCAGCCCTAAATTGAATTTCTTCATCACGTTCCTCCCATCAGAGCTCAAGGAACCCATGGGAGAAGAAGCAGAAAGAACTTAAGAGCTAGAGGGGATGGGGGACACGAAGAAAACAAGGCCTGTATCCATGTGAACTCATGGAGACTGAGCACGCACAAGGTCTGCACGGGCCTGTACCAGATGGGGTCGTAGAGCTCAAAGTAGAAGAGGACACATGCTTCCATCTGTAACCAAGAAGCCACCTCCAATGGATAACCACTTGTGAATGAAAATTTAGTTTTCTTAATGGGAATCTTACTGGGAAAACAAACTATTCTTAACTATACACTTATTCCTTGCAGTAGATGGCCAACAGAAAATGAACTCAAGGATATCCTTGAGGCTTCTTGGCTTAAAATGCCATGTCATAGCTTTTCTCTTTATAATTTGTTTCTTCTAATTTTAAAATTTCACTTTATTCATATATATTTATATATGTTTTCTTCACTCTTTTTACCCTACAGGTCCTTTGTGTATATAGTATGGCTTCCAGTCTAGTGTTTTTATGGGATTTCTGAGTGTGCAAACAAGTAGGTCTCTCTTTCTTGAAGTTCTCTTGTGATCTTTTCTTTCTGTTCATTTTTTTGTTCTATTCCAATGTATTAGATTTTGTTTTATTTTACTATATTATATTATTATAATCTTTTAGATGCCTATTTATTTTCTGAGAGACAGACAGGATTGGATTTGAATAGGAGGGGAGGTGAAGAAGGAACAGGGAGGAGTAGAGGGATAAGTAGAGTAGAAGAATCAGGATATATTATGTGAGAAGAAAATCTATTTTCAATCAAAGGAAGAGTCTACATTATAAAATTTGATTTTTGGATACTTACTTGTGAGAGCATAACCAGTTGTCAAGTGGAGTGACCAGGCTCAAGGCACATCTCTTTTATTAGATGCTGAGGCTTAAAAGAATTATTTACATAAAAAATGGCCATAGCCCTTTGGACATGAGAGGAATTAGGGACCCAGACACATAATGTGAGTTATCCAAGTAAATGATGTTTATCTATTTTCAAATCACACTATTTGGAATTCAGATGATTATTGAATATTTATTACAAGAGAACTTGATCTGTTCCTTGACTATTTCTAATAGATACATAGTTCATGTTTCAAGATAAATTGGTCACAATTGAAATACCTTCCCTGTATTTATTCACTTTTTCTTTGATAGTATGCTTGTCTCATTACTACATTGTTTGTCCTGTGGTACTGAGAAACCATTTGGTTTTCTATTTAGTTGTTCAACTGTCTTTGCATAGTTGAGGATACACAGTGATTAGTAGGATGTTAATAAGTGCCCAAAGGTCAGTACAACACAGTGGGCTCTATCATGACCTCCCATGTAGTTCTGCATAAAATGATCCCCAGGCTTCTCAAGTGTTGTGCACACTGGATTTTTTTTAATTGGCTATATTCAAAATGGTGTCTTGATTCTTATCTTGGCATTCATATACGGTAGCATGATTAATACTCAGGCCAACCTTTCTTTCCTGGGTATTAGTCAAAAAGAAAATTGAACTTTAAAAAGTTTAATGGTTTGTTCAAGAGGGTACTATATAAGCTTTCCTATTGTTCTTGGGTTGCGATCATAAAATAAGAGACTGGGTAGGTCAAACCATCTGCTTACTTTTCACAATTCTGGAGTTTGGAAGACCAAGAAAAAGGTGCTGGTAGGATGGGCATCTTTTCCTGGCTTGCATATGATGTGTTTTTTCTGTCTGCCTTCACATGGCCACTCATCCATGAACGTGTGTTGGAACAGGGGAGGCTGAGCTTATCTCTGTTCCTCGTCCTGTTCTCAATAAGGCAACAGTTCTTCAGATGATAGTCATGCTCTGTTGCTTTCATTGAAGTTTAATCATCTTAATGATTAAGATTAATCATCTCCATGCAGGCCCTATTTCCAAGCAAAAACATTTAGCATGTTAGCATTTCAATACGTGAACGTTGGGTACGAAATTAAGCCTACCTGCATTAAAATTCATGGCTATTCTGCAATACTTGACAATTATAATGTAGGAAATCAATATATGAAATGACAATCATGGGATTTTCTTCTTTTCAAGTTCAGAATTTAACTACAACCTTCCTTCCCTGACTGTGGCAGGTTAAGAATAGCTGAGCTGACTGGTACAAAATACAACACCTGGACCATTCTAGAACATTTCATCTCTAGAAAGATTTGTTTGAGTATGTGAATTCTTATGGGCTGATGTGTTTCATGTTCAGACTCCAAAATTTAGAACTTTGCAGACAGATTCTGCCATAGTCTCACTCCTATCCTGACCATTCACTTATATTGACTTGATCCATGTGAGTATTTCTTGAGTACTTATGCAGTGGGTGCTCTTTGGCTAGCTGGGAATATGGCAGTATTAAAGATTGACTAGTTTTTGGAGAAAACAGGAGAGGTAAGCAAAGAAATAAAGTTTTAAAATACAAGATTCATGTACTGAAGAAAATAAAGAGACATGGGCAGGAGGGAGGCATAGGGGACAATTTTCATTTTCTGGTGAGGACAGTCCTCTTTGGTATGATGTTATGTAAAATTAAAACTTGATGGGTGAAGGAGAAGTTCCATCTGGGAAACCCAAGGAAGACCAACGGATATGGGAATGAGTGCACTTCTCAATCTCTCCTTCTGGAACATCATCCTGAGAGGCAGGAGGAGGTTACACATTCTGCACAGCAGTTGATTAAGAACCTGCTTAAGAAAAATATGGATATTTTTCTTAAGTCAATAAGAATCAGTTTGCAACTGAAAAATAAATGAAAGAAGAAAAAAAAACCACCCAAGATTCCTCTTTTAAAGCTTTGTTTGCTTTCACAGAAGCTTGACCCTGTGTAGTTGCCCTTCTTGGGTCTCTCCTGTTGACCTAACATATATGACAATATTCTATGGAGAAGTGATTTGCAGAAAGTCCTTTTCATTTTTATCCTCCCCCCCTGGAACCAACCCTTCTTTCACCTTCTAAGGAGGGACTGGTTCCACATCTCCTTCTCACAGGCAATGCCATCCTTTCCCTACTCAAATTCAGCCTGTTCCAATGACATATTCTGCGTACTGATTTTTTATTCTGTCAGTTTGTGAACTCTTCAGTTAGTTGAATTTTAAAGCCACGGTGGGAAGGAATCTGAACTTGCCTGTCATTTGCTGTTGCCTGAGGTCATTGCTGGGAGTCAAACGTACTCTTTGGAAGATCGCTTGAGAGGGCTATGCTCCTCTGTCTGCCAACTCTTCTGTCTCCCTGCTCTAATTGCACCTGTTGGAGTCCGTCTGGTGTGATATGAAGACATCTGAAGCTTTGAAAATAGCATGTGTTCACTGAGATATTGACAGCTCCAAGCTTCACAGTGGAAAAGGCAATATATGAATGAAATAACTTGAGACACATGATAGGAAATATGAAGATCAAAATCAAGGAATGGGGATGGGATGTTTTTCTTAAAAGGCACCTTAGAAGGGAATGGTGTAAAGGATAGCAGATTTGGGGGGTGCTTATTTAACATAAAAAATAATCAGTGAACAGTGAAGCCAGAGGCAGTGAAGGCAAGGCTCACTTGGGTATGCTCAGTGATGGGTCCATTAGTCAACACCCTTCTTCTCTGATGTCTGTATGCCTTTCAGGAAGTGGGCTACTTGTGCACCAGGTGACAGCTTCTAGCAGGTATCCCTTGTCCCCTGGAGCAGTGCATTTGGTGAGGACCTTATTCATAAAAGTCCCCGTGTCATTCTCTATCCTGTAGGGTCAAACACCAACCTGTGAAAACACCCTCCGAACTTCCTCAGGCCTGAGGTGGTGTGGGACAATGGTCTGTATTCTATCAATTATATTTTAAATAAATGCTGATTGGTCAGTAGCCAGGCAGGAAGTATAGGCGGGACAACCAGACAAGAAGTAGAGGCGGGTCAATGAGAACAGGAGAATTCTGGGAAGAGGAAAGCTCTTTTGCAGTCCTGGCCCAGCCACAGAAGAAGCAAGATGTGACCGCCTCACTGAAAAAGGTATAAGCCATGTGGCTAGTATAGACAAGGATAATGGGCTAATATAAATTATAAGAGTTAATAAGAAGCCTTAGCTAATGGGCCAATCAGTTTACAACTAACATAGACCTCTGTGTGATTTCTTTGGGACTTAACGATTGTGGGAACCGGGCAGGACAGAAACTCTTACAACACTGAAGCACGCCTCTGGGCTTAGTATCCTCCTTATCCTATTCCATTTTCTTTGTTGTTTTATTCCCCTTCTGGTACTGTGGTTCCCCCCATGTACAATGCTTACTTTGGCACTTAGTATCTAAAGTATAATAAATAGAGCTGCAAATGAAGTCAGTTATATATGTTAGGTATGTATAACAGCGCATTAAAATTATATTGAAAATGGCAACATATAGCAAATGGAACTCACAATATGTATATTTTATTAATATATATAATATGTATATTTTATTAATATATATATATATATATATATATATATATATATATATAAGAGCTAATAATGAGATTTCTTAGTTCCATCCTATTGAAGCATTGTAAGCATGCAGTGAAGAATCTAGATCAATTAAAATATGATACGAAAATACCCAATTTCTGTTGGTGACAAAGCAAACATTCATGTTACTAACAGTTGCCAGAAATTTAGCATATTTTTTGTGACTAAGCAGATTTTTCCAGAAAAATAACTGTAACAGGCTGGATTTATATGTAAAAAAATACTACTGGTTTAACTATGTAATTTTTTTGGCTTATTTACAAATAATACTCTAAGTTTCTGTTTGTTGACAGTAAAAACAAAGATAAACTTTTTTATCCATCAATGCCAAAGGCCACCTCAACTCTATCCACCAGCCTCAAACTCTAGATAGAACTTAAGAATCTGCAGCTGGAGACCTCCATGAGACAGGGAGATCAGGTGATCTATACATCCCAAACTGGTAAGACATACTCTGATTCTAGGCTTCATCTGTGAATGTAAATTATCCTTGAGAAAATAGTAAGGTCTGATGATGCTGGGAGCTTCATGTGTTGTGAGGATGCATTGGCTAATCATGGCTGCCCTGGGTATTAGAACAACCTGTGCCAGAGCCTGCTTCCCCGGCGACCCATGAACTTGGACTTAGCAGACACCCCTTGCAGGGTGATCCTGGGCTGCTGTAATTCCTCCTTGCCACAGGGTAATGGATGGCAGCGGGTGGCTCTGATTGCAGCCTTTCAGACCAGGTGAATACTTTCCACAGATGAAGGGGTTTCTTTAAGAAGAAGTAAAATGGATTTTCATCGCTGCCTGTTGGGATAATTCTTGCTCGGGGTCAGATTTCATTTGTAAATATCAGGCCATGGTAATACACATGCTATCACATGCTGTTTGAGGGTAGGAAGCAACAGATATTCCCTCTGCCAAGGTGTCATTCTGTATATAGTGGAGGTTGGCCTAGGTTTTATGATCCTCCTGCCTCAGCTTCCCAAATCCCAAGATTGCAGGTGTGTAGCATACCCAGATTTGGGTAGAGACTTAGTGAGGCTTCATAGGAGTTGCAGAGGTACAAAGTGCTTCCTGCCTCTCACACGAGAGCACATTTGGCTGGCACCGAGGCATGAGGGTCTCGCTAGACAGCACCTGGCCCAGGGGATGTCCTGTTGCAAGAGATCAGCTAGATCAAATTTACAGGGTAGTTCACAGTGGAGAAGCCAGACCAGTTTCCTTGTAACCTTGCCAACAGTTTCTTAGGAAGAAGAGGAAAAGCCAAACTTCTTCAAGGCTGGAGAGTATCCCTGAGGGTTCTTACGTGCATTGATTCCAACCTCCAGTTTAGTCACCTATGAGCCTTGGCCCTTTGTGTTCCCACTGATGAGAGTGCTCCTTCCTCATGGAGGATCTCATGACCTAGCCATCCACCTGAGTTTCCTGAGAGAGTTACTTAACTGTCACTTCAGGGAAAGCATCCCTTTGACTGTGGTTTGCTCTGAGCCTCTTTTTCAGGTCCCATGACTTGAGAGTTGGTGGAGAGAGCTCTTAAGGGAGATGTTAAATGTTACAAATTCCCTTTATTCCAGGAAGAAAGCTTAATATAAAGGCTGGGGACAGTGGCAGGGACATCTTCTAATTTGCATGCCCCAATCCTAAGGCTCCTAGTGTGGGCAGCAAGGGGGCCTTCTAGCCTGCATCTGTGTCAGGGTTCAAGCTAAGGATATGTCAGGCATCTAGTGTTAGAGACAGGCATCTAGTTTAGAGATAGCTTTCAGATAAGCTCAGTCCTCCAAGCCCGGAGACAGCCTCCAGATAAGGGCAGGTGGAGAGCAGGAAGCTTCTCTGGGGAGGGAGTTTCCATAATGCTGAACTTAGAGAGAAAGCTGCTAAGCTACAACAGATTGCAACCTATACCAGTGAGCAAAAAAACTCCCAATATATGACCATCCTTTTTATTTTAAAATACATTTTAAATTTAGAATTGACACAGTCATTACATGTACTTGGTGAACACACATGTGTATATGCATGTGGTGTTTAAAGGTCTGATCACAGCAATTCGCATGTCTACCACGCAGACATTGTATAGGTTACTTTTGTCCTTTATAATATAACACCTGAGAGAAGAAACTGAAGAGAAGAGTTTACTCTGTTTCATAGTCTGAGAAGGAACCCTCCATGGTATCAGGAAACAGGACAGAGTCTGTGGTGACCAAAGCATGCGTCTGAGACTTGTTTCTCACCTTCCGAGGAAGGAGGCAGAGACCTCAAGGCCAAAAATAGACAAAAATAGAGCTGAAGCCTTTAAAATAACAGCAAAAGTATAACAAATGCATATACCAGTGACATCATCATTTATGACTACGAAGGGTTTTTGTCCTGTAGTAGCTGTATAAATTATGCATTTATATGACTGGTATCTCAGAATGCATGTTTGTTCCAGAGTCACTACAGTCACCAAGTAACGTTGTCCTGTCCTGTGACGTGACAGCTACACAGTCACTCCTAATCAACCTGGAATGGTCCACTCAGCAGGAGATGGCATTTCTGGAATGTTCACATGGGTTGACGGTGAGCAGGATGTGTCTCAGAGGACAGAAGTCTTGAATATGTGTTTGGACTGGATCATCTGTTCTGGCCACTTTCAAGTATAAAAGTTATGATTTACTGATTTCATGAAACACTGCTGAGATAAGAGCGCTACGGACACAAAGCTACTATTCTCAGTTCCAATTTTGGAAGCGATGTTATAATCTCTGCTCGTTTTCAGTTTTAGTATTCATTTGAGCTTAGTGAATTTTCTCACCAGCTCCCCCTTTTGTATTATCACAATATCTAACAGCTCTAATCAGCCAATTTGTCTTGACAAAAATTACATGCATGGCCGTCCCTATTCACAGCACGGTTATGTTCTTTAGAATCTCCATCCAACCATAGCCTCCCTCTCCTGGAATACCCAATATGTATATCCAGACATGGTGGTTTGGTTTTGCCAGAAGCTCCCTTATCTGTTTTTTTGCAAGCATAACTCACTTTAATTCTCATTGTCTGAGAGCATTGTTTTTAATCATCTCAATTCATGTGGAACTCATGTAGCTCCATTCAAGATTCAGAACGAACCAGCATTTTTTAATGGAATCTTTAAATAGATTGTTAGAAGCAATTGTGTTCCCTCCTGTAATTTAGTCCCAAGCTCCTATTTTATCAAGAATGATATTTTCTTTTACCTGGCCTTGTCACTTGATCATGAGCAAGGGTGTACATTAATAAGATAAAGTCCTTAGTCAAGTTTAGAATCCTCTATGAGCTCAGATTTTTGTCTGCCTTGCAATTATCTGGAACACTGTTCATATGTTCAGGTTGAAATTGGCCACACTGTTTTATTTTGGGTCAAATGCTCAGCAGTATTACTGCCAGTTCAGGTTGTTGAGGTTTCCAACGGTCCACTGGGACACATTCGGAGTATGCAGATCTCCTCTCGGTTGGCATTCTACTCTTTTGTTGGGAGATAAAGTAGAAGTTTTTAAACCATTTTAAGTAGGATCTCCTAGGGGGCTACACAGTAGTTGGGGTCAGTTAGACTAGAGAGGGCTGTTCTATATGGGTTGTCCCCCAGAGCAGAAAGCGAACTTTTAGTGCTTTAGAAACAAAACAAAAGGAAGGAACAACAGTGACAGACGACAATGACAGCAAAGCCTGTTTGCTGTCCAGGCAAAGGAATTCTGGATTTGCAGATCTCTTTGCAGGGTTCTATTTGGAAAGACAATGCGCTTATTTGAAGAGCAGAGCAGTCTGCTCCTATACGCTTTTCTTTTCTTTTGCCTTGATCAGCAAACAGCAGAGGGCATCGTGATCTTCACTCAGATCCCGGCATGTGTGGGAAACCTACTCCTCTCTGTAGACACTCCCATGTGGACTTCTAGACATTCTGCTTCAAGTCACACAGCTTTGACTCACATGCTGGAGCATTGGATTTCCACTGACTTCTTTTGAATTACTCAAAAACTGGAGGCAAAGATTTAAAACAGAAAACATGATCAAAAGGGAAGATGAAATAATTTTGAAATTATCTATTCTTAAGTCCTATGTTTCTCTGTTTTCTTTGGGTATTAGCCTTGCACATTGAGATTTTAGCGATAAGAGCATGGAGACTTAATTACAAAACTTAATCAAAAATAACTGCCCCTTTCCCCCTTAGATATTCAATTTTCCCATTTTCTCACAGAAACAACAAGGCAAACACAGGCATATTTAGCTCTGACAATAGTTGTGCTTCCCTGAAATTTACATTTAATCAATTGCTGGCAGACCAATTCATATTTTAGCACTAGGAGCTGCGTTGCAGAAGCGTTATGCTATTTAAAGGAATCTTATTATGGATTTAACAATTAAACCCCTAGCACACCTGCTTTTACAGACTTGGAGCTCTTAATAATGGCATTCTGTCGAAAAATGCCTCAAGTTTTATAAATGAAGGCATGTTTTACATGCACTAGGGGAACACTCTCTTAAAAATACAACCTTCTGCTGAACCCCTCTCTAAATACACTTCATGATTCATTTAATAATTTATTTTTGACTCAGTGTTTCTTAAAGTAGGGCACAGCAGGATTACCTTTCTTCATCCTGCAGGGGTGCCCTGAGTTGGGTAATTAGTTAATATCCACAGCTTTCCGGAGAAATGAATAAAACATGGGGTGCTGTACATTCTTCCTCCTCTCTCACCTTTCCTCCTTCTCTCGCTCAGGTAGGCCTGTAGTAGTTGAAAGACAGCAAGAAGGTCGCTTAGAATTTACTCCATCTCAAGGGCTTGCCGGTGCTTTTGTGGAGAGGCATGCTTACTGTGTGAAGGGGAAGAGGAATAAAGATAACTCAACCAGAAGCATAAGACAATGGGAACAATGGGAGCTTAGAAACCACAAATTGATCACAGATGAAAGAACTTGCATACAGACAAAACAAACACCGATTTTTCTATTTTAGGCCTGGGATGCAGAAGAAAATAAAAGTACATATTTCACTGTTCATCTCTTGCACGCTTCCTTTTTAATCACCGGGAAACTCATCCCATCTCCTTCATTCATGGAAACAGTTAAAATAATCCCCAATTCATCTCTCCATGTCTGCTCCCTGCTTAGGCACACACATGCACACACACACACACACACACACACACACACACACACACCACACAATTCACACATATACACACAGATCACTCCACACACATACACAGCACAGAAGCATCACACATGTCATATCCAAATCACACGCATACACCTCACATTCACAAGTGCACAGATTCTGGTCCCTGTTCCTTCGGAAGGTGGTGGTCACTGTCACCATTGTGTGGGTGTGGGAGACAATGGTATGTGAGGCGTCTTCTGATTTTCATGGGTTTCTTGAGGACTTTGTGAATATAGAGGTGGAGATGAGACCTGTTTTTCCCTTTTTACCATCACCAGACCTATATGGGATTCAAGCTGGCTTTTCAAGAAAATGGACATTTGTAATCTCCAGTGAATAGAGGGGGAAATGCTCTGAGATGTTTTCTGAGTGTGACGTGGTTGTTACATGCATCAACCCACAGCCGCTGTTGTTACTTGCGGTGGATTAAGACAGTGAATATTCCAGGAGAGATAGGGCAGGGATGCCCAAGGACCTTACTCACAGCTACAAATCTTTTAGCAGCTGATAGCTGCTGAGGGGAGAAGGAGGCTGCTCACACCCTCATCCATGTGCATGTGGTCAACACAAACTAGACACCAGGCTAGTAACAATAATAGAAGAGTTAATGAGACCAGGAAGGAGTGTTCCATGGGGAGTTGGAGGGAGATAGTGGAAGATGTATTTAATCAAAATATATATGTGTACGGAATTTTTGGAGAATAAGTAGAAATATTATTAATAAAAGAAAAAACAATAGGTATTCTGTAGTTGGAGTGGTGAGCCGCTTCCCGCCACCCGGCTAGCTTTACCCGAAATAACAACACACAAATTGTATCTTTTAAACACTGCTTGGCCCATTAGCTCTATCCTCTTACTGGCTAACTCTCACACCTTGATTAACCCATTTCTAATGAATGTAGCACCATGAGGAATATTCTTAACCTACATCCATCTCGGAGAGGAGAGCTATGGCGACTGGGTCACTGCCTTCTTCCTCCCAGCATTCTGTTCTGTCTTCCCCACCTACCTATGTTCTTGACCTCTCAGGCCAAGCAGTTTTCTTTATTTAACCAATAGACAGATGACCCTCCTCCATCAGTATTCCCTATTGGAAAAGGCAGTAATTGTTTTTTAAATTGATCTTATTGTGCTATACCTTCCCCCCACCCACTCCGCTCCATTCCTTCCCTCTTCCCTTCTTCTCTTTCCCATGACCCTTATGCTCCCAATTTACTCAGAGATCTTGTTTTTTCTCCTTCCTATGTAGATCCATGTATGTATCTCTTAGGATCCTCTTTGCTGTCTAGGTTCTCTGGGATTGTGGGATGTGGACTGTAGGCTGGTTTTTTTTTTTTGAAGGCATTAATTGTAAAAGGAAAAGGCAAAGAACTGACTCTCTGTACTTGTTTATGTGTACTGTTTAGCATATCAGGCATATTTAAGGACCAGGGAATTAGGGATCTCAGTCTTCACTTTTACAGTTAGAAGATCACCTACTTATGGGATTTTTCTCATGCCCTGAAGCAATGCAACCTTCCATGCAATACTTTTCAGAGATCCATTTAGACCTTGGTCACGTTATGGGATCCTTCAGTAGCTGTTTGGTGTTTGCCTAGGAAAGCAGGCATTTTCGAGGCTTGTATTCCCACTCCCTGTAGGTCGCAGCATCTTCTGTGTGTGAACAAATAGGGTATATCTGTGAAAATGCAAAAGAAAATGTCAATCACCAAAAATAAAAGACAGCAATACCAAACGGTTGGGCTGCAGAGAGTTCATACATCTGTAAATCATTGGACCTAGGAGACTCCAAAGCAGAAACTGCAGGGAACTTGTCTAGCTCCCGAGTCATGCAGGGCCTTCAACACTCCCATGGATTTGCATTCTGAAGACATGATTTGATCATATAGGAAGCAAATGACACCCAACGCAGCTTTTGCTTGCATTTGATATATTTAAATAGCTTAACAAATATGAAGCATAATTCACACACTATACAATTCCCTCCTTGAAAGTATGTACTTAAATATTGTTGAGCATATTTATAGGGAGGTGTAAGACAACTACCATAATCTAATTATATTGCATCTTCATTTACTTTAAAAGAAAGGCTATACACATTAAAAACCCCTTTCTACATTATTCTCTCTACTTCTGCTTCAGCGCTAATAAGCCGTGGTCTATTATCTCTCTCCAGACATTTGTTCTTTCTGCATATCACAGAAACAGACCCACACAGCATGGTGTTATTTGTGACAAGACTTTTCATTTGGTGTAATGGCTTCTGGTGTAAGCATCTTTGGAGTACATGCCAGTATTTCATTCCTTTTATGTGGCCAGACAATATTTCATCCTAGGAGTCAATGCAAATTTTAGTGATATACTCATCATTTGACAGTATTTGCATATTTCTGATTGCTAGTTATTAACATGGACTCAGGAATCTTTTGTTGTGGTGAATGAGTTTTCCTGGAAAGACTCATACTTACGCTGAACCTGCTCCAAGATTAATTGATTAACTGATAAAAACTTCAAAGATCTTGGAGGGGTTGGAATGTTGCAGGATTGGAGTCTAATTATAATTTATGTTGGACCTCTTTTAGCTTCTTAATAGGCATTTGTTACTCTGCTTTATATGTGACCTAATATCTCTGTGTGCGTTAGGTACATCTTTAGGAATGTACAAACAGACCTCTAGCTGCTACCCCTGGAAAAGGCTAAGAATGACACCCGCTAGCATCTGAAGCCTGCAGCTGAGACTTTCTGTAGCTCATCTATCTATTGTTTCCACCAATGTGTTTTAAAAAATCCTTGATTTATGACTTCCTTTGTTTAGTTATTATAAAAGCTTCCTTAAAGTCTTTCCACCTTAGAGCATGGAATTTGGGGTAACCTGGGTCTGTGTTCCTGAATGGATCAGAGTTACTGTATTTGATTCTAGAAATTTCTCTCTCTCTCTCTCTCTCTCTCTCTCTCTCTCTCTCTCTCTCTCTCTCTCTCTCAGTTTCTTACAAACAGGGTTTCTCTGTATAACAATTCTAGCTGTCCTTGAATTCCCTTTGTAAACCAGGCTGGCCTCCAACATACATGCACACATGCTTTGCACACGTACAGCACACACATGCACACACATTTCCCTTTATTTGCTACACAAATACTATTCTTCTCTAAAATCATTTTTAAGAAATTAAGTTTTAATTTTAAGTTTTATTTTAAATTACTTTCAAACACACCCCCTTTCCACATGATTATAAATGTATCTTTAAACAATCTCTTTAATATCTCATCTCTGAAGATTATTAAAATGCTTTTATTTTTAAGGTGTCTTTTAAAAATGTAATATTGCTTCATAGAAACATATAGTATTAATTTACAGCCCTTAATATACAGTGGATGTCTAATGTATTTTAAAAAGCAAAAGAAGGATGCTGGACATTTTCAGTTAGAAGTCAATTATAGTAGGCTTTCTAATTAGATACTGGTCTGACTTGTTGGGATGGAGACTCATTAGCATGTAAAGCTCTGGCCCACCTGAATGTTGGCGTAAGGAAACAAGGACTCATATTGTGTAGCAAGGATCAAACTTCCCTTTGTCCGTCACGACTTGCAAAACCTTGACCTCTGTGTTGCTCACTAGCTAAAGGAGCCCTTGGTTTGTCCCCTTCACCTCTAGGGAAGCAATTATCTCTATTGTACTTAGAAAAACTGTAACTCATACAATCTCTTTCTCCTCCCCAGGAAGTAATCTGCTGGAATTCAAAATACAATTATCATGCTTGACCAATTTCCTGTATCCCGGAGCTGACCGTTATTAATGGCATCCAATTATTCATAGCGATCAAGCAGTCGACCTTGCTAAGTAGATCACAGTGGTTGGCATTTGACAGTCAGCCTGCTGGCCGTGCATAATGGAAGGAGACAATGTCATATCCTGGTTGTCCTCAGTAAGAACAACATGCCACTTGCAGCCTTTTCCGAACGCTGTAATAACTTGATTGCAAGGTTTAGTCTGTCATTATGTTAAATGCATACGTTTATAAATGCTGGCGGTAGCAGAGGAATGAACTTGGTTTAGAAGAGCTTCCTGTTTGGACTTTCCTTGTGCCATTGCAAATCAACTGGCTGAAGTCTGGGGAGATAGGAGGTTTTCCAAGCATCAGTTTCTTCAGTTAAAAAAATGAGGGCAATTTCTCTCCCTTCAAGGGTGGTTGTGAGCACGAAAATGATGTCATTACCATGGAATGATCTGGTAAACAAAAGCCACTCAGTCACTGTTAGTTTTTTGTTCACAATGTCAGTCAGAGCCTAAGTTTCAGCAGCAGAGAAAGAAACAGAATAAAGCCTTTTATTTGTTCACCAAGGTGAAGGGCAGACTTTGCCTGTTGGATGGAGGCTGCTTTTCATCCTGCCTGGTCTATGGGCTCACAAGTCAAAGGTTTTCCTTTCGCCTTTGTGGTATTAAAGTGTAATATTTGTTTGTAGTAGAGGGGAGTAAGCATAAATTCTGACATAAATTTCTAGGTGCTTGGCTTTCGACCCCTCCATTCCCTTGCTTCTATTTTTTTTTTCTTCTGACTCAGATGATCTATAACAGGTTTGATTCAGCTACAGAGAGGGGCAAATTGTTTTCTTTAGAAAGGGCATTCATTTTCTCATGCCATGAGGAGGGAATGTTCACAATGCACTAACTTTGAATTTTAGTCCAGGCCATCCTAAGGGGGGTGTGGGTGGAAACACACACACAGCTGTGTTCGCTCCTGACATCAACAGGTCTGACATAGGTAACCTGACACTTCCTTATTATTATTCTCTTGAATCATTGTTCTCCTGTCACCGAGAGAGTTGCTCCAGCATTCTTCGCATCCCAACTTAAAAAAAAAAAATATGCAAACACTTAGGATTGCCAGAGTGAAGTGAAAACACCGTGACCCCTTCACCGTGTCTTATACACCCAGTGGTTCAGTTCTGCTTATGGGAGGCATTCAACGTTCTGTGAACCATTAAGGAGCACTGAACAAAACTGCCTGAAGAGAAACAAGAAGCTAATTTCACAGAGCCTGTCTGATGGTGTTCGATTAACTCTGAGGGTAACTGGGGATTTCTTGGTGACCCGAGACATAGCCTCTGTTTCTGTGTAGCAAGTGGATCTGTAAGCAGGTAGAAGGGAGACAGAAAGGTGACTTGGGAATTCTCATATATTCAGCTTGCGGGCTGAACAATTTAGAAAGTGACCCTGCTCAGCAGAATGACATACTCATTACAGGGATACTTAAACCTGGATAGACTGAGCTTTCACTTGTGAGTCTTTTTATGTTATTACCAGAATTTTTCTTGCCCAAGAAGTAACAAGAGAGACAGTGCAGGCACTAGGCTTCAAAAGTTAAGTGCAGAGGGTTGAATGGAGGTTCCCCAAAATATTCATGTTCTTATTCCTGGAACATCGAAACGTGACCAAATTCGTAAAAGGGACCTTTGCAGATATAATTAAGGGTTTTGAAATTGCCTAAAGGAGCTCAAACCCAATGACAGAGAGGAATGGAACACACACACATACACATGTGCACAAACAAACACACATGCTCATATACACATTACATTCAGACAAATGTGTGCACACATATAAGTGTGTACTGTTAATGCACAACACACACAGACAGAGGCAAAGAGAGACAGAGGCACTGACAGAGATCAGAGATAGAGAGGGAAAGTGTGTGTGTGTGTGTGTGTGTGTGTGAGAGGGAGAGAGAGAGAGAGAGAGAGAGAGAGAGAGAGAGAGAGAGAGAGAGAGAGAGAGAGAGACCATGTAACACATAAACTGGAATTGGAATGACGCAGCTACGGTCAAGGAAGACGGTAACATCCATCAGGAACTAGAAGAGGCAATGGATGAAACATCTCTTAGAAGTTTCTAGGGAAATGAGACTTAATTACTTGGTCAAAAAAAGTTCCTTAATGTTAGACTTAATGATCTTTGGAGCAGGTAAACTTATTTATGCTCTTTTAGTCACTTTTGACATGTTATGGTAGCCATAGAAAATGAAACACAATATAGCATCTGGTATGGGGTTTTTATTCTATATGTTGTGGCTTTATTTTTCAGAAGAAATAGATCTTTTGGGCAGATAAATACATGTCTCCAAAAATTCATTTCCTTACTTTTGCCATCTCTTGTGTCCTCATTTACTAATTTACTCACTTTTTTATTCATTATTCATACTGTAATAAATATTCTACAGGAATATGGTAGGACAGTGAACAGAATACACACAGACTCGAGCCCCAGTGGGTTAATGCTCTAAGTAGACACACAAATGGAGAAGAGTAAATGCTCATTGCCAGGTAAGAGCTATGAAGAAATCTGGCTGGAGCAGCTACAAAGGACCAAAAAGAGGACGACTTTAATGCGGTCAGGGTGGTGGACTCCTGGCAAGGCAACGACCAGAGCAGGGAGTAGCGACACTGGTGTTGACTAAGTTTGGAGCCTGAAGACAAATGGGAGAAGTTATAGAAGAAAAAGAAAATTTTTGTTTTGAGAACTTCACTTGTTAAAACCAAGGGGATTGGTTTTAAATTTATCTATCATCTATTTCTGTATGTATCGATTTGCCCATCTGCCCATCTGTCTGTCTATCTTTCTTCTATCTATGATAACAAGTATGAATCAAAGGGTTTGCCTTTGCTGGCTAGAATACCGATGTTTGTCTTTGCTGGCTAGAATACCGATGTTCCGTCTATCTGGCAAAAGGCAATTTCTTGTGTTGACGTACTTTCTATCTAAGGGTCAGCTAGCAAACATGGCTTGCTTGCTTTGCTTTCTGACGCACCAGCAGAAGTTCTAAACAATATGTGAGTTGATGAGCCTGACTATGGCCCGGGACTTGTTTATTAGACACTGGGATGGCAACTTCCTATCATTTCCCTCTGGCTTGAAGTGTCTTTCTTTTTCCTTTCTTTCCTCATGTCTCTAGAAGTTAAATGAGCAGCGACCATTCTTGGTTAATAAGCTGAACCAGAGCAGGCAGGGTCTGGTGTGGCTCTCAGGTCTTCTTCTGCCACGTGCCAAGATCTAGCACAACCTTTGTTCTTTTGAGGGAGTGACAGCCTTCTGTGTCTAAAAAGTGTGCCATAAACGGCAAACAGCCGGTGAGAGTGGAGCGCTGTGCTGGGAGGAGAAGTCTCCTTGGGGAGGGCTATGATTTCTCTGCAGAATTCTTTAGCTCTTGCTGGCTCAGTAAACATGGGTCTGAGTTTAAATTTTAAAAAATGACATTTCTTTTGCTTCATAGATCAACATTTAATGATAATGTTTCCACTTGATGTTTCAGCTATAAGAGGGCAAATTACGCATGAAATTGATGTACATTATTCCATAACGAACTAATCTGATAGAAAAATACATTAGGTATTGATATTGAAAACAAGCCATTTACAACTATTAAGATATTTTGCAAAGCAGAATCATATCTTCAAAACACCAATGAGTGGAAATTGGGGGTCATTCAATCGTAACCAGAGGAATGGAGCATCATGTCTTCCTTTCTGACAGGTGTTTGCTCATCCATGGCTGTAGATTGCAAAATGATGAGTAAAATTCTTTCAATTTCTTATTCAATGACATCATTTCCCAAGTGATAAGTTCCACATAATACCGCATTCACAACCTCCTCCTCGCTTTCAGCTCTGGAAACAAGCTGATGAATAAGAAGCGGTCATAAATTTGAGTTTGTCAAATACTCTTTAGCGGGAGCCCTTATAGATGCTCTGCAGATTATTAAGTTTAAGTGTGACTCCTCAATTCATACACGATGAATTTTCCAGTTTCGTTTAAAAATCCTGTGTTTATGCCAAACCAGATCTATGTTAGTACTACAGGAATTATGGTCTGTAGTCAGGGAGATTTTGAGTGTAACATGAAATGTGCTGTTAGATACAGCTACTCTCCACAGAATAAAGACTGTAAGAGCTTGAGGAGGCCTCAGAGATGATGTATCCTGACTTCCCACTTTTACACCCCATGGAAATGAAAGGGAAGTGACTTTGTAACTCATTAGTTTCATCATTAGCTGTGTGTTGTTCCCAATTCCCCTCCGTAATGAGCTTGGTTCTCCTCTGTACGCTCAAGAGTGCTTGCTCAGCAACGGTCAGTAAAGGAGACAAATTCATTCTCAGCATCTCTTCTATAAACCCAGTTTCCTTAGTAAATATACCTGGGAGACTAGGAAATCCAAAGCAGGTTGTTTTAACAGCTCTATCTCATAGACGATGGCCTAGATTTGGATAACAAAAGTAGTTTTACATAATATCTTTGCCCTTATTAAGAGAAAAAGTACAGAGCTTTGTGTATACTCTTAGTCATTTGGGAAGAGTGGAGTTAACAGTATTTTGGAGGATTCTTTTCTGTAAACATGGCTGAGTAGGTACCCTCTGGGTGTAAAGGTGTGCCAATGACTAGATGATTTGGGATCTCAGAGTGATGATGGGATGGAGGTACCTGGATTCAGGAAGTGACATTTTGTTGGCAAGGGAACCCGAGATGCTGAAGACACTGTTCAGGGCTTATTGTGACAACAACACGGTTGGTAAGGGAGGTCCGCATAAAGCTGGAGAACTAAATGCTGGGTTTGATGCAAAATCCAGACTTTAGAAAGAGTCCTAGTTTTGACATTTGGTTTGTCAGTGGACAGTGGAGGGGGACAAAAAGTGACGTTTTTCTACAACAGGGACAGAGGGGACTAGAGAAGAAAGAGTTTCAAAGTCTATTGTAACACATTAATAAAAGTATATTAAGTCAGTTTTAAAACCTAAAACCAAAGTTCATTTTTTCATCTGTTTCCTTGGCATTGGGGAGAAGACTTTGTGATGAAGTCGACCTTCCCCACAAGCGGACTTAGCGTGAGCAGGGCAGGTCCACCTGTATTCCAGTGCAGATGTGACCTGCTTCCTTTGCTTGGCCCCTGGGCCTGATGTCAACCTTCTTCCCAGAGACTTTCAAGTTGGAAATTTTGGGGCTTCTGTGTAAATAAATTCTTCACAAAATCTGGAGCTGGCATTCTTTAAGTGACTTTTATTAGTGAGCAAAAGCAGGAAATGTTATTTCTTTTCATAAATCCCAATTTCAACGTGCTAACTCGATAGTAATTAAAGTGACCTTTTATGTATTTGAAGCTTAATTCTCGGGGTTACCAGATGGTCAGCCCCTGTCTTCTGCTATGAGTCTAGTTTCATTTTTGCAGGTCACGTTTGACATTTTATCAGCATTCCAACTATACAGAGACACTTGAGTTCAAAAACAATATAAAAATTAACATCTCCTTGAAAATCATTCCTCTGTTGGAAATAGTACGGGGTTTACTTAACTCACTTTTATTTATAGTTAACTGCACATGCTCACAGTGTTATCCTTTTCTTGGCCTTATCTCTACCATATAGCAACTCTGTATGAGTCTGAACTTTAAGCCCATCTCAGTGCTCCTTCTCCAACTAACCCGCCTGTCTCCACACTTGGTGAGGTTTCCTGTGCTTACCGCTCACCATGTGGATCAGTTCACCACCTATACTCATATTCCCAGGGCAAGAACTCAGTCATCACCCCTTTTAGGGTGTCAGCTAACCTAATTTTCCTAAGTTCCCCTTGCTAAAATTAGTTGCTCTAAGTAAGCATTGGAGTATCTACTTTTCATAACTTGAGGTCCAGTTTCTGACCTGTCAGTCTGTTGAAGTCATCACAAATCCTGTTTCTATTTTTCAGCTCCACTACTGTGCAGACTGCAGGCTTGGGATCCAATTTACAAAACTTATTTTCTTGATCTGCCTTTTATTTCTGAGAAGTAGTATTTCTAACCATCTCCACTATCTGCTTCGTTACTAGGCCCCGTGGGATTAGCCCCAATTTAATCATTGCTCCCAATCCATGTCCTTCTCTGCCTTTTACAGAGTAGATTCTTTCGTCTAGTTGCATGTCATGCCCCATCCCCTGGACTCCTTCTTCTCTCTCTTTCTTGTCCTTCCTAGATATATAGTTCCATTAACAACACATATAATATCTCAGTAAGCAATATCCCTTGTATATCTCTTATGCTCATTCTGACATTCAAGACTACCTCTATCACTTCTTATGTCAAAACATGACTAGATGCCAATACTGGAAGCCTCCCATATTCAAACAAAAAGCAAGAATTTGGGCTGAGGGTGAGGCTTGGTGTTATTGAGCTTTTGCTTGGCATGCATGAGGGTGTTCTGGATTTGAGTTCAAGCACCATCAAAAGGAAAATAAAATAAAAATATGCAGAGTCCCCACTCCAAAGACCAAACCACATTTTTTTAAAAAAAGAAACAGCACCAGAACACTGTCACAGGGCTAGTGAAAAGAGGGTTGGGTATCAGGGCAATCTCATATGTACTGATGTCAGAACTTCACCCAGTTCCATCTGACAGATTGCGATTCACCTAGATACACTTTCCACACATCTGACAGCCATACATGGCTTAAATAATTAATTCTTATTTGAATTAAGGGTCACTCTTGATAGCACGGTTCTTTCCTTTAAGATAACCACTTTCATTCAATGTAAAATCTTTCAATTAATTGAAAGAACACACTTAAGACTTTTGACTGCTGCGTTTTAGTAACATAAGTACAGCATGAGGGTTTCCAGGGTAGCTGGGTTTTGAGCATTTATCTTCAATCGATTGTTCAAAAATAATTTTCGCTGAAAAGTTTTCTCCTGTATATCCTGGGATATCATCTGGTTTATGAAAGAAGATGGAAGAAAAAAACCTGAACACTTGTTTTCAGAATGCATTTGATAATATCTTTTAAAGCTAGGCTTTATGTTCATGTACAATGATGTGGGCTTTGTAGAGATCAGTGGCAGAGGCCTCTTTCAAACTTGTTTTAAATAAGCAACGAAATAGGCAGAAACTGAAGTTTTTCAATCCTTTAAAGTTACTGCGACATGATTTATGGCTCAGTGCATGGGCGTTCTTGGTAAATACACCATGTGTTCTCAAAACAGATGTGTATGTTTCTGCTTCTGCAGGTCAGCCCTTAGGCCATCAGTCTTTTTGTTTACTGATTTTTCTCTTTATCTATGGATTTCTAGGAGGGTTTGAAATCCCCCACTCTACCTGTAAATTCCTTTAATTTATTTATTGATTTTAAAAGTTTCTGTAAGGTTTTGCTTTACTTATTTTCAGGATTTGGTTTTAAGTGCACTTTCATTTTTAAGTTTTCACAATGAATTCTTTCATCATTATGATTTCTTTATCTTTAGCCTTGGTAATATCTCTTGCTTTAATGTCTACCCTGTCTAATGTCAATATCATCACTGTAGTTTATGATTAGCACATAACATAAGTTTTTCTCAAGAATTGCCTTCTGACCTATCTTTTGTTCCCTCTTTTGGCATGTGTGTGTATATGTGGTGTGTCTGCATGTTCATGTGCACATATATTCGTGGATGTGTATGCAACTATGTACACATGACTATAGAGGCTTGATGCTGTGTATCTTTTTCAGTCATCATCTATCTTGTATACATGAAGCATGGTCTCTCACTAGAGCTCAGTGATTTGGCTGCTGTTGCTGTCTAAGTGGCTGCAGGGATCCCCTGTCTCCTCTTCCTGTATACTAGGATTGCAGATGAGCTACCACACCACTTAATAATTTATATAGGTTTTAGATATCTGAACTCTGTTCCTAGCACTTGGGTTGTCTTCTCGTCTCCAACACCTATGATCACAGAAACTCGCAATGCACATACAAAATATGTAAAAAAATTTAAAGTTTAATGTATATTGTGCTGTGGTTCCAACTAGTGTTTCCAAATTGTTTGCTAGTACTTTAGAGTTTTTATGATTTTTTTGATTCTTTCAGCATTTGTACATGATCTTCCTAATTATAATACTAATTAGTTTTCTTCTTGAGGCTCTTTTTGTCTAATTTTTAAATATAATCAATATGCCCTCTAATGCATACATTGTGTGTATTATATCTTCTGCCATCATTTAAATTCCAATCAATGTACATTTTTATAATCAAATACATCTTTTTATAAGCAAAAACATCTTTTATAGACAGCATGTATTGACATTGACTTTTTGCCCAGTCCGACAGTCTTTGTTTTTAATTAGAATCTTTAATCTTTTTATATTTAATGAAATTAATGATATAGTTAAGTTTAAGACTCATTTTTTTCTAATACAGCCATTCTTCCTTCCCCTTTTCTATTTGAGTGTCCTTTAGTATTCTATTATTATCATATTTCTTTGTATATATCACTTAAATATTAAGAGTTTTGATATTGTAACGTGTTAAAATCTAGCTTTATGTAATGTTATATCCTAATAGTTAATGTTTGTATTCCCACTACTTCCCTATAATTTATATATCAGTGTTCTTTTTACTGTTGTTTTGATAATATTTACAGGATTAGAGAATAATTAAGTCATGATAGCAGAATGCTCATTCTGAGATCAATACCCTTGTGTGATGTGTGGTTAGGTGGAAACCTAATACAAGGGAAATTCCCAAGAATCTATAAGGAGGACCCCAGCTAAGACTCCTAGCAATAGTGGATACATAGCCTGAACTGGCCATGTCTTGTGATCATAATGGTGATTATCCCAATTGTCATCAGAGAGCCTTCATCCAGTAACTGATGGAAACAGATGCAGGTCCACAACCAAATATTGGGTCAAGCTTGTGAAATCCTGCTGAAGAGAGGGAGGAAGGATTGTAGGAGCCAGAGGGATCAAGGATATCACAAGAAAATCCACAGAAACAACTATCCTGGCTCATAGTCACTCACAGAGTCTGAACCAGGGAGCCTGCACGGGACTGATCTAGGCTTTCTACACACACACACACACACACACACACACACACACACACACACACACGACAGTTGTATAGCTTGGTATACTTATGGGATTCCTAACAATGGGGAACAGCAGCTGTCCTTAACACTGGCTGGCTCTTGGAAACTTATTCCTCATACTAGGTTGCCTTACCCAGTTTTACTAGCAGGGATGGTGCTTAGTCTTACTGGAACTTGATATGTCATGCTTTGTTGATACCCGTGGGAGGCCTGTCCCTTTCTGGTCAGAAAGAGGAGAAGTGGATTGAGGGGGGATGTGTACAGAGGGGAGGTGGGAGGGAGGGAATGTGAAGAGGGAGGGGATGTAAAATAAATAAATAAAATAAAAATTATAAAAAGAAGAGATGTGATTACCACTCCCTTTCTCCTTCATGGCCTAAATTGACTGACACTCTACTTTGGATATCTTCGCCTCCCAGATGATGGTTCCTAAGGTCTTCATGTTGTTTGAGACCGTACCCTTAAACAGATCGTCCTTGAGAGGGTAGTTAAGATTCACATACCATTGTGGTTCTATTGTCCCCTCCTATTATTTGTTTTATGTGTTTTACTTCTACGTAAGCCAAATGCACAATCTATTGCCATTAATTTTGCTTTAAGCAGTATTTTAAATAAAATTTAAGACATGTAAAAATAGGAAACACATTTATTGCTGGTGGTGCTCTTCATTCGGCATGGTGCTTCTGCAAAGCTCTAGAAGTAGATATGTCAGGCCTTATGGGTGATACAGTCCCTATCACAAGGGCCAACTTTGACAAGGAGAAATGAAAGAGCCATGGATGATTTTAAAGAAAATTATAGTGGTTCTTTTCCATTAAAACTTTACTTATAAATACATAATTTTGTTTTGCATAGTTTTTACTAAACCCTGAATTTTGGCTCATTTTAAAATGTCAATCTTTTGAATTTTCCCAATCACATAAGTATATGGAAATCATTCTGGCTCCTGAACAATAAAGTAATGCACTTGACTCTCATTTTTTAAGGTACAGACCTCAGAGCTGGGGTCATGCAACCTCAATCTGAAACTCATTTTATAATGTGACCAATAATGAATGACAAGTATTCTGTGTTTATTTTTTGAAAATTTAATTATTTCTTCTTTATCCTGAAACATAAAATCTGGGACCACAGTGTTTCATTTTCAGTGTTTTAAAAATGATGTTCTACAGCTTTATGGTTAGTGAGCTGTTTGTGATGTTTCTTCTGCTACAAGTGAAGTCTTCATTTGCTCTCCCAAGCTCCAGTCTGGAAGGACAGACTGCAGAAGCAGACACAACTGTTTCTGCCTCCTGCTCTTTGCTTTTCTCAATAGTCTACATTTCATAATCTGCCTTGTCAATCGTGTAGTGCCCCCAAACCATTACTTATATATTCTGTTCAGTTATATTCTTACTTTATAGTTAGAATAAACCCTAAGTCTATGGTTGTTATCATGGCCACATTTAAAATTATTTGGCTTTAGTTTAAAATAGAAGTAGTGATTAGTTTATGTTGTATTATAAAACATGACGCTTGGGGATGCAGAGATGGTTCAGTTAATGGTGCATATTACTTTTTTAAAGGACCCAAGTTCGGTTCCCAACATCCATGTTAGGTGGTTCACAATCACCTGTAACTCTAGCTCTAGGGCTATCTGCATGCGCACCTGCACTTATATACAAATCCACACACATCCATTTTAAGATGGTAAGATTAAGCCTTTAAAAGCATGTTTACATTCTAAAATATGCTTCATATATATCTCTGTCTCTCTTTCTAAATACTTAAAAATAAAAATTCTAGCTTTTAGACCACGAGGCCATTGCGGCAGTATGTGAAAAGTGAAGGAAATAACCTTAACTAATCAGCATTTGTTGAGCATCATCTATGTACCAGCTATTCTTAGGTCTTGGAAGTGTTGCTTTTGGTAGCCTAATGCCATGCAATCTTCATGTTATAGTATCAGTTTATAAAGGAAAAATAAAAACAATGTCACAGCAACAGACGGGGAACCACAGGTCTAAAGCATTGAGAGCGGAGAGTTGCCTGGAAAACAAGCTTTCTGAAGGAACTGCTGAACCCAGCTGCAGCTCTGTGCAGTTTCCTCACTCCTTCTGGGCCTCTCTCTCTTCTGTAGTAAAAGGAGTCACACTCAGTGGTCTTTAAGGCTTTCACCTATGTAACGCTTGTGACCTGATGCATGTCTTTTATTTCTTGTGTCTCATATCACTCATCTACCTTAAGGAATTAGGACACAGATAGAGGGGCACAGCATCTTGGAGCATCTCCCTTCTGAGAGCCAATGTGATTATTTATTCCAAGTGCACTTACATTCAAGAGAAGAAAAGAGAAGCTTTCCAAGCATAACAGCTAGTTACCTAACATGCAGGCTCTTATGTGTCCTCTGAGTCATATCTACTCTCAGTAGCTGCTGACAAAACAAGATTTTACTGCCCAAAGAGCAGCAGATCTAATATTTCTGCAAAAGAGAAGGCTGAATTTTATTTTGCCTTGGGTCATCAATAAAATTCTAGTCATGCTCTGATCCTATACTCTTTATTGTTCCCCATGAAACACCGTAAGTAAAAGAAAGCTTAACATTTTTCAAGCAGTTCAAAACTTTAGATAAAGAATTAAAAATGCCTGAAAGATGGCACGCAAGTCTTAGAGCTGAGGAAGGATAAACCCTGATTTTTTTTCCTGTATGCACATGTCTGTATTTGCCAGGGTCGTGCTGATTGTTGTACCAAACAGACTTTCATAGACAATGGCATTGAGCTAATAAGAATTTGCTTCTTGTCTATGCAGCAGTCTCTGGTAGGTAGGTTCAGCAGCGCAGGTTTCTTTTTGAGGACACAGAGGGTGGAGGCTCTGGCATTATTTGGGTTTGTAGGCAGATCAGGATGTGCTGATATAAAACTCTCATGGTTGCTGCAGTCATTAACATTCAGTTTACTAAAGGGGAAATAGAAAGAACTTTGCAAGAGATTTTGATGGGCAGGTCTTTGATACTGTTGAGTCCATCTATCTGGAAGCGTACTGGAGAAAACTTACATTTAGGAAATATATGCCAGATTGTCTGGATATTAACCTATGTTGTTAACACACATGCTCCCACGTTGCTGCTGGGGATCTCATATAGGACCTCACAAATGGTAGGGAACCACTCTACTACTGAGCCACAAGCCTTGTCCTTAGTGTCTTGGCCTAAACTTTTACATTGATTGCTTTGTTTTCTGTTTATTTATTGGATCTTGTTTTGTAATCTTATAAAGTGTGTCTGGAAAGGTTAATCTTGATTGTCAACTGGATTGGCTCTGGAAACAAATTCATCATGACGTAAGTGTTTGTTGTGGAATAGTAGCTGAAGTGTTACATTTGTTTATGCTGTTGAACATTCGTTTAATGATGTAAAGCTGTGTTTCCTTCTTTTATGTTGCATCTGTTTAACTCTGTGAAGTTGTGTTACTTTGCCTGCCTAACACACCTGATTGATCTAATAAAGAGCTGAGTGACCAATAGCTAGACAGGAGAGAGAAACAGGCAGGGCTGGCAGGCAGAGAGAATAAATATAAGGAGAAAAGAAGAGCTCAATAGAGCGGCAAACGAAGGAGAAGGAGAGGAGGACATCAGGGGTCAGCCACCCAGCTACACAGCCAGTCATGGAGTAAGAAGTAAATGAAATTATATAGAAAGGTAAAAGCCCAGAGGCAAATGATAGACAGGATAATTTAAATTAAGAAAATCTGGCTAGAAATAAACCAAGCTAAGGCTAGACATTCATAAGAAAGAATAAGTCTAAGTGTGTGGTTATTTGGGAGGTGGGAGGCGGGCCACTCAAAGAGTAAAGAAGAAATAGTAAGAACAAACAACAACAGCAACTACTACTACATGGGTTATTGCTGCTGCTGTTTTGATCCTTCCTAAACATCAGGACGCTCTCAACATGGACTGAAAGTGTCTTTCCTTCAGGAAGTTTCTAACTTTCAATGCCAGATTGGGAATCCTTAGGCATGCAGGCTCGGTTCTCAGTCTCTCCAGGGCAAAGACAGCCATTATTGTTGGACTACTCAGAACACACTATGTGAGCAAAACTAATACATTTATTTTGTAGTATATGCTCACTGTATCAGTTCTATTCCCCTAGAGACCCCTGACTAATGCAATGAGTAACTCTAATACTCTGTAAGTACCTGTTTTTAAAGAACTCAATAATTTATACATTTGGTGCTGGGAATAGAAATCAAGGCCTTGTGCATGTTGCTAAGTGCTCTATGATGGAGACATGTGCCAGATCCAAACACCACCTGTAATGATATTTTGATTGTGCTATAACAAATAAAATTTCCCCTAGGATCAGAGTGTGGAGCAAGCCACTAGTTAGCCATAGAAACTAGGCAGTGGTGGCACATACTGTTAATACCAGCACAAAAAAAGCAGAGACGGATGGATCTCTTTGAGTTCAAGACCACCCTGGGCTATATTAGATTGAAACAGTCTCAAAGAGAAACAGCCAGGCCGTGGTGGCTCACACTTTTAATCGTAGTAGTTGGGAGTCTCTTGCCTTTAATCCCAGCACTAGGGAGGTGGAGACAGGAGAGGATATGGCTTAGTGGAGAGAGGACTATAAAGATGGAGAAGACAGGATCTCAAGGCGTTCAGTTTGAGGATTTATGGAGACAGGATCTTGTCCACTTTTGTCTGAGGATTCAGTAGAGATAAAAGGTCTCTCTAGTGGCTGGCTCCTCTACTTCTCTCATCTTTCAGCATTTACCCCAATATCTGACTCTGGGTTTTTTTCATTAAGACCAGTTAGAGTTTGCAATACATTCATTCTACAACCACCTTGTAAAAAAATCCTGCTAACTGAGACAAATGGAATTTTATGTGCAGATTTCCTATAACTTTGCTGATTTCCACAAGGGACCCATTTCTCTCTTTTCAACTCAGCCTTCTTGAATGGAAGCCACTGTGTCTTCCTTTGAAGACTTGAGATTCCCATTGGGAAATGCCGAGATGCAGATGAACGACAATACTAATTCCACCTCAGCATCTGTCTTGTGCCAAAAGGTTCAGCACATTGAAGAAGGGCTTTTAAACACTCTCTAAACTGGTCTCTGTCTGTCACAAAGCCAAGTTTCTTTGCTGAGGGGAGAGGACTACACCTATTTGTGGGCACAAGGACAAATGTTTGGAAGGTAATTAGGAGGTATGCTGGTTTAGTAGAGTGTCAGTTGTAGCTTGTCTACTAGATCCATGACTTCACTGTCTCTGGCTAGGTTGATAACTTCCAGTTCAAGGCATGAGTTCCTTCTTGTTGAGTGGATCTTAAGTCCAATTAGTCTAAAACAATGAACTGAGCAAGGATGACAAGAGGCATGTTCAAGTAAACAGAGGAGGGCACAGGGGGGCCCAAATCTGCACAAAGAACTGTGGAGCAAGCAAGGAAACACTAAGACTAGAAGTAATCTTCTCCAGAAGGATCATGCCAACTGTTTATCTAATCCTAAATGTTAAGCTCTGAAAACAGATACAAGTAACATCATAGGCAGGCTGCATTTATTTATTTAGGAATACTTTATACCTGTGTTTACATGCACACATATCTATAGAGTAACAATGAAAAAGAGGTAAAGGATTTGAGACCATGGAGACCATTGAGAGCAAGGAGGGATAGATAGGAGGGTTGGAAGGGGAGAAATCAAAGGTCTACATTATGTAAATATATTATAATCTCAGAAAAAGAAATAATAAAACTCTCTAATCTACATACCTGTGTTATGGAGGAATCTTTTCTCCCTTCCGTATTAAAATACTAAAAAGTTCTATCTATCATCATATTTATAAGTCAATGTCCTGAAATTTCATGTAAAATCCAAGTGGTACAGTGGTACAGGTGATCATCTGATGTCAGGTAAAGGAAGAAACAAAGAAACAAAAATTGTGAAATACACACATCTAAAACAAACAAGCTCTCCCTGAATCTTCAAAAGAAACTCCCTCTGCATCCGATCCCTGAGACTCTACTCTTTGTTGTTTTCTGAACTGCTCTTTCACAGTCTCCATGAACAGTGTTACTAAGTTCAACAGCATACTACTTTGATAATGTATTCACAAATGAGAGATTTCATAAATATTCATAAATTTTTCAATTCATCAAGATACTGACACACCCACTCAAAAATGTGCTCTCTTTTTTTTAATTTATTTATTTATTAAAGATTTCTGTCTCTTCCCCGCCGCCGCCTCCCATTTCCCTCCCCCTCCCCCAATTAAGTCTCCCCCCAGCCCGAAAAGCAATCAGGGTTCCCTGTCCTGTGGGAAGTCCAAGGAACCCCCACCTCCATCCAGGTCTAGTAAGTTGAGCATCCAACCTGCATAGGCTCCCACAAAGCCAGTGCGTGCAGTAGGATCAGAAACCCATTGCCATTGTTCTTGAGTTCTCAGTAGTCCTCATTGTCCGCTATGTTCAGAGAGTCCGGTTTTATCCCAGGCTTTTCCAGACCCAGGCCAGCTGGCCTTGGTGAGTTCCCAATAGAACATCCCCATTGTTTCAGTGTGTGGGTGCACCCCTCGCGGTCCTGAGTTCCATGCTCGTGCTCTCTCTTCTTCTGCTCCTGATTTGGACCTTGAGATTTCAGTCCTGTGCTCCAATTTGGGTCTCTGTCTCTGTCTCCTTTCATCGCTTGCTGAAGGTTAATATTGAGGATGCCTATATGTTTTTCTTTGGGTTCTCCTTATTTAGCTTCTCTAGGATCACTAATTATATGTGCTCTTTTAAAAACCACATCCATCCTTGCAACTGTGATCTTCAGCTTGATTGGAAAATTCCAACTTTGCTCTTAATTCAGAGTTCTATTGTGATATAGTGATAGGAACTCTGTATATTCAATGTTTAGTGTAGGGAAAGCTTGTTTTGTAATATTTCTACCTTTGAAGACAACGATAATTGGAGAAAGTGTATAGATTCAAACAGAAAATCGTGACACACTTTCGGAGTCATTGATACACAACTGAAGAACACTGAACAAAGATTTAGAGCTGAATTTTTTTTACACATGTTAGGAGCTGCAAAAGTGATATGTTCTCTGGTATGACATGTTATTATGGTTTTACAAGGGCCACAGGTATCTTGTGGTAGGAAGAACATCAATTTTAGAGATAAAATGATTTGAATTTGATTTTTGGCTTTTGAATACTCACCTGACTCAGAAATATGTGGTCCTCAATTTCTTCAAATTCAGGTTTTTCATCTTTAAAACACATTCTTTGGGATTCCCGTGTGCACAAACATGTGTATATCTCTATGTCTTTATGTGTTTCTTTTGCTTTTTCTTTTGGCTTTTTTCCTTCTGTCTGTTTTGTCCAATTCTGATTTATTTTTGTTTATTTTATTATTACTCATTATATGCCCTCCTGTTTTTCTAATGAGAGACAGAAAGGATTTGGCTGGGAAGGGAGACAGAAGGGATATTGGAAGAGTTGGGTTGAGGTGAAATCATTATCAGATACATTGTATTAAAAGGAATCAATTTTCAATAAGAGAAAGAAAATAAAACAAAAATTAATAGAACTATGAATACTTTTACCTATTAAGAGAGAAGTTTCTTAAGATTTTATGAGGGCGAATACAGAAAGTAGTTGGATAAATTGTGGAAAACAGTTATGTTCTTTGTAATAACAGTTATATAAAACATGAAGGGTCATATTGTCTAGTGTAGGATTAACAGATGCAACAGAATGTTCTAGAACAATTCTGTTCAATAGAGAATAGTACAATGGGGGAAATAATATTTGTACCATGCAATATGGTGGCTATTGGTCACTATGTGGGTATTTCAGATCTCAAAGTATGACAGTACCTCTAAGGAACTGAGAACTTTTAAAAAATTAAATTTGCAAGTCTAGATAATAGCAGGGTTGATTCTGCTGTTTCCTTGATTAGATGACACTTTCGCTTTGTCATTTTCCTCCACCCCACTACCATTAGCCGTTTCCCCAACCCTCCTCTCTCTAGCCTCCTGCCCTTCTCCAAACAGCCCCTTTTTGCTTCTGTGTCCCATGTATTCCATTGTTCTCTCCTTTGGTCCTCCTTTCCAATATCTCAAGAGCCATCAGAGAGCCTTCATCCAGCAACTGATGGAAACAGATGCAGACCCACAGCCAAGCACTAGGTAGAGCTCTGGGAATCAAGTGGGTGAGAAAGGATTATAGGAGCCAGAGAGGTCAAGGACACTAGAAAATCCATCCACAGAATCAACTAACCTGGGCTCATAGGGACTCAGAGAGACTGAACTGACAACTAGGGAACCTGCATGGGACTGACCTAGGACGCCACACATATGTGACAGTTGTGTAACTTGGTCCTCTTGTGGGACTCCTAACAATGGGAGCAGGGGCTGAACCTAATCTTTTGGCTGGCTGTGGGAGACTACTCCTCATACTGGGTTACATGAGGAGGTGCTTTGTTTTACTGCCACTTGATGTGCTGTGCTTTGATGATGCCCTCGGGAGGCCTGCTCCTTTCTAAATAGAAACAGAGGAGGACTGGATGGGGGTATGGGAACGGGGGGGGGGGGAGTACTGTGGAGGAGGAACTGGGAGGACAAGAGGGAAGAAAAACAAACAAACAAACAAACAAACACTTCTTCCTTCTCTCTCAGGGTCTCCTTTCTGTTGGAGTTAAGAATGTTTAATGTTATTTCTTTACTTAACCCAACTTAGGGATCCCTGTCTGGAAAGTTACCATCTTTCTGGAGGGTACATTTCTAGTGAATAAGATGTGATTTCTGAAGTATAAGCTTCTTTAGGGTAGGGGAAATATCTTACTCATCTTGCTGTGTGCTGTTCAAGCCAGGAGATGCTGCATAATAGGTAGGACTCAATAATTGTGGAAATGAAGGATTTTTCTTTTGAAACAAGGCCAGTGGCCATGTCTATTTGGAAAACACTACACCCTATATCATGTTCTTTATTATGGATACTAATATATATAGTGCGTACTAATATATCAGGATCTTTAGGAAATCATATAAACAGTTTCTTTGTTTTGCAGTCTACATCTTTTTAGACTTCTTATGTGTATGTGTGTGAATAATAGAGGTTGGTATAAAAGAAGTAATTGTGTATGTATGTGTGTGTGTGTACACGTGCATGTGTGCATGTAGAGAGATTATAGGGAGGGGTAAAGATAGAGAGAGGAAAAGGAACATGGAAAGACAGGCAGATAGACAAACACACACACAGACCCTATAAAACACAGTACTATGGAGCTTAATGTGTGAACCAGCCAATTTATTGAGAGATTTTGCTTGTTGAAATACATGACTAACAACCTGATGGCTGAGATGTTTCTGATCCAGTGCCTGGATTCTGCACAGCAGTGCAGCAGAGATGAAAGGTATGAATTGGATAAAACGTTTGGGAGGGGGAGCATCTAGGCAACTTGGAGAGAAGATATACAAAGACTAGGATTCCTCCAGGGAATACATTTATACATAACTTTATATGTCCTAGGAAGTCTAAGAAATTGAGACAGAAAACACCACCGTGGGCTCCACAGGACTCTGTTCTCATGAAGCAGGCTTAATGCAACAATGAGATGTACTCAGGACTTCTGATTATTTAGTGTAGGATTCCTTTGCAAGTTTTAAAGGCCCCAAAGATATTGTATATTTAGACATCTTTCTTTTTACATTTTGCAAGAGCACCAGTTTCAAAATTAATGTTTTAAATTCCTCCCCATAAAGATTTTAGAAGTTTATATGAAACCAAAACCCAAATCAGACAGCCTTAAAATTTTGATAATCAAAGCCTCAATTTGAATTGAATTACATTTAATGGAAATTTAGAAATGGTTGATAGCTAAACCAAGGGACAAGCACACACGGGCCAATGCTTCTTACTGATCCATTTGCATCTTTGTGAGAACCCATTCACAGAAATGTGAGGGAGATCTGGCACTCTGGGAAACTCAGCGGTATGACAGGACTCCCAACCCCTGAGAATAAAAATGGTCCGTTACCTCCTAGTTTATGAGGCAGTGAAGTATCCCAGCAAATAAATATTGATGCTGAGACCCATGGGATGCTGTGGTGCTGAGAATAATTGCAAGACGTGAAGACTGAAACTAAACAACGTTATCTTCCCCTATAAAATGCGATCTGCTCCTTGATGCATTTTACCATCCTGTTGTTTAGATTTTCTCCATCTTTATAATTGGAGACATGCCAGTCTCTTGGAAACACCACCCATATTTCCTCCAGAAAGTTAGCCAAGCTACAAATTATTCTTAAAGGTCTGATTAGGTGTTTACAGCTAAAATTAACACATCAGGGAAATGCCAGAATTTTGAACAGGAAAATGGCTAAATAAAGGTATTGAGAAAACAGCCAACAGGAACAGTACTCTAAAATGAATAATATTTTTAAAAATTAGAGAATTGTGTTGTGTTTTAACTGTCTCAGAGGAGGAAGACTCTGAAGTCTGTATAGTGAATATAATTGCTTTCACTTTTATTTAGCTTGTGTCTCTATTGGCAAAAAGAGGGTAAATATTGATATTATTTTCCTTTATAAAATATCATAAAGGAAATAAGGCAAGTTATAAGTACAATGTGTGGGTCCCAAGCATTTGTGGGAGAAGCCTCCATTTTTTTCCTCATCTGACCCTATTTTCAACATATATAAGAATTCTCCAATGAACCATAAAGCTTTGGAAATTTTATTTCAGTTGTTTATCTTTATCCACTTGGCTAGGTATAGCATCATTGAATTTAAAGACAGTAATAATTCATAAACTTAACATTTATCTTTAGGCTAGCAGATCCCATCTAGCATTTTAGGTAGTGAGTTCACTAACAAACAAATGTTACCATTAAGGTCTTTGCTCTCAGCATGGTAGAAGGGGAAGACAAAACCAAATGAAGGACAGAATACAGTTCCAAGTGTAACAACTTGTAAGAGATGAAGAAGGGGACATGGGCAGGAAGGAAAGTAGTGTGGTAAGGTCTATCTGAGGATTGAGCGTGATAGCTGAGGTAGAAGATAAGGAAAAACAACTGGAAGAGTTCAAGTTGAAATAAGAGAAATGACAAGTAGGGGAGGCCTTTGTTTGGACTGGGGCAGTTTTAAAGGAGGTAGAAGACCAGCATGTGTATGAAGAGTTTCTGTCCCACTTTGTCCCACAGTCATTCAATCCCAAAGATACACACAGAGGCTTATATTAAATATAAACTGTTTGGCCTCTTAGTTCAGGCTTATTTCTAACTCTTAAATTAATCATATATATATATTCATGTGGCTTAGTACCTTTTCTCAGTATGGCATTCTCATTTTACTTCCTTAGTGTCTTTCTTATAACTGCATCTCTGCCTTTCCTCTTCCCAGAATTCTCATAGTCTGCTCCCCCCATCCCCTCCTATACTTCCTGCCTGACTACTAGCCAATCTGCATCTTATTAAACCAATACAAGTGGCAAATCTTTACATGATATCCCACAGCAATCATGTTTTGGAGGATAGTAGAGGCTTTTTCTGGAGACCAGCTCCAGACTATAGGACCTCATATACTTTGAGAGTTTATGCACTATTAGGCATCAGTTGGTAAAGTTACAGCTCTGGTTGAATTTCAACTCTCTCTTTTCAACTATACTAGCTGATTCCAGACCAAATTCACACCTCAGAATCTCCATTGGCCTCTAATGTTGTCTGTTGAGTATTCTTACTCAGTTCACCAACTCTATTCTTCCCTTTTAATTTTTTTTTAAAATTGTATAAACATGTGTATCTGAGTGTGACAGGTGCATGTGAGTACAGGTGTCTTCTGAAGCCAGAGAAAAGTGTGGGATCACAGGGCTCCACTCTGTAAAAGGAGCGGCGGACCACATTCCACCTCCCATCTCCCGGCCGCCTGGTTAATCCCCGAAATAATTACATGGAAACTGTATTTATTTAAACATTGCCTGGCCCATTATATCTAGTCTCTTTTTGGCTAACTCTCACATCTTGATTAACCCATTTCTATTAATGTATCACCACTTGACCGTGGCTTACCTGCATGAGTCTTGGATAGGAGAAGCATGGGGTCTGCCTGACTCTGCTTTCTTTCTCCCAGCCTTCTGTTCAGTCTACTGCACCTATCTAAATCCTGCTCTATCAAAAAGCCAAGGCAATTTCTTTATTTAACCACTCAAAGTAACACATAGACAGATGACCCTCCTACATCATTGAGCTAATGGTAAGGGTGTGAGCTGGGTGATGTAGGTGCCAGGAACAAATCTCAGATTCCTCACAAGAACAGCAAATGTTCTCAACTGCCAAAAAATCTCTCCAGTGCCATAATTCAACTTACCTTTATGCTCCCTGATGATATTTTTTCATATTGTTTTCTCTCCTCAAACCAATCATATCTTACAATCACGTCTTACTTTCAGCATCTGTTCTTGCTTTATATTCTGTGGTTGTGGTAGTGTGAATGTGTATTTTCCCCCAGGTGTTGTTGTTGTCAAGACCATTGTGGAACATTTGGGAGGTATAGCCTTCCTGGAGGAAGCGAGTCACAATTAATGGGTCTTGAAGATTTTAGCCTGGCCCAACTTCTCTGTTTCCTGAGAAGGGCTATAAGGTGAGCAACTAGTCTTCTGGTCCTATCAGCTTGTGTTTCCCATCAGTCATGTACCCTCTTTTGACTATAGCACAAAAACTATTTTTTAAAGTTCTTTTATATTTACATCACAGTAATAAGAAAGTAAATAATGTAATTGGGAAAAGTAGAGAAATAAGAGCAAAATAAGACTTCTCATGACATTTTCTCACCGATGTTGGTCTTCTTACCCTGTGCCTAGTGTCCATGTTTCTTTCCCAACTACTCTCAACACTTGTGAACTGGGTTGAAGCTTCCTTCACCTCTAGAACCATGCCTTTGTAATTCTCATCCTTCATAAATCCTGACTCTCCTCCACCTGGATTTTTTTTTTGCCTGCTCTGTGAAAGTCTTTGAATCATATATCTTTGTAATCTCAATTCATTTATTTCAAAGTTCTCTTGAAACCCACGTCAAACAAGGGTTTTCCTTCACTGTTCTATCAAAGGAATTTCACTAAAGTTTCTAATGACTTCCATGGCTATATGTAGGGATCAGTTCTAAACTGCCATCTTCATCCATGAGCTGGTATATGACTTTCTTCTTTTCATTCATATTTCCTTTGGCTTCCATTAAGCAGTAATATTTCTTTACTTCTTTTCACTTGCTCTAAGTGCCTCTTTTTGAAGCTCCATTTTCTCGTTTCTTTTTCTTTTTGCTTTTATTTTTTCAAGGGATAACATGTATGCAAGCTCATATTTAAAAGTCTTTAGGTGCTGCTAAACTAAAGTAATTAACATTTATATTAAGATCCCAAACAGTCACATAATTCCAAAAGACTCTATATTCCTTCCTCATAATGCCACAATGCTTAACCATTATTATAATTATGGCCATCTCAGATCAATCATGTTTGATACTTATATAGTACCAAAGTATTAATGGTGTTTGCTGACTGGACCATGAGTTTCCAGGTTGTTGGCATCATGTAAAAATAAGACAAGGTAAGAAAAGGATTTTACTGAAAAGCAAAGAGAAAGTATAGATAGATTGGGTATATTGTAAGGGAAACAGGCCTAACAAAGATGTGCTTAAGAGCCCCTGAGCTTCTGTTTTGTGGGTACAGGAAGAAGGAAAACTAATTGATAGGGCTAGGGTGTGTGTTATTTTCTCCTTTGATTCCTAGTCTTGAGTCACATAAGAATTTGTTCACTGAGTGTATTCTTTGCTGTGATGCATGAGATACAGGCCAATCATGCACAGGAATAGCATGACAAGTAGAAGATTTTCTTCTAAAACTTCATTTTAAGGACACAGTTCTCTTTACTGCTTATTCACCTAAAACTGGCCAGGCTGGATTGGCTCACTTCCTTTATTCCAGGATGTGTTGCTAGGCTGTTGCTAGGGAGTTATTAGGGCAGAACGACCAGCTGTTTTGTTTGGAGTCTCTCTCTCCCTCTCTCTCTCTCTCTCTCTCTCTCTCTCTCTCTCTCTCTCTCTCTCTCTCTCTCTCTGTGTGTGTCTGTGTGTGTGTGTGTGTGTATGTGTGTGTGTGAGTGTGTGTAGTTTGATGGAGTGTGGTGGGTTTCACGTTGCTGAGTTATCCCTGCTCCACTCACTGATTGCTTCAATAGAAGTGATAGCATATTCATAATTATTTGATTTATTTGATTCAGTTTAGATTCATGAGATTCATCCATTGTGTCTCATGTTTCAGTAGTTACCCTTGCTTGTTGCTGACTCAATTTTGTTTTGAAGATATATTATGCATTTAGTCTATTTTGATAGGAATTTATATTTTGTCTTGTATTGTTTCAGTGTTTGGATATTGCAGATAAGTAGCTACAAACATTCTTATAGAGGTCTTTGGGTCAATACAGTGTTAATTCTATTGTGTATTTATCTAGAATCACAATAACAGGGTCATAAATGAAATAAACATTCAAAGTACCATGTAATATTTCCCCAAAATGAATATATCAGTTTACATTCCTATCAATTTAAGAGTGTTTTAGTTGAACATATATGCTCACAGAAAGATGATATTTATAGTCATTTTAACCTTAATATTTTGAATTTTAATTACCAAGTACCAGCAAACCTTTGTCCTATATGTCAATGTCTTGAATTCAGAAGCTTAACAATTGAACAATTGTGCAAGCAAATGAGGCTGACTCATTTATTAAAACCAAGATTATTATTCATTCCAGTCAATTATCTGACATTTTACTTGGATATTACACCAATCCCTCAAGTTCAATGTGTCAAAAATCAAACTGATGTGCCTACTCCCTAAAGATGCAGCCCTCCCCATCCCTCTCTTCTGTTTTCTCCTACTTGTTCATGGTTAAATCTTCCTGGGTAATTCTCAATTCTCAGTCTTTCTAATTCGAGTGGTGTTTTCTTAGGGAACATTTATTTTACCTTTAAATAATCTGTGCTGTGAATATTTCTCAATGTCTACTCCTGCTGCCACCCATGTTAATCTGGTAGAATTTAACAGTTATCTATCCATCCATTCCTGGAATTTTCCTTGTGGATATATTTAATTACTGCTTTAATCTCATTGCTTGCTTTGAATATTTGAGGTTTATTTCTTCTTGATTGACCTTGTTATTGTCCTATGTGTTTAGAAGACTTTCAAGTTTTAGATTTTCCGGGTCTTTAGAACTTTAGTTTTCAAAGTGCACCTTATTGATTCTCATTATTTTGTTGGAACACTCAGTCATTTCTTTTGTATGTTTCCTTTTGGAAATTTTGCTATGCATTTTTAAGTCTTGTTTAGTTTCTCAAAGAGCAAATTTGGGTTGGGTTAATTGTATATATTGTTCCTTTAATTGTTGTGTTTCCAATAGTTATGTCAACTTGACACCAGCTAGAGTCATTTCAAAAGTGGAACGCTCAATAGAGAAAAATACCTCCAAAGATTGGCCTACAGGCAAATCTGTCAAGCATATTCTTGATTAACGATTGGTGTGGGTTAGACAATCCCATGGTGGGAGATGCCAAAAGTGGACAAGTCCTGAGCTGTATAAGAAAGATGACTGATGGAGGAAGGTCATTGGTTAAAAAATAAAGAAACTGCCTTGGCCCATTTTATTGGTTAGAACATAAGTGGGTGGAGTAAACAGAACAGAATGCTGGGAGGAAGAGGAAGTGAGCTCAGAGATGCCATGCTCCCCTCTCCCGGGCAGATGCGATAGCTCTGCTTTCTGAGGCAGATGGCGATGCAGCCAGCCACCAGGTCAGACATGCTGAATCTTTCCTGGTAAGCACACCTCGTGGTGCTACATAGATGATTAGAAATGGGTTAGGTCAATATGTAAGAGCTAGCCAATAAGAGGCCAGGCAGTGTTTAAAAGAATACAGTTTCCATGTAATTATTTCGGGGCATAAGCTAGCCATGTGGGCGGCTGGGTGCCAGGAACGTAGCCCGCTGCTCACATTACAACAGATGACTAAGAACGCTATGTGGAAAACCCAGTAAGCAACGCTTCTATATGGTCTCTGCTTCAGTTCATGCCTCCTCCAGGTCCCTTACCTGACTTTTCTCAGTGCCAAACTAAGATAGGGACAAATTCCTTCTCAGGTAACTTTTGCTAAAGCATTCTATCACAACAATGGAAAGCAAACTAGGACACTCTTCATTTTATTAATGTCTACCTTTATTTTTTTCTTTCTTTCTTTTGGGCTTCGGTTATTTTGTCTTTCTAGAAAGTGGAGACATTCAGGTTATTTATTTGTGACCTGATCAATGTACATGCTCACAGTCATAAAAGTCTCCTCTCCTAATGGGCTTAGCTATGTTCAATGGTTCTGGTATGTTATATTTTAATTTTTATTTAATTCTACAAACCTTTAAATTTTTTATCGTCCCTTTTATGCTTATTAACATTATAAAATATGTGTGTGTGTGTGTGTGCAATCTCAATAAATGTTATTTTGGGTCAAGCTCACCAGAACAAATGAGAAAAAAAAACATGGAGATGTACTATTTCAGCTGAAGTTCCAGCCTGACTTTCTCTTCCCCAGCTCAGCCAGCTGGAGTAGGACCTATTGGAGTATGAATAAGGCACCACTTTATGTACCAGTTCAAGGCAAAGAAACTGAGGTCTAATCAGTCATTTAGTAAGGGCAACTCCCATGTACATTCCTAAGTACTTCTAACTCAGTGCTAGCTATCAAAGCAGCTCTAGCCATTCCTCAGAAGAATCTCAGCAAAAAGCTAGGAGTAGAAAAAGTTTCCACAGGAGGCCAGGAAGACAGCAACCAGAATAGAACCAGTAAACACTGGGTAGGGCACAAGGAATTAATCAAGGAACCATGGAAACTACAGTCCAAAGAATGAAGCTATGAAATTCTTTAACATGGAAATAAGAAAAGAACTCACTCCACTACCATCAATGAGAGTTTGCTTATTGAAGATGGACACTAAAAAGAAACCCCACACTAGCTTAGAATTGAGTATAATATAGGGTTATTTATTTAGGGGTAGACTCACAGATCACAGTCCTCTGCTCAAACAGGGAACAGCAACCGAATCCAGCAGCCAGGAGAGAGAGAGAGAGAGAGAGAGAGAGAGAGAGAGAGAGAGAGAGAGAGAGAGAGAGAGAGAGCTTTACATCAGCATTTATAGTATAAGAGGCCATGCCCAAGTGGGTGGGAAACTTTAAGGCAGCTACTGGCTGAGAAATTTCGTACAGCACCTCCCCCCCTTTTTTAATAAGAGAGTTCAAGCCTAGCACAAAATTATATACAATAAAAACAAATATCAAGTATAAAAATGAGAATTACAAACAACATAAACAATACCAAGCAAGAAACATGTGATAAATGTTTCAATAATTATCTTATCCTAAGGAGTCTAAGCCTTGTATTATAAATAAATTGGCCAAGTCATGAGAGAAAGGTAACTATGACTGTCTAGTCTTCAACCCCATCGAATACCCAAGAAGTGAAATAATATTACTTGGGTAAGCAGGAAGTGCAATCAAGCAACTTCCAAAATGTTCAACAGATAATGGAGACAACTGGCTACCTGGGTGATCATTCAAAGTCTCATTTGCAACATTGGAGCAGCCAACTTTGGCTAAGGCCTAGAGTAATTGACCATTTCAGAGTCAGGAAATTTTTCCAAACTGTTTTACCCTGTGTTGGCAAGATTTGACAATCTTTTTTCTTGTATCCTGCTTGTACTGTTCAAACATTGTACATTTTGTCAGTGGTTAATACATGAGCAGTTTCTTGCCCAAAGGCCAGTTTTGCCAACAAGAAATAAGCTCCTAGTGTCTTCAGTGTTCAACATTCTATTGGGAATAAATCGATGAAACTAGAAGCATTTGTGTCTCACTTCAACAGAATCATAAGGTTTAAATGCTATATTCTACTGCTCTTTGAAGTGATTGAAGATTACCTATTGTATTCTGTCCAGAATACAATCTTTATGTGTCTAAAGAACCTGATTATTATAACTGTAAGTTTGATGAATGTGGAAGACTCTTGACTTATAATTCTTAATACCGATATAGCTTAATGAATAATACTTTATATTAGAATATTAAAAAATCTTTAAACAACTGTGCACAAATGAGGACAATAACCTCAAAATGTAAACAATGTATAGATATCTTGATCAGAGGTAGAACTATATATTGTAATATAATAAATATATCCTAAATTGTATCAATATACAAAATGTCTTAAACAGAGGTGAAAGCATGCATGCATGCATACATTATGAGAAAATAACTTTGCTTAGGTGTCCAAATACTGTAGATGAAAATAGGAACATATTCAATATAATTTAAGTTTGTATCAATATACAAGAATCTATACCAATGTAAATTGCAAATAAATAATAGCTCACAAGTATTTTCTCTTGTTGCAAGGAAAGAGGGCCTGCTTGTTTTTCCTGGCCACCTGGATAGCTTACACCTGAAATAACCACACAGAAACTATAGTCATTAAAACACTTCTTGGCCCATTAGCTCTAGTTTCTTATTGACTAATTCTTTTTTTTTTTTTTTTTTTTTAGTTTTTCGAGACAGGGTTTCTCTATAGCTTTGGAGCCTGTTCTGGCACTATCTAGACTAGGCTGGCCTCTAACTCACAGAGATCCGCCTGCCTCTGTCTCCCGAGTGCTGGGATTAAAGGCGTGCGCCACCACCGCCTGGCCTTATTGGCTAATTCTTACATCTTAATTTAACCCGTTTCTATTAATCTGTGTATCACCACATAACTGTGGCTTACTGGCAAGATTCTAACCAGCATCTGTCTCAGGCAGAAGATCCATGGCTTCTCTCACTCTTCCCTTCTTCCCAGCATTCAGTTCTGTCTTCTCTACCTACCTAAGTTCTGCCCTATCAGATCCAAAGCAGTTTCTTTATTCATTAACCAATGAAAGTAATACATGAACAGAAGAACCCCCTATACCATTTCCCCTTTTCTGTTTAAACAAAAAGGAAGTATTTAACATAGTAAAATTCTATCAAGAATTAGTTATAATATTTGTATCTATTTTATTTTTTATCATGACTAAGGAAAGCTATATTATTACTATTTATTCTTCAGCTCAATCAAAGATTCCAGAAGGATATACTATTACCAAAGTAAACAGGAAGTGCATTATAAACAACTTCCAAGCTCTAGAATTAACAGAGACATCTCACTGCCTGGACATTTACCCAAAGTTCTTCTGTACCATTTGGGTATCCATCTTCAGGTGACAGGCCCATAGTATTCATCAGACTTTTCCATGAAGCTGGAAATTTCAAATACAGTTCAGTCACTTTCTTCTGTGTCCTGCAGAATGTCTCGAAGACTCTTTCTTTAAGCAGGAACCCTGAAGGACCATCTCACCTTTAGGCAAGTTCAGCAGTCATATCTCTGTGGGTACTGCATGTCCAGTGAAGCAGTCCAGGCAAGAGCAGTTTCTTGCCCAATGGCTAAGGAGCCTCTTTGATGCCCATCTTTCTTTAGAAGTAGCTTGGTCTACTTCATGTCTCACTGTCATGAAAAGTCCTAATTTTTTTAAAACATTTAAATGCTATATCCTGAAGGTCTCTGAAAGATTTGAAGAATATCTAACTGAAATATACCTCTCTATATCTGTAAAATCTAACTAACATGACTACAAGCTTGACTATTAAAGATGACTCTCAACCCATATTTCTTAATTATACGTTACATTTTTGTATTGTTAAATATAAATTTATATTTTTGTCTCCTAAGAGAAATTGTAAAAGTAGTGGCTGGAGAGTATAGATGAGGAAGAGCCCAGAAAAGGAAGAAGCAACTGCCAGGTTTCCAGGACAAACACAAATAAATATAAACCTGAATTTTCATGTGGACGTTGATGCAACGGCAAGCGGTCAAATAGACAGGACAAGGTATTTTTTTTCTAAAAATAAATTTTCAGTACCTCATCAGTCATGGTTTTGGTTTTCATATCATTTAAAAGAAATCCATGGAAGAGGGAGTAGAAAGGTTTTAAGAACTAGAGGAACAGGGAGCTTTCTGTGAGATTGTGTCTCCTTACAATCTGGGAAGCTACATCCATAAGGTTATTACTAACATGAGAGTCCAAACGTGAACTTAGCCAAGACGACACCAACGGATATGCCAAATGTGATGAAAGAAAGCACACGCATGCACGCATGCATGCACGCACACATGTGTGCATGCGTGTGCACACATACACAAATAGTGAGAAAAGAGGCCATGAGAATGGGGAGGGAGTTATGGAAGGATTGGGAGAGAGAAAAGGGAAAGAAGGAATGTTGTCATTATACTATATCTCAAAGAAATTCATGGTGGAGTGTTAAAATAACACGGATAAGAACCAGTTTCCTTTCAACAGCATTAACAGGAACAAGTGCCAAGTCCCATCCTTTCACACTGACACCACCTATTTCAATATTATAGATCACACTGGAAAAGACACAGAGTTCATCGATCTTCCCAGGCTCTTGTTTGATTGTTCCATGTGATTACCTGATGTATTTCTGAATGGACAGACTCTTACCAGCCTTTTTGAAAATTGGCAATTGAAATATTTCAATTTCTGGGGTTAACAATAACTTAATTGTAAGTGGCTGACACAGGAGACATCCCTGCCCATAGACTGCTAGCATTTTTACTAGAAGCCCCTACTGTTTGTAGTGAAGAAATATACAGGTCTTCTGTAGTGAGTATTTTGATGTTGAATTTTTATAACCCTGCATCTGATTTGAATATGATATCCAAATGGTAGTGCTCCGAATGGCAGGAACAATGCAAAACGGCAAACAATACAGGAATGATTACGGATTTTATTCTCTTAGAGACTGTTCATACCCTCTGGCCTCTATTAAATTTATAAACCCAATTATATATTTCTTAATAGACTCTGCATTCATCAAGTGGCAAAGCCCACCATCAATGTCTTTTCTTCTCTGCATGCATTTGTGTTTTGTCTATCTTGCAGTTTTGCAATCTACCATGTATGACATGCTGAAAATTTATAGGATAGGACAACAGCAGAAGACCCAGAAAAAAAGATGCATTTTGAATCCAAAGGCAATCTGTGGTCATCATTCTCTCTTATGTTGGAGAAGTCAGCCCTCTGTTATTTAAGGCTTCAACTGATTGAGTGGGGACCAATTATATTATGGAGAGTAATTTGCTTTACTCAAAGTCTACTGATTTAAATGCTAATCTCATCTGAGAACACATTTGCAGATGTGTCTAGATTAGGGTTTGACTAAACATCTGGGGGTTGTGGTTAAGCCAAGTTAATATGTAAAATTGCTTCTAGACATATGGCAGTGTATGTCTATGTCATGGGCTAAATTGTGTCCACTAAAACCCATTTAGTCTCTATGTCTCAGTGTATCAGAATGCATTCATAATTAGAGAAAAAGTATTTTAAAAGGTATGTAAAAATAGTGGCAGGAGAATAAAGATGAGGGAGAGCCTGAGAAAGGAAGAAGCAACTGCCAGGTTTTCAGGATAAACACAAATATAAACCTGAATTTTCATGTGGATGTTGATGCAAAGGCAAGCGATTAAACAGACAAGACAAGGTATTTTTTTTTCCTAAAAAGAAGTTTCAGTACCTTATCAGTCATGGTTTTGGTTTTCATATCATTTAAAAGAAATCCATGGATGAGGAGGCAGATGGGTTGTGTTAAAAAGATATGTTCAAATGAGATTTTTAGAGAAACTTAGATTTCAGATATACCTGTGCTCAGAGGGAAGGCAATGCTATGGCTAGTGCAAAAATTTGGTAATCATGAGCCCAGGAGAAGTAACAGGTAAAGCCAAGTCTTCCCAACCTCAGTCCTGGATTTCCATCCTTCAGCACTGACATCATAGTTTTGTCTTAAAGTCGTCAGTATGTGGTATTTCATTATAGAATTCCTAACAAAGTTAGGAATCATTAAATCATTAAAGCCTCTCTGAGTCAATTACATATCAAAACACATGACACATGTGTAAAACAAGGGCTCAGTGCCTGGCAGAGTTTAAGATGTTTGTCATCCGCATCAAAGCCTACATATACCACTGTTGTAGAGATGACTGTCTCCCTTAGACAGAAATAAGATTATTAAGTCAAAGAGAGGATGTGGTAAGCAAAAAGACCCCATCGAGAGTGGTGAGGAAGTTGCCCAAATATTGCAAAGAAATATCAAACAAGGCAAGTTAATGACAATATTCTGTTCTTAATAGTTCAAGGCAATAGTTTTAAAAAGCCAAAGGTAACATCTGTCTGTTCACTGTTCAATTATAGTATGAAGAGTAATCTGCTTTACTCAAATTCTACTGATTTAAATGCTAATCTCATCTGAGAATATAGAAACAATAGTCTCAATATGCAGAACCCCACCCATCACAGAACACTGAAACAGACTCTGACTGAACAGGGTTCCTGCTTAAATTGACTTCATACTAAATGTTGAACTTACTAATGACAATGGGACAAGCAAAACTCTCTGTGCTTTTATACAGTGTTGAATGAAATCTTTGTACATTTAGGCTATGGAGACATAGTAGATGATTAAAGTCAATGTTAGAGAATTTGGATTAGGCACAGCAGGTAACCTGTAGATAGGACAGAACCCGATCACAGCCATGCTGAATTCTGTTTAAAAATGTTACTTATTATAAAATAACTCTGGACATATCCTGCTTCTTTCAGTTTTGTTCTTAATGATAATCCATTTCTTTACTTCAGCCAAGTAGTCAAAAATGTTGTGTAAAGATTGAAACTCACTCATTGATAGCTGAAGAGAGGAAACAGATCTTGGAGACTACAGTTAAAAAACTAAGAACAATAAACAAAGTTGTGACATTATGACTTTAAGAAAGAAAAGGGGTTCTTACAAATATATGCTTCCAGATGGATTGGGGCTTGAACATGATAACAGAAAAGACATTTGTACCTCCCACTCCTCACCAAGGTGAAAAAAAAACTCGCAGGGAAGATACAGTTCAGGAAATATAATAAATAGAGAGCATTCAGGACAGAGACTGAAGAAAGAGGACATGTTGAGAGCTGCTTTCCTCTCCTTTCATCAGTCTGATGCATGGCAACACCTTTTCACTGAGTGGTTGCTATGAAATTTTAGGAGTGGTATATGGTAACATATCCAATCCAATAGAAGCATGATTCATTCTTCAATAAATTTAAATCGACAGTTAAAATAGTGATGCAGTTCTTACTGCTAAAGTAGAATAGTTAAGGCTAGGTAGCCTCTTCATGATGTAGCTTAGGCACCAAACAAATCTGTGGATAGACTAGGATGACTAAACTAGCCCCCAACCTCCCTGCTGTTTGCTGCAGTTGTCCTTTTGGGGGATGCTTTCTTGAATCTTTCACTAATTGTGCTAAAAATTAAGATAGCTAGCACAGCTCCCTTTGGAATATTTCTGTCTAAGGCTTATTTTAAGGGGAAGAAAATAAAGAACAGTGATTTAGAAAGGCATGTCAAGAACTAGGGGAAAATAGAAACATAATGAGCTATGATTTGATACAAGTCATTTCTGAACTGATTAAGACACATCGGGGACCTTTCTAGTTAGCATTAGTTGTTGTCTTGACATGTCTGAGAAAAGAGTCTTATCTGAGGAATTGCCTGGATTAGATTGTCCTGTGGATATGTTCGTGGGATATTGTCTTGATTATTAATTGATGCAGGGGGGCCTAGCCCATTGTGGGCAGTACCATTTCTAGGCAGATAGCCCTGGTCTACATAAGAAAGCTAACTAAGCACGAGCCCATGAGTGATCTGGCAAGCAGTTCTCTTCCATGATTCCTGCTGCTGTTCATCTTGACTCCGAGCAAGTTACCTTGTCAGAGGTAATGTTTTGTGAAGTGGGAAGCAGTCCTACCTTCAGGTTCCTGCCTGATCCCTCTCAGTGGTAGACTGTGACCAAGACGTCTAGGATAAAATAAACCCTTTCTTCTCTTACATTGGTCTGTGTGTGTTTGATATCAGTAATAAAAAAGAACCTGGATTAGTTCAAGTATGTTCAAGATGATGGTACATGACAAGTTACTATCTTAGAGAACTGAGGGAAGGGGATAGCTTGAAGTGTTCCTGGTTGACAATAGGTTTAGTTTAAGAAATGAATAAAAAACGCTCTAAAATGAAAGACCCTCAGAGAGGACCTTCCCTCAGGAGGAGACCCCTGAACCCAAGGAACAGTCCAAGACCACTGGCTGAAACGGCAAGAGGTTTCTTATTGAGTGGTGCACAGGTACCTGCGGGTGCCAGAGTCTATTTGGAAGACTTGCAAGCCCTCAGGCTGGGCAGGGGGTCTTTTATATGGAAACGGGCGGCAGAAGCATGCATGGTTACAGGGATTCCATTGGTCAGTTTGGATGAGGCGATGGGTTTACTTGGGGACAAGCTCCTCGGGGACATGAAGATCTGATAATAGCTGACTTGGCTCTATCTAGGGTACATGTGGTTTTTCTCAGAACTTTTCGTTCCCCTCCTAGGCCTGATGTCTGACCATAGATATCCTGTTTGTCAGCCTAGGAGTACCAACTTTGCCTTGAACCTATACTTGTTTGTGTGAAAGCCTTGCAAAATGGTGTTATAGCAGCTAAGCTGGGGTCTTTCAAAACATAGGAAATGTAGTAGCAAAGAAGAGTAAGTGATTCACCATGAATGTAATTGTGAGTATTATGCAATTTAGTTTAAATAGGTTGTCAGTTCTCTTTAAGAATAGAATTCTAAGCCGGGCGGTGGTGGCGCACGCCTTTAATCCCAGCACTCTGGAGGCAGAGGCAGGTGGATCTCTGTGAGTTCGAGACCAACCTGGTCTACAAGAGCTAGTTCCAGGACAGGCTCCAAAACCACAGAGAAACCCTGTCTCGAAAAACCAAAAAAAAAAAAAAAAAAAAGAATAGAATTCTAGGCTTCTCCACACAAATATAGAAATATAGTTGTTATTATTCAGAAATTACGGCGAGTCCCGGGAAGGTCGGTGGCTGCCGGTCCCATGTCCCCAAGTGGTGGCTGGGCAGCGAGAGCCAGCCAAGTGGCTGTAAATTCCCATCAGGGGGGAGCCGTCTGGTGGAATTCCCAGCGCAGGTGAGCACGTGTAAAAGGACCCATAGACACAGAAAATAGCCATAAGCATTTATTAAATGAGAGCGGGAGGGAGGGAGGGAGAGAGAGAGAGAGAGAGAGAGAGAGAGAGAGAGAGAGAGAGAGAAGGAAAGAGGGAAAGAGGGAAAGAGGAAAAGGAAGAGAGAGGCAAAGACCTGTGTGCACCCCAAAAGAACAGAAAGAGGAGAAAGCAATATGGCGGAGTAAGGGAAGAGGTCATGGGAGTGGGCGTGGCTTGTCTCCCAAAGAGACAGGAAACCACAACAATAGTTACAATTGAAATTAATGCAAAAATGATCCTGCCCTTGAATTGTAGAATACTAAGACAAATCTTACCTGAATATTGGAACTGAGTGGAATGCTTTAAGATGAAACATAAAAACCATGATTATGTTTTAAATTTTATTTTATATTTGGAAAATTATTCATCGAACTAGTCAGAATTCTGTCTTCACTATCCCCGAACTTACCATCAAAGAGCATAAAGTTATATGGATATGTTTTCCAGAGTTAATGCTAGAAATTTTATTTTACCGTGAAATCATGTCTATGCTGAAATAGTTTCTATAAGAATGTTTTGCAGTTATACCAGGAAAATATACTGATTACACACAACAAAGAATTAGCAATAAAACAAATAAACTTATTTTGGTGGATATAAAAATGAGCTATATCCTTAACCTGTCACTAGATTCATGATCACAAAGTAACTAGAAGCTTTGCTGCACTGGGCATTTCGGCAAATAATGCCCAGTGTTTAATATCTTTATGATGAAAGCCATTCATCTTTTGACTATTGACCTGCTCAGATTTTTTTGTCTGTCTATTGCTCTCTGGGGGAAGATACTTTCTCACTTTAAACTGGCACTTTAAAAAGATGATCCGGTGAGGGTTTCCTTGTGGGCAGGAGCAAGGCAGTGATTAGATTTTCTCATGTCAGTAGAGAAACTATGAAAAGTAAAATCAATGTTGTGAGATTTTTTTGCAAAAGTAAGCTCATTCCATTAACCACATTTGTCTTTATTCTTAGTATGCATTCTATTTACTTCTGTTTTTGATAAAAGATATGGAACAATGATGACACAAAGTGCCTGCTTAACATCTTTATTTTACAAGAGAGTTGATGTCTTATTGATCCTCCAAATAAAAAAAATACAAACAACAAAACCAGAAATCAGTAAATTCAAGAATTTGTAAATGCTAAACACCCACAGGACAACTGACTGTAAAAACACTGAAATTCGTAAGTGTTGCTTAACTACTTAACTTTTCTAATGCTAGTCTTTCAGACATCTTCCACGGAATACTTTATCTTCTCAAAATTAATTAGCTGAGATATCTGAAACATCATTATCTGTCATGAATGAGATTCAGGACACTCTGGCTGCTCATGTTTTCCAGCAATTACATATTTGAAACATTAACATACTCTGAATCTTCAGATTAGAAAAGTAACATCCAAGTCTTTGCAAGATAAAAACTGCTACAGATACTTGGGCTATGCAAACCTTTAAGGATGCATTCGTGACAGTCTGATAAATCCAAGTTTGGTAAATACAATGGCAGGGTTGTTTGGTCTTTTTCTAGGAATGCAATATAAATGTATTCAGAAGTGGAAACATGGGCTATGTTCTGAGAGAAGTTGGGGAGACCTTAAAAGACAATGAGGGAACACAAAGCGGGACGTTCTGGGTTCCTTTTTAATTTTCTTCTCAGAGTTCTTCATATACTAAAAGAAACATGATCTGTTCAACAGGGAAAAGAAATCTGTTAGAAACAAGCCTTGTAGCTTCAATGAAGAGCAAGGATTACATCTTCTCTCAAATGAGGAAAAAATATGTTTTTAGTTAGTTGGCGTATTTATTTTGCATCTGGGCGACGGTTTGCCCTACTTCCTCTTTTCTCAGTCCCTCCCCCATGCCCTCTATTCTTACCCCCCCCCCCAATTCACTCCTCCATTTCTGTTTAGGGAAGGGCAGGTCTCCGATGAGCATCAACAAAACATGGCACATCAAGTTGCAGTAAGACTAAGCACCTCCCATGTAATGAGGTTGGGCAAGGCTACCCAGTATGAGGAGGAGGGTCCCAAAAGTCGGTAAAAAAAGGAGGATAAATATTTTTTAAAAGCATCAACTATAACATTAAGCAAAGTAAGTAAAAGACATTGAAAATCTTGTTTTGAATGTCAGAGGACATTAAGAAGTAAACACCATTCTGTCCTTGGTTTTTATATACTTTCCTACAAAGCACAACATAGGAAGGATGGAATGAGTCAGCTTGAATCGATTGTTTGGCAACTTTTATGAATTCAGAGAGCACAGAGCACATCCCATCACTGTAAATAAGTCAGAGCAGCTGATATTGCCCCCTGCATAATTAATGTGCAGAATCACTTGAAAGCAATGATTAACCCTCTTTGGTGTCTGAGTCATCAAAATGTTTAATGCTTTTATAAGAATGGTACCATCATTTAAAGCATAAACCTCATCATTTCTCTATTCTTTGAAGAAAACTAAAGCAGTCATTTTCTGTGTATATTTCTTTTATTTTTGAGATTATAATATAATTAGATAATTTCCCTCTTCCCTTTCCTCCCTCTCTAAGCCCTTCCATTTACCCCCTCCTTGTTCTATTTTAAATTTATGGCTTACTTTTTCATTAATCATTATTTTATGAATAAATGTATATACATATATATTCCTAGATATAACCTGCTCAGTCTGTATAGACGACAATTTCTCTGGCTCTTGGTAGTCTTTTGTTGCTTGTATTTTTTTTTGTGAGAGGTTGAGGCCTTGAAATACTGCTAATGACTAGACAGTTCTAAGCTACTCAAATAGAAATATTAGGTGCCACATAGATATTTTAAAAGTATTGAGAAGATGGGTATTTGATTATGGCTTAGAGTTTTACATTACTGTCTTTGGAAGGGGATAGTGATGAACCCATGAAAATGAGAGTGATCTCATGACAGGTGCTTGCTCTAATGTAGTGTCAATGGAGAACAAGAACACACAAATATAAAAATGAGACCAATAGACATACACATTCATTTTACGAGAGTGACAGAGATATAATATTACTTCTCTAGATGTTCTTTGTCTATTTTTAGTTTTACACATCAGGAAATAGAAAATATATTGCATGCAATGGTTCACGTATTCATACTAAGAGCTCCTGTTTATCAAGCCACTATAAAATGCCCTCATCAAGTTCTTTTCTGCTCCAGATTATTCATTTCTGTTTAAGATGAGGTTCACACCTAAGTCAGTAGATTCTGAGTTGATCAAATTGCCATGCATAACAAAGGTGAGGTTTACTCAACCATTTTAAAGTCTTCATGAAATAAAGACTGGCTTCTCCCTAAAAATAAGAGATTCCACCAGCAGATGAAGTGTGAATCGCCATGAACAAATCCTCTGGGTCTCTAGCCTATCTTGGAGATTTCTTCACTCTAAAGCATAGATCAGCAGAGGTTGATTGCCTATCTAGTAAATTAATTTTTTTCCTATGCATTGAACTGGGCTATATTTTCCAGCCAGACTTTCAATCCAGTTACACAGGTTATTTTTTAACCTGGATGAATTGTGTGAAGGTCTGGGTTTGGTCTATACAAACACAAATGTTAGGATACCTTCACCTTTCTTTATGAACTGAGGTTGATATGTAGGATGTGTTACAGGTAGCATAGTACATATTCCAGTTTTTTTCTTTAGTCCCTGAGTAAACCACAGAAAAGGAATGACTTCATTATGGCTTGTTATTAAAATTGAAATGAGTTGGATACATTTTCATTGTATAAAATTTCTGGGTAACCTTGTTAGAGCTACAAGTATCACCCTACTTAGTCTATAAATATTGCAATTAGCCTTATTTTGAAGCTAAATAAATCAGAAAACAGGCTTTGTACAGTGATTTTCAGCTGCTTTTAGTACATTCAGGTAGAGGTCCTTGATATAGGGCAGAAGCTCAGAATAAGAGTCAGCCTGATAAATCCATTCCTGACTCATCAACATATCTGTCATGGTTAAAGTCAGAGAAAGGAAAGAGATCTCCCTTGAGACAAACTAGAGGGCAGTGAAAGTAGGCTCAGGGCAGGTCTTTAGCAACAACACTTTTTGAAAAGAGCATAAAGTACAAGACACCAAGAGAAAAAGTCAGGGGACATGTTTTTAAAAAAAATGGAGAAAATACTTTTTAAAAAGAAAGACTTTCAGAAGTATCAACATGATACAGTTAAGGCAGCTAAAGACTAAAGGAAAGGCCACTCAGCCAATTAACTGTCGAGCTCTGACCTTTACATGAGCCTTTTCAGAACGCTGGTCTGAGTGGACACCAGACTGTCTGATCAGACCTGGGACTGAGAAGTAAGAACTTGAGAGTCCCTTCTGAGGGTATTTGAAAATAAAGGGAAAAAAAAAGTGCCATACAGAATAAGCACCTTGGTGACTGGAAAAGCTGAACATGGAGAAAAGTAAAAATTACAGCCATAGAGAAGGGCCCAGACTCTTTGGATCTGAGGAATTCTTATGCTGTGGAGAATAAAAAAGGAATCAGTTACCTGTCTCAGCAATATATTCAGTAAGTATATATGGGACTCCATTGAAAGAATCGTCACCTTATAAGCCATCACAGTGATGGCTTGAGGTGGCTTTGCCAAGTTGGAAAGGTAAGCTGGAATAAAACAGCTTTCTAAGAATAAAATTTTGGTGTGAAAAGGGAGAGCACTGGACTGTCATGACAAATAATAAACACTAATAAGCACAGAAGAGTGGGGGGAAATTACTGAGGTCACCAGCATTGGTGATGAGTTCTTCATGGACCATTGGCATTTTTTAAATATTATTAACATTTAAAGATCATAGAGCAAAATCTAGGATCCTGTTGGTTTAAACGTTTTCATACAATATCACCATACCCATGTTGAGGTACAGCAAATTAAGAATATTATGAGTTTGTATAAAACCTGATTTTCTAGTTTTGAGAAAAATCTTGACAGGTTTTAACTTATCAGTTTAACTGAGACGTCTTTCCTGTATCTTGTTGTTTTAAATAATCGAAAACACTGTAACTTGGATTGCTTATGGAAAAGGCAGGTTAAGTTATTTCTAGAAACGCTGAATTTGCTCTGCATATTTTTTTGTTAAATTCCTAATTTTATTATTTACACTGGCTAAAAACATTTGGCAAATTTTCAAGTTTAGAATACCTAAATATACAATCCTTGGAAAATACTTTTTTAAAAATCCTTTCTCATTCGACAGACTTACCAAAATATACGAATATGCTTCCTTATTAACTCTGTGTCTTATTTTGAAAGAGAAACTGGATTTAGCTATAACATAAACATAAAGACAAAAAAGTTAAATACAAACAAAGAGCAGATTTCACGCCATCCTGTGCCTGTGTGCCTTCTGCACTGTGGACTTATTTGATTTTTTACTTCTCTGACTGTAAGTGTGGGGCTGCACATGGGCATCAGAGGAGGGATTGTGTTTCTTGACTCTTTCGTTTTATGTAGTTCTTTCTAGTCTGGGAGAAAGAAACTCAGTTTGTTCCTTTCTGGAACCAATCAAAGCCCACTTTGGACATTTCTTCTGTTACCACATCTCTCTGATGATCTAGCCATTCACATTTGAATGTGTCTTTATGTGTGCAACACTCTGCACTCTGTAAAATATGAAGGAGTATTTTTCTTACCTGTTTTTCCAATGTTTCATCTTGTTTGTTTAGATCCCGCATCTTAGGTATCTTACAGTCGTGGGGATGGGTATGTAGCAAATTCTCAATACCTACCTTTTAATTGAGGCTCAAGGAAGTCATGGTAGATTCAAGCTTGTGGAAGTGAGAGGAGTCCACAGAGGACTCAGGAATCAGTTCTGAATTGTGTCATGTAAGTACCTTTGAAACAAAGACAGACCTCAGATGGTGGAGACACCAGAGTTATGCCAGACTGTACATAGCTATGTAAGGAAAATAAGGGTGTCTGGGGGGATATAGTCAGGGCGCCTTGGGGATACATGATGTCAACTTTCATCACCTTTTAAGTTAAGACTTTATAATATGCCAAGGAGTTATATGTTTCTTATTCAAGTCATTTAGTGATCAAGTAATTTATTAATCAGATAATGTGTAAGTCCTAAATGCCACAGATCTGTAATATGACAAGTAATTGTGTGTTCATTAATCAAGTAGTTTGACCCAGTACTATGGGAGTTTATCAGCGAAGATTGGGGATGCCAAGAGAATTAGAGAACCTGCTTCCTAACACAAAACAACTGACTTCTATGCAAGAACGGGTAGATAAAACAGAACAACTTGGGGTGAAGTCAACTAGTGTAACAGGATGAGACATAGGATGTATCTTCTTACCAGGCATTGGCTAGAGCCCAAAATCAAGACTAGGTAGCGCCTTTGTTCATACTTCTAGAAAGTTCCCTTGAGCTTTAAAAACTGGACTCAGGCAGACAATTCAACTTTCTTTTTCCATCCTCTCTTGGGACCATTGGGAAGGCTGAGAGAGATAAAATGCTGAAATCCATAGGTGGGAGAAGTGGACATGTCTGGGCCCTTGATCCAGTGCAAAGAGTTAAATTCTGGGGCGGGGGGTGGACACCATTAAGAAATGGCGATGGGGAGACAGAGAATTGTTCTAAAGTTTATAGGCAATTGCATAGAAGTGGAACACAGTGGACAAACATTCCCAGATGTTCTCTGAATGACTTACATAGTGAGAATATTTTGTGTGCTACAATTATCTGGATTTGGGTCCTAATGAAATGGACAGTTCTGATTTGGGACAGTCCTGACACAAAGGAGAGACATAGATAAGAAATTCTGAGAGTCTCTTGAGAAGGGAAATGATGAATTTTGTGGAAATGGGATATCATCCCATGTAGTTATGGGGAGAGCAACACATATCAGTCTCTGTCCTGAAGATGTTTGGTGTATAGTTGTTCTTAACTTTATGTGGCAAATCAACTGATACTTCATAACTTCATGCAAAAAATTGATTGATACTTCATTTTCTACACCTTGAGCTCTGTTTCAAGATATTGTTTGACTACATCAGTTTTATACAAGCAGTTCTCAGATGCCCACCTTTTAGATCTTTTTAAAATTATAACTCACATTTAGGACTACAAATTCATTTTAGGGTTGATCTTTTGTGTGTATGTGTGCGTGCATACGCACATGTGTTTACTGTTTAACTTAGGAAAGAATTTTTCATGTGAACATCCAGTAGATCTAGACGATTTGTTATAGAAACATCAATTTCGTATAAGAACAAGATATAAATCTTTGTCATAAATCATATATTTGGTCATTAACTTGAAAATCTGTTCCTGAAATTTCTGTTTTGTTTCCATTTATTTACCATATCATTTCTTAGTTATTATAGCTGTATAATAATTCTTGATATTTGATTTTATAAATATTCCAGCTTGTCTTGACAGTTGGTGGCTCTTATCCATATTCACATTAAATCAACTCATCAAACTCTATATACTGTAGAAATAAACTTGGTGATATGTCTTTGAGATCACAATGAAACCTTGCATATACATGGAGAACCCTGGTATCAGTTTCTCAATCCATGAATATTACCTCTTTTTTTCCTATTTAGGCATTCTTTAGTTTCTCCTCATATTTTTTTTAGTTTCCTTTCATGAGTTTCTATACATTTTTTGATAAACCCAATCCTTATGTATTTGTGATTTTAAAAATGTTCTTTAAATGTTTTTTTTTCTTTAAATCTCATTGGCATGCACTGCTGGTTTTGTGTTCTGATTTCCATTTTCCCCGAGCACCACAAAATTGAAGATAATGCTGCTCAATGTCTCAGGGTCTTAGCATGGATATCTCTTTGGCCTCTTTGTTTCTCAGCTTCTGTATACTAACTACATTGCCAGGGGAAAAGTGGCTCAGACGGCTAACACGGCATCCTCACCCTTGTGTAAGAGCTGCACTCTGTCTTCCAGCAGCTGTGTCAGCAGCCTAAGAAAATACAGAAATTTTGTTCAATCTCTTCGCCCCTAAGGCACTGCTCTCACCGTGATTTTGTATCTTGTTCACTGATGTCACCTATGAGTTGGAAAATGCCTGGAGGGAAAAAGACAGCATCAAATTTGAAGTTCACGTTAAGATTAGAATTGTGTTTCTGTCAAAAAAAACTTGCTTGAACCTATTAAATAATTTCAAATCTATTTAAAAAATAACTGTTCTATACATTCTGGTTTTTCTCAATGGGAAGTGAATTTCTCAAAAATCCTGTTTTCTAATTTTTGTCTAGTTGTGTTTTCTGTATTGTTTATCATCCTTATTATATTATTTCTGTTTATAAAAATAATTTCATTTTACCCTAAATTATTTCTATAAGCGTTAAATAGTAGTGTTAATTTTTGTTTTCTAATTCAGCAAATGCATTTTCTTCTTTATTATCCTTTCTTTTGATTTATGTTGTTATTCAGTTCTTGTGTATAATTAAGTTTTAATATTATATTGTGTACTGATTTGTGTGTATTTAATTAGTTTATATTAAAATCATACATACCTAAATCTGGATCTTCATATTCTGTTTCTAATATACTTCTGTTTCTTCTTGAATATTCATTAATTTTGTTTGTAAATATTAATGCTGTCTTTCACCACATATAGATTTTCCCTGTCATTGTCATTTTCTGATCATTTATCATTTCAAAGCCTTTTTCTTTTGTCTTACATTATACTTATTAGTCATTTATTCAATCCACATTTTGTAATCATGAATTCTGACTTCTCTCTCTCTCTTTTTCTTTGAAGTTTGAGACAAAGTTTCTCTGTAGCTTTGGAGTCTTCCCTGGAATTCACTTTGTATAACAGGCTGGCCTTGAACTCACAGAGATCCACCCGTCTCTGTCTCCCTAGTGCTGGTATTAAAGGTGTGCACCAGCCGGGTGGTGGTGGCGCACGCCTTTAATCCCAGCACTCGGGAGGCAGAGGCAGGCGGATCTCTGTGAGTTCGAGGCCAGCCTGGTCTACAAGAGCTAGTTCTAGGACAGGCTCCAAAACCACAGAGAAACCCTGTCTTGAAAACTAAAAAAAAAAAAAAAATAAATAAAAAATAAATAAAGATGTGCACTACTACCGACCAGCTTCTATTTTTTAATAAACCAATTAATTCATTTTGTCCTTATTTATTTTCAGATTTTCTGAATTAGTTTGCTATTTGATTTATATTTATAATCTCTACTTTTTGTGATAATATATAGAAGGAAATCTTTTCTCATAAAAGGCATGATTAGTTATATTTTTCCTGAAATAGCAAGTATCTTTTTTATTTCATTTTTATCAAACTACTTTATTTTAAATTTTATCCTTACAAATCTTTTAAGAATACATCAGGCTATGTTTTGATTTCTCTGACTCATGCATGTGTCATCTCTAGTGGTTATAAAAGCATCTGCTTTTCTCCAATATGTATGTATGTATGTATGTGATATGATCATGCATGTATGTGTGTGAAATTTGCATATATATGTGTGGTTGTTCATAGATGAATGTGTGTGTGTGTGTGCATGCTTGTGGTGGCTCAGGCTGATATTACAATATTTTTGTGATTTCTGTACACCTTATTCGTTGAGGCAGACTCTAGCAGTTGAACCCAGAGCTTGTGTGTATGGCTGTGGGGGCCCACAATGTGAGTTCAGTTCCACCTTGACTAAAGGTCAGATAATTTGACTTTCAAAATTATTGACAACAGGTGTGGATACAAACAAGGTATCTTGACCTTGGGTGTCATTACTTGGTGTTTTGGACGTCAAAATGGACGGTAGAGGTGGATCTGGTCAGAGAATTCAAGACTATTCCTGTTCCTTCATTTTCAAATAAGAGGTTTGACCCAGGTAGTGGCTGCCTACAGGATACTTGGTCTAGGGTGTATTTGCTGTATATTCCTGTCCAAAACATCAGTCTGTTTAACTGAAGAAACAGTGACTTGATGTCTCAAGTATTCAACTGTTCTGGTTGTCCTTTATGTCATGTTAAATCAGTCTTTTGCCTTCTTCCCCCGCTTCTGTATTGGAATATATAAGTGTATAGCAAATAAATGTGGGCGGATTTAGTATTCAGTATTCACTGGATTGCCCTTCAGGTACTATCCTATGTCTCTGTATTTCTTTTGTATCTCTGTCTTTTCTGCCTAACATTTCTAATGCCCCTACTGTGGAACATACATACTCGTTGAAATTGGGCCCCAATATATGGCTAGTCTGACTGGTCACCTGGGGTCCAGAGATTCCATCTTGTTGTCTACCTTCCAAATGCTGGGATTACAGGTAAGCCATCACACCTATCTGCTATTTACATAGATTCTGAAGATCCAAACCCTGGTCCTCATTTTTGCAAAGCAAACTCTTTAATCACTGAGCTGTCTCCCAGCCTGGTATGTATTTCTCATTATAGTTGTTTCCTATAAGGTAAAACTGTCTACAGTGTTTTAATTTTTTCTGTAGGTAGTGTTTATTAATTTGGTATGATGGATAGTGATGTAATTATATGGTTTTCTTCTTCCCTTCTTTGACTTATAATTCTATATTTTAATATTTCTTCTTATTTATTTATTATTTTTAAAAATTATTTTATCTCTTTTTTATTATTTCTATTTAAATAGGCTTCTTTTTATATTTTTGATTTTTTTTCCAATTTAACAGAATTGGATCTTCAGTGACTAAGAGTAAATCAGGACACTTGCAGCCTTCGTGATCCCTTTTTGCTAACATTTTGTTGCTGTTAAGAATTGTATGCCTTCTTCTTACAAGAGGAACCCTGCTGTACTTTTTGCCTTTATTCCATGGTTGCATAGATGCCCAACTCATTGAGAGTTCTTCTATTGTTTTCTCTTCATTCTTCCATTAGTAGATTCTCTGGTAGATTTACCAGAAATACTTCTGAAGGTCATGTTTATAATATTCTTGCTGTTCTTAGTGTTAAAATTTTGAACAAGGAAAGTCTAGTGTTAAAATCACAAGGAGGAAACATGAATGCAGCTTTCAAAGGATACTGTTCCATTCCTTTGTCCTATCTTCTGTTTGCTTTTGACCATCTATGTAACTGTAGATACAAAGGCACTGGCAGCTTTGTTTCTACAAGTGACCGTATATCCTTGACCACAGCTGAATGATTCAAGGCAGGAACCAAAATTAATTTCAATCACCTCCAACTCTCAATCATAGTGATGCCAGAAAACTGAGGGGCTGGGATGGAGGTGATATATAGTTATAGGCAGAGACTTAATATAAGAAGCTTAGAAATGCAGGAAATGAAGGGAAGAAAAGAAGGAAGAGGACAGAGAGATGTGGGAAGGAGGAGGAGGGAAAGAAAGAGGGAGTGAAGTGAAGAAAGGAAGGCAGGATGAGAATAAAGGAGAAATGGGAAATGAAATTTAGACAATGAATTGTCTATCCCTTTCTAAGTGTCTGTAACAGTAAATGCAGTTATTGGTGGCAGTGGTTTTATTAATAAATAGGAAAAGCAGAGAAAAATATAAATGTGATCAGAAGCACATAGAAAATCCAAGCTAATGTAGAAGGATCATCTTGAGTTCTTGATAATTTCTGACTTCTTCCTGTGACCTAACTGCTTTTCTTTCATTTATAATACAGCTTCATGTCATAAAATCTAAATAAGGAACCCTTTGCTGTGTTTGTGTTGATAGCAAATAGATGAGGAACATCGTCTTTGCTGTGGACAGTTTTAAGTTTGTGAACATGTGGGATCATGGCCTGGGCTCTCCAACCCAGGAGCTCCTGGGTTTTGAACGTCAGCAGCCCAACACCCAGTAGCAAGAGTGATAGCACAGAGCTTTGGGACTCTGAAAGTTCGTCTTTTAACTCTTGTTACCTCTAAAAACTCTGTCATTGGCTGAAGCTTAAAGCTTCTTGCCTTGGTCTATTTTCTTAGGCTTTTCCTGTATATCTCAGTTTTCCACAGTTATCGTTCCTGGTCACTGTCTGGAAATCTTCAGTTGCCTTTTCAATCCTTCTAGATGGGATTGGAGCTAAATCCATAGCTCTTCTCATCTTTGTGCATCCATCTTAGCCCTCTCTAGCACAGTTAGAAAATGAAAGACTATTGACAAGAAGCCTTAATTGGGCCCACTGTTGAAATATCAGGGAGAAGCCTCCTAGACTACCTGACAAGACCAAAAAGTAGCCTTTACTTCTACCTAAAAAACGGGCAGGGGATACTTGTGTTTGGATTGTAACCCAGCCAACCACAGTTTTGCATGTGCACAGGCTATGGTTTGACTTCTCACCAGCTTTGAATGTGCACCAATCACAAGCCTCACTTAGAAGCCAATCACAAGCCATTCTGTACACCAATCTGGCTTCTCTGCAGCCAGAAGGAAAGTGCGCTCCTGTACAGAAGTGAGAGCTGCCTAGCGAGACAGTCCTTCATGTTGCCTGGAGCAGTCATGACTGGAACAAGGCTTCCCGAAACTGAAGCCGAAGTTGCTATTGTATTTGCAAGCAGAGTGGAGTTTCCTCAGAATGAAGGAGCAACATTCGAAAGAGGCTTCCTCATGGTCATTCATGCTGACTGTCAAACAAATCATTGACTGAATGAAAGTTTTTTTGCTTAAGGTAGCTGGATATATGGAAGATATCTGTCGTGTGTCTCTTGAGGCTGAGCATCTAACTCCCAACACTTGAACTAGTGTAAAGGGAAGTAAAGGGTGCTTATGATAAAAAACCTTTTCTAATATTTTCATTTTCAGTAGTATTTAACAGGGATTTGCCCCCAGGCAAGTACCCTTAGGGAGTGTTGGGTCACCCTCACCTGCCACACTCAACTTTATAAGAAATATTCCTGTTTTATTACAGTCCATTTGTGTTATTTCAAGCTACAGTAAACCCACTCACGCCGTCTCACGCTGCTCTAAGTCTTTGAAGCTAAAAAAGAAAGAGGAAGATCATATTGGATTATTTCTTCTCCTTCACACAAGGTTTTTTTTTTTTCTGACTATAGAGTTGGTTGTCAAGTGAATTAAAACACAGCTTTTATTATCTAACTTAATGGCCAGATTAGATATGGTTTAAGTACCAGGCTTATTGGCTGTGTCAATATAATACAATAGTGTAAAATTAAAAGCAACCTAGAGATTCAGTCATTGGGATTCAGGCTGGTTCATTAAGTCGGCCCTATGAGCTGTAGGTTTGTACATTTAAATGCTCACAGCTCACAAGTCCTGTTCTCCTGCCAGTTCTATTGGGGCTTCTTTTTCTTTCTGTTTTTCTCTTTTCCTTCCTTCTTCTCTTTTCTTTTTCTTTTTTTTCTTAGGTTTTTGTTCCTGTCGTTGTTCGGTTGTAACAGCATGTAAGTCAAAGAAGCACGCTTAACCAAAGTGTGCTATTCCAAAATTATGAACCCAAAGGCTTAGCATTAGGGTTGAAGTGGCCCTGTACTATTCAATATTATTCTGAAACAATGAATAGCGATCTAAGCTTCTTAAGCTTAGGATGGTTTTTGCAAAAGATAAATGCTAGAGTGTGTGCATTCTAAGAGGTCAGTAGAGATTGTTGGAATACCCAGATGTAGAGTTATGTATCCAGAGGTAGCTAGTGGCAGTTTCTAGCTGCTCTTTGTGGACGATGGGAGCCAACCTCCAGTCCTCTGAAAGAGGAGCAAGCACTCTTAATCATGGACCTGTATCTTTAGCACATGCCATATTCTTTGCTGGGGCAGGTGCGTAGACTAAAGGAAGAATTTTCATCCAGGGATATGTAAGTTTCCAATGCCATGTGCCCTAGAAACTGCAGACTGATTCAAAATGTATTTTAAAACATCATGCTTCATTTTTCTTTAGCCCAAAATCTGGCTGAAAAGCCCAATAATAACTTTCACTTTTACCATTGCAAGTAACATATATTTAAAAAAAATAAAAAATAAAAAAAGGCACAGTGGGAAAAGGATACTTTTATCAGACTAATTTGGAACATTTTGTCTTTCTATGTGCTATTTTTAGTTTGTATGTACTCTCAATAACTTGACATAATATTATAGAATTATGTCTATCTCTTTTTTATCTGAATATTTCCAATGACTTTGTAATGTTTCACAGGACAGTTACTATATGGTTAACTAACCACTATTCTGATATTACAGTGTCTTTCGAGAGACAACATTCACCTTTTCCACATATTGATACTTCTATATTTAGATCTTCAGATATTCCCATTACAATTTTGAATGCATTCATCCTAGCAACTCATCTTTGTCTACCACCTCTTCCCAGTGTCCTTTTAGATGTTCAGACATCAGGCCGAGATCTCTGAAGTGCAGGAGGCCCCAGGCAGGGCTGGGAACACTGAAGGTGACCTGCACATTTGACTGAATCTGAAATCCAGGTTGATCCCTTTGTTTTCACTTCACTGAGTCCCAAAGATGAGAACTGGCAGAGGATGTGCCAGGATTTGACTGGGCCAGCTGGCGAGGCATCCCTGAATAATGGGAGATTATCTGAATCCTTCCCTTCTCCAGCAGGCTTTTATCCATTCATTTCTCTGTTGTGCCCATTAGGGATGACATGGTGGTTTCCTTTGTAAGCACCCTGGCAGATTCCACACAGATTTAGGAGGAAAATCTTGTAGACTATGCATGTCGTTCTGGCTCCCCATCGTGATGGCTGACAGTGGCATCTCAGAGATTCCTCGTGCTAAGTGCATAAGGTACTGTCTGCCTGGAGAGAGGATCTGTTGACAGTTTAGTTCTCTGCTCTCTTATGCAGGAATTGTCTCCCAGACAAGACTAGTGATTACAAAGTGTCCCATGAATTGTGTTCTTTTCTGTCTCCAGTGGTGATGCTATCTCAAGCCATGCTAGAGCTACAGAGAAGTGCAACAATGAAATAGATTCTAATGTGAGCTATAGTTAGACCCCATTCAATTATAATTCTAAAAAAATGTCTAAAATCCATTGCTGCGTGTTTTTTCCTCCATGGTTCTTCCACAGTCCAGTGAGCTCCAGAGTGTGCTTTTCTGGAGCCTAGAGAGGTGTCTATTGAACCCCAAATTTCTTTTACCTGGTGGTGTTCCAGAATGGGGTTTATCCTTGTCTCATCTTTTAGGTTTCTGTTTTCCTGTTTCAGGGTTTGGTAAAAAACAAAACAAAACAAAAAATCCCCCCTGCCCCCTCCCTACCACAAAAAATACTAAGAGTTGAGTTGGAGTCCATCTATTTCTTCCTTAGACAAAGAAGGATTTGTTGTGTTTCTACAAAATACACTTGTTATGGCAAGAGTGTTTGTGTGAAACTCTATGGGTTCTCAGTGCCCTTGGGTGTTTACTGAGGAGAACAACTTAGAAGTAATCAGAAAGTAGAGTCAGAAATGGGGCCTCTCTATGAAATGACCTATTTATTCAATTCTCTCTTTTCTTTTCATTGTTGTATGATTCTTTTTATATGCATTTAAGGAACTGTGCTTCCCCTGACACTGGCCAGGTCACTTCAAGCACTAGAAGTTGAAGAGAAACTAGTAGATCCAGGATGGAAATTATTGCTTTTTTTTCTGGTCATTGTTACTAGTTGAAATGAAGCATTGAGAAAGCATGAGGACTTGGTTTCAGATGCCTCATCCCCATGTGAAAAGCCAACAATAGCTGCATCTTATTCAATCCCCTTCAGTTTCCTTCCGCAGTTCTATTCTGCAGACAATCCAATTTGATTGATATATGAATTAAGGTTCCATACAAGACATAGAAGTCTTCAGGGTGTACCTCTCTCTTTGTAGTTGTACTCTCTTATTGCAAGCTTGTTTTTACCCTGACTCTCAAAAGAGAAAAGCCAAGAAGCTCTAACGACACAGTTGAACCTAGAGGACACCATGGTAAGTGATAGAAGCCAGGCACACGTACATTCCACTTCATTCTGTTTGTATGAGGAATTTGAGTTCATCTTATTAAAACTAGAGAGGAAAATCATGCCGGGTGGTCATGCAGGTAGGGATTTTAGGATGGTGGAGGTGATGATGGTATAAAGATATGGTGATGATGATAGTCATGACGGTGGTGGTGGAGGTGGTGTATTTGAGGGCCATTTCACCACATTGATGACCAGTAAATGGTTAACCTTTCTGAGGAAAACTTATGGTATTTCATAGAATATCCAAATCTATGAGCAGAAGATTTCAGCTTTCATAAGTTATAGGTCAGCATGGATGAGAAGTGGCTTTTAGGGATTTTCCCTAAAGTAATAGAGCTGCTGATACAGCCCCATTCACAACCTGGGTCTTCTGACCGAAACCAATTGTCATTTAATGCTATTATTGAAAAAGAAAGAGAACATTTATTTCTGTATTTTTGTAACAAAAGTACTAAAAAAATAGAAAAATAAAATCATGTGATGCAGGAGAAGATGGCTCACCCAGATGTCTTGTTGAGAAAGCATGAGGACTTGGTTTCAGATGCCTCATCCCCATGTGAAAAGCCAACAATAGCTGCATCTTATTCAATCCCCTTCAGTTTCCTTCCGCAGTTCTATTCTGCAGACAATCCAATTTGATATATTTTATGTTCACATACTGTGCTTTCTTTATCAAAACGATATATTTGCTTTTGTTTTCTGTGTATGAATCTGCTTGCGTGTATATGTACACAATGTATGTACCTAATGTCAACAGAGGCTAGAACTGTGTGTTAGATCACCTGGAACTGGAGTTAAAAGCAGTAGTGAACAGTCATTTGGATTCTCGGAACCGAATCCTGGTCCTCCTCAAGAATCGTAAAAGCTCTTAACTCCTGAGTCATCTCACCAGCCCTATGTGTTTCCTTTATTTAAAATTAATATTTACATTTGTCACATACAGTCCATGAGAAACTCTTACAAAATACATGTTCAAAGAATGAACCTTTAACAGTTCTAAGCTGTTGTCAACAAATCATTTAACAAAGCATAAGACTCTTGTGAACACGTCAAAGGCAAACAAAGACGGTCCTGTGTAAATTCCTTGTAGTTGAAATTATCAGATGGAGGATTAGGAGCCCCTTGAGTAGCAATGCACAGAGGGCTCCTGATACCTTATGAGAAGTCCCTCAATTGTTAGTTTGATCACCAAGGGGTCAGAAATTGGAATTATGTATATGTGAGATGTGTGGAAATATTTTTTCCATACAGAAATTGTATAAATGTATCTTCATCTCTTAAGGTTTGATTTGGGCATTTAAAAACCTGTTGTACTGCTCTCTGCATAAATTTCTGAGTGCATGATATATAGTTTAACATCTGTTTGAGTGCTTTTGCTTTCTGATCTCGCTTCTGTACCCACTCTGAGTCAGTTTTGATTGACTGAATTATTTTCTTTATTGTGTTTTATTTTCCTTCTCATCTGTCAGGGAATTTGATAGTGGATACCATATGTCATGAATTTTATCTTGTTTAGATTAGTACACTTAAAATTATTTCTATTAACATCATTGCCATTGCTTGGAATGCATTTAAATTATTTTTGTTTTTTGTTGTTGTTGTTGTTCAAAGTTTGACTTTAAGGTTTCTTAGGTAGAACTTTCCTGTTGTGGTTTGAATCTGAAATGTCTCCCATAGGCTTATTTGATTTTTGAATGCTTGGTCCTCAGGTTGTGTAATGGCTCGCATGCTGTGAAGTTTGGTTGGTAGAACGACACCCCCCCCCCCTGGGCAGGCCTGTGAATGTTTTACCTCCAGCTGGGTCTAGCACACATTTTCTGCTTCCCAGTTTACCACAATGAAGGTTCTGTCATGGGCTTCACCTGATCCATCTTTGCTGCCGTAATAGACTAAGATCCTCTGAAGTTATGAGTTAAAATAAATCCTTCCAGCCTTTCATTGCTTAGATATTCTACCACAATAGCTAGAAAACTAATTAAATGAAAAATTGGTAGCAGAAAAGTGGTTTTGGTGCTGTGATAAATATGACCCTGTGGTTGTTGGGCTAGCTGGTTTGTAGGAAAAATGTGGAAAGATATTGGAAAAATGGGCTGTGGGAACCCCAGAATACAATAAATACAGCTTAATGAGCCATTTTGGTAGAAACCTAGAGATCCAAATGCTGATAACAATGTGGACAGTACATAGTATTTATTAAGTTTCAGACAGAGTGAATACTCTTTGGGGAATTGAACTACAGGCCTTTGTATTATATTCTCACTATATTTTCTCCATGTTATGAAAATATATGAGAAATTGATTCTAAAAATAATGGACTAATTAATTTTGTACGAAAACCTGAAGACAACTTAGCATCTAGGTGGTGGTGGGGTTGTTTATTATCGGCTGCTTTTCGCTTGGATTATAGTGAGATCTGTATGGTTCAAAAATCAGAATGGAAGGATATGAAATATGGGATGGAAAAGGGACTGATAGTTTTCAGGTGGTGGACAAGTTTTTTTTGAAAAGCTTGTTTTTGAGGAAACAAGCATCGTTAGAGAGAAAACACAGATTGTGTCCTTATATGCTTAGGAAGGTTCTTTGAGGACAAGATCTACTCACATTTGAAAAGAGAACAATTGGAAAGAATGCTTGGGAAAAAAAGAAACTCCAAAGTTTTTTTTTTCCAATCTTCTCACTCTGTCTCAACTACGAAGGCACTCAAACACTACGACAGCCCTGATCCAATGGACGCTGGTTACCTCTTACACTGACGGCATAAGGTGCTATCATGGATATTGTTCACATGATATTGGTTTTTTTTCTCAGGCACACCAAATTTAAGAAGTAGTATCATGGGGCCTTGCATAAAGTTCCAGTAGAAAGTCTGTGTCATCAGTCAATAGCTAGCAGGGTCACGTTTATGTCGTGGGGCTTCTGAATGAGCTATCAGTCAGTGAGGATGCAAAGACCGAGCCCAGGTTGCGGTGATGCCTTCAGGATTCTCACCATAGTGGGAGCATGGATTATCTGAGGGATCCTGAAGACAATGAATGACACCAACTAAAGATCAAGACCAGGGGACCCGAAAATGTGAAGGCCACAGTGAGTGGTGGCTGCTCAAGTCTGTGGACGTTCAGATGGTGTCATCACAGTCACTTGGTGCAGGGTGCAGAGCTGTAGCATTTACTGCTTTCCCTACAATGTTTAGGCCTTTCTGTGGCCAACTTTTTCTTGCAATATTCTTTTTCCTTTTGCATTTTGATTTTTTGTTAGACAAGAGCTCATAGCAGAAGGTTTGCTTGCTTGAGTCTGAAGAGGCACTTTGAACTCTGCCCTTTTAAATAGTGTAGGGACTGTGAGACTACAGGGACATTAAAGGTTTAATTTAGTGTGTTCTGCATTATGTGGCAGCGATGAACTCTTAGAGAAGGGGGAGTGTATGATAATTTAGCTCTCAAGAGTCTTCTATGCAATCTGGTTTTGAGTGTTTGCTATCCAACTTGTGGCATTATTTTGAAGGTTGTTCAGCTTTTAGGAATTGAGGTCTGACTGGAGAAAGTAGGCCTTGAGGAGCAAGGCTTTGAAGGCTTTACCCACTTCTGGTTCTGATCTAGGCTCTCCTCCAGCTCAGTTATGGTGAAGGAGCCTTCCCTACATATTCCCACCATCATGTCTTTTCTGTTATCATGGACGTTTCTCAAAATTTCAGTCCAAGCCAATACATTTCCTCGAAAGCTGCCTTTGTCAGGGTTGCTGTCACAGCCATCAGAAAACAAGTAACATATTTAGTAATGGCAACTTGGAGAAGAATTCATCTACTAAGGAACTCCTCTGCTAATTTCACTACTAAGACATAATCCTTCTGCTCAGTAGAGTCATTGATCATGAATGTGAATTTTCTATAGTGACTTATGGGAACAGGCTCTATTCACTCCCATCCCCCATTGCATGGTGTGTGCGTGCGTGTGTATGTATGTGTATGCATGGTATAGGAGGTTCTTCTTTCTATGTGTTGCTTTTATTGGTCAAATAAAGAAACTGCCTTGGCTTTTTGATAGGACAGAATTTAGATAGGTGGAGTAGACCAAACAGAAAGCTGGGAGAAAGAAAGCAGAGTCAGGCAGATGCCATGGTTCTCCTCTCCAAGACATACACTGGTTAGACTCATGCCGGTAAGCCACAGTCAAGTGGCAATACACATTAATGGAGATGGGTTAAACTAATATGTGAGAGTTAGCCAATAAGAGGCTAGATATAATGGGCCAGGCAGTGTTTAAATGAATACAGTTTTCATGTAATTATGTTGGGTGTAAACTAAACAGGAGGCCGGGAACTGGGTGGCTGGAAAGCGGCCTGCAGCTCCTTTTACAACATATGCATGTGTATGTGTGTGATATACTGTTTCTTATCTTTCATGCTACCTTCTCCTTAGCCTCAATTGAACACAGATGGGTTCATTTTTACATGTTAGTTATATCTTTTCTCAGGAATCTACTCTCTGATTTCCTGTGCTGCAGCTACCCACTGCATCAGCATTTAGTTCTCCCTCCCCTAGTCAGAGGGTGTTAGGCTTCCTTTAGCTCCCTTTCCTCTCCTATGATCTGAGATCTTCTTAAGGACATAAATTGGATCAACTGCCGGGACAATTTTTTTTTTGGGGGGGGTTTACTGTATCTTCATTGCCTGATAATGAAGGTACTGAAAAATATTTTTAAACTTATTATTATTTTGCTCTTGTTTCAGGCTAAAGCATAATTCTGGGTTGGAGCAAAAATTCCCAGTAGTATTGAACTCTTATTTAAATCTTGTATGAATTTTTCAGCTTCCTAATGCTTATATATAATTTCCTCAACAAGCTGGTAAACTCCACCAAATTAAAAGGCTTATTTGAACTTACATTGTAAGCTTTATTATAAATTTAGAAAGTTCTTAGCATAGGGAATAATGACAGAAATGGGAAACTTGCATATGACATTTAATAATGCTATCATTGACTTACATTTTTTTTTTTTTTACTCTAAAGGGAGATGGTGGGGAGAATGAGCCCGTCTTTGAATAGAAGTGGGAGTCCTAAGTCTTGGGACTTAGGGTTTTAGAATAAGTGAACACTAAGTAGAAAAGTTCAAATCCAGATGTGGGGAAGAAATATGACAAAAGTCCAGGGATGAGAATTCAAATGTCAGTAAGGCATCAAAAGCAGGAGAGCTGGAAACAATCAGTGGCGGGACAAAAGCAGGCTTGGACATAGCTTGAGAGAGGGGCTATGTAAATGGCTGCCCTATTTTAGATTCTGCAAGATGCTTTTGACTGAATCTGGTGACTGGTAAGTGAATTGAGTGTGAAGAAACACAGTGTAGTGGAAAAACACTTAAAGCATTATTACAGCTACAAAACCTCCTCTAACCTCTGTTATAGGGGCTCTAATCAGTCACTAGTCTATAAGCTCTGTTTCTTGCTTATTCATAACGCCTTTGCTGCATGAAAAGGGATATATGTAAACAGGGTAAACACAGAAAACGAGCATCTGTCTCAGTATTTGCTCAGCTTCTTTGTAAATAGGCATTATGATATGATCACAATAAAAGATCATTCTGTTTGTTGTATGATGATCTTTTCACTGTGTGTCATGTTTTGAACAAATAGCGAGTTTACAATATATAAGATGCTCTGTGTTTGTTACTTGTTTACATATAACATCTAAACATAGTGTATCCTCATAAGGCCTTCCTCATTATAATTGCAATTTCCTGTCATCTCTGCCGTTCATCAAGTTCCATAAGACTTTTATAAAAAAAATCACTAGACTACTTAAAATAAAAACAGTGCTATGTTCCTTCTTATGCTGCAAGTCATGAACTACATTAACTTGCTTAATATTTACATTAATGGTGAGAGATTGTTTTGTTATCTACTATAAGGAATTCTAGTTTGAAGACAGTAAATATCAGAATCTTTGTACTTTAAATATCAGATCCAAAGTTTTAGTTATTCAGGATGTCAAACTCAGGTCTATTGACTGTAAATTTATTAACCACTATTCTTCTTTTTGTTATCTTACCCCCTTTTGAGGATCTCTTTTGTGTGGAGGACAAAGATACCTACAAATTTTAAAAGCCTCCCATTTTCTTCTCGTACATTCTTGTAGTCCCAAGGCTACTCTAGAATTTATTCTTGGAATTTACCAAAGTGGACTCCATGTATGCCTCGCAGTAGAATGGTTTGGGTGAATTAGGATTCTCTTTGGCACCCCTTTTCTTAAACCCAGGATTCAGGTTAATATGTCAATGGATTGACATAAATGCACAATGTAATATGTTTCCTTGGTTTATGTTATTGTAATTTTCAGACTAACTTTCATTTTTTTCTACAACCCAAAGGAATCCAAATTTTTTTTTATATAAAAATATTTTTTTTTATTGAAAAAAAAATTTCTGTCTCCTCCCAGCCTCCCATTTCCCTCCCCCTCCTCCCACTCCTCTCCCCCTCTCCCCACTCCTCTCCCCCTCCCTTTCCAGTCCGAAGAGCAGTCAGGGTTCCCTGCCCTGTGGAAAGTCCAAGGTCCTCCCCCCTCCATCCAGGTACAGGAAGGTGAGCATCCAAACAGGCTAGGCTTCCACAAAGCCAGTGCATGCAGTTGGATAAAAACCCAGTGCCATTGTCCTTGGCTTCTCAGCAGCCCTCATTGTCTGCCATGTTCAGAGTCTGGTTTTATCTCATGCTTTTTCAGTCCCAGTCCAGCTGGCCTTGGTGAGCTCCCAATAGATCAGCCCCACTGTCTCAGTAGGTGGGAGCACCCCTCGCGGTCCTGACTTCCTTGCTCATGTTCTCCCTCCTTCTGCTCCTCATTGGGACCTTGGGAGCTCAGTCCAGTGCTCCAATGTGGGTCTCTGTCTCTATCTCCATCCATTGCCAGAAGAAGGTTTTTTGGTGATATGCAAGATATTCATCAGTATGGCTATAGAATAGGGTCATTTCAGGTTCCCTATCCTCAGCTGCCCAAGGAACTAACTGGGGACATCGCCCTGGGCACCTGGGAGCCCCTCTAGGTTCAAGTCTCTTGCCAACCCTAAGATGGCTCCCTTAATTAAGATATATACTTCCTTGCTCCCATTGGGGGAACTTGGGGGAATGGGATGGTTAGGAATCCAAATCTTGGCTTACTGGGAGGGAGAGTTTGTGAAATTGCCTCATGTTGACTGATGGGGGCAGCAGAGGGCTTTAAGTGGACTTAGGTGAGGCAACATTGGCTTCTTGGGTTTGGGCATGATGTAAATGGTAAATGCTAGAAATACATGTGTGAATGAACTAGGGAGAAATCTGCGGTGGAATATTATGTTAACTGGGCAAAGATTTGTTATATTTGTTTATACTGCAGAATATTACTTTTTGTGTAAAGATATGTGTTACTTTTGTATACGTAGCATATTTTAACAATGTAAGGACTTGTGTTTAATTATATAAATATACGTTGTTGTTTCACCTTGTCTACCTAAGACACCTGATTGGGCTAATAAAGAGCTGGATAGCCAATAGATAGGCAGATAAAGGACAGGTGGGGCCGGTGGGCAGAGGGAATAAAGAGGAGGAAAAAGCTAGGCTCAATAAGAGGGATGGGAGAAAAAGGAGAGGAGAAGAGGAGGAAGAGGAGGAGGTGGGGATGCCAGGAGCTAGCCACTGAGCCACCCAGTCATCCAGCTAAGCAGCTAGCCAACAACAGAGAAAGCAGGGAAGAAAGAAATACAGAAAGAAGGAAAGAAAGGCAAAAAGCTCCAAGACAAAACATAGATAACGAGAACAGGATAATTTAAGTTAAGTTAGGAATGCTGGCTAGAAACAGGCCTAAGCTGAGGACCAGGTATTTGTAACAAAGAATAAGAAGTCTCTGTGTCTTTATTTGGGAGTTTGGTGGTGGCCTCCCAAAAGAGAAAAAGTCAACTACAGAAATTCTCCATGGGAAAAATTCAAATGGTCAATAAACATTTGGAAAAGTGTTTAGCATCCTTAGCCGTCAGGGAAATAAACACCAACGTTGCTTTTTAAAATTATTTAATTCACCCCAGCAGGATAATTGTTACCAAGGAAACAAACAAAAGCAAATGCTGGTAAGGATGTTGGGAAAGAGACCCTTAGTCACTGGTGTTAGGGACGTGAGCCAATAGATACTATAGAAGTCAGTTTGTCTTCAAAAAGCTAAAAAAATAGATTTATCATATGGTACAACTGTATCACACTTGGTTATATCCCCGAAACAATGACCTGAACACCCATGTTTATTTCTACACTATTCATAATAGCCAACGCATGGAATCAGCCTAGATGGCTCTCAGTAGATACATAGATAAAGAAAATGTGGTACACATATGTAACTGAATTTTGTTCAGTTGTAAAGAAAAACAAAGTTATGACCTGAAGAAGACATGGATATTACTAGAGACCACAATGTTAAGAAAAATGAACAACACTCAGAGATACAAATACTAAATATTTTCTCCATTACATGGAATAGATTTAAAGGGGTGTGTGTGTGTGTGTGTGTGTGTGTGTGTGTATGTGAGTGTGTGTGTGTGTGTATGTATAGAACATAAAAGTAAAATGTGAAGTGTGAGGAAAGGGAAGATATCTCAAGGAAAGGGGAGGGAACATATCATGAAAGTTGAGGTAGGAACCAATTCAGAGGAGGATGGCAAGTAGGAATGAAAAAAAAAAAGAGCAAATCAGAATGCCATATATGTGTGAAAACTTTTTCCTTTTTATGTTGATCAAAAATAAATAATGGAGAGAGAGAGAGAGAGAGAGAGAGAGAGAGAGAGAGAGAGAGAGAGAGGAATCTGGAGATGGACTGGGTCGAATCAAGTATGAAAGGGTCATAGAAACTGTCACAATTAGAGGTGAAGAAATAAAACCCCATGTAGTAATATGAGGCGGCGGGGCTGCGTCCCCAACACCCCAGCCACCTGCCCGGCTAGCTTATGCCCCGAAATAATTACACAGACACTGTATTCTTTTAATCACTGCTTGGCCCTTAGCTCTAGCCCTTACTGGCTAATTCTGATATCCCAATCAGCCCATCTCTAACAATCTGTGAGCACCGGTCTTACTGGGAAGATTCTAGGTCGGAGCTTCATCACATGTGTCTGCCCGGGAGCGGGGCATGGCGTCTCTCTAAGGAGTCTACTCCGAAGAGGAGAGCTGTGGAGTCTGACCTCACTTCCTCTTCCTCCCGGCATTCTGTTCTGTTTACTCCACCTACCTATGTCCTAACCAATAACATGGGCCAAGGCAGTTCCTTTATTAGCCAATGACCTTCCTTCATCATTTCCCCTTTTTCGGTTTAAACAAAAAAAAAAAAAGGCTTTAACTTTAACATAGCAAAATTACATATAAAACAGTTATCAAGTAAAAGTTACAATAATCTTTATCATAACTAAGGAAAACTATAACTATAACTAACTATTCTTAACTCCATCAAAGACTCCAGAAAGATACAATACTACATAAACAAACAAGAAAAAAGCAACTTTTAAAACTCTAGAAATGACAGACATCTCACTGCCTGGACAGTCACCCAAAGTTCCTCTGTACCGTTGGGGCATCCATCTTCAGCCTTCAGGCCTATGGTATCCAGCAGACATTTCCATAAAGCAGGAAAATTCAAAGTCAGTTCAGTCACTATCTGTTGTGTCCTGCAGAATGTCTCGCAGACTCTTTCATGAATCAGGAACCCCGAAAGATCATCTCACCTTAGGCAAGTTCAGTAGTCCTCTCTCTGTGGGTTCTCTGTGTCCAGTTTATGCAATAGTCCAGGCAAGAGCAATTTCTTGCCCAAATGGCTATCAAACTCCATAAGGATCCTCTTCGATGCCCATCTTCCTCTTGAAGTAGATTGGTGCTGCCAGGAGCAGAGTGTCTCATTGTCATGAAAAGTCCTCGGTTATTAAAACATTAAATGTCCTATTCTGTAATCTTTGAAAGACATGAAGAATGTCTATCTAAAATATATCTCTATATATCTAGAAAATCTAACTAACATGACTACAAGCTTTACTATTATCGATGATTATCCATTAACAACCTATATTTCTTAATTATACAGTACATATTTAAATGAACTACACAATCACAATACCTTAATCAAAACCAGAAACACTTATACACATAACAAAATTGACCGTAAATCTCTATCAATAAAGCAAAATCTATACTAATGCAAATTATTCATGTCTATATCATATCCCCCTTTAAATGTTAAAGAACATTTATAAACAATTTTTGGGAATATGGGCACAGTTATTTCTCTCCAAACTGCTTCCTGCTGAATGGGGGCGTCGTTAATTAGATCTTTCATGGTATAACCTGTGTGCTAGTTTCATCTCAGTTGGCAGTTGAGCAAAGCAATTTTCTGAAGATGTTCACAGCAACCCTTCAGGAGGACGTGGTCCATCATACCAAATTGGAATAGAAGAAATCCATAGAGTCTCATCCTCTGTGAAAACAAAAGAAGACTCTCTCCAAAGCATCATATCCTTAGACCCAAATTCTGAAATCGTAATACCCTTATATCCATTCTGGTTTAGCTTGGCAGCCCATGTAATGAAATGTCTCTCTGTACTTAGCTCCTTCACAGTCAAAAATTTTAAAGAAAACACAATAATACAAAGAATCCAGACTCTCTGTGAATTTTCCATTTTTACGCGGCTTATTTTTACTCTATCACTTTACTTTATTCTGTCTCTTTAAAGACTTTACCTTTTTTTTTAAAACCATTAACTTTATTCTCTATATTCTTTCTCTTCTCTCTCTCTCTCAAGCCTACGTACATTCATCCAACAGTGTGACTCATTTAGTGGTCTGAATCTGTCCTATTGTGAATCTGCAATTTTTTACTATCCAGGAGCACTTTTGATTTGCGCCTTTAAATCACTAGGCGCTTAAGAATCTAAGCTGTGACATTCCTAGGTTAACTTTTTGCTTTTTGAGCGTATATCTTTGACCTGGAATAACTCTTTAGACCAGGCTGTCTTTGAACTCTCAGAGATTCGCCTGTCTCTGCCTCCCAGGCATTGGGATTAAAGGTGTTTGCTACTACACCTTGAACTCACAGAGATCTGTTTGTCTCTGCCTTCTAGGCACTGGGATTAAAGGCGTGTGCTACCACACCTTGAAGTCACAGAGGTTTACTTTAAGAATTTTAACTTTTAGTCTGCATATATTTTTAACACACTTTAAACCATTCAGAAATTTTCTCTGTCTTTGAATCTCTCTTTACTGTATATCTCTCTTTTTCTGACCACATGAGTCTTTAATTTACCAAGCAATATCAGTAGGACTAAAGGCGTGGCTTTGCCAGCTAGATCCAGTCCATTCCTTAGCTTTCCAGCCTCATGGCGGATATACAGGCTGCAGCCATGTTTATAGCCACACCTCTATGGCGTTTCAAGGTCCCTGCCAGCCAGCAAGCTACAACAGACAACACTCAAATCCTCTCTCGGTAGCCGGCCCTCCTGCCTCAAACAGTCAGAGTTTGCCCTGGCAGGATGGCCCAGAAAGCCAGCATTTTTAAATGGCGCAGCTTTTTTCCTGCTATGGCTGAAAACCGAAAAGCATGTGTTCAGCTTTTCGTCAACACCGTTTAAGTGTTTCGTGGCAGGACCTCTTAATGAGCTGCAGGCTTTGCAGCTAAAGCTGAGTCAGGAAGCCTGTCTTAGATGAGGTGTTTGCTTGCCTCTAGCAAGCAGAGTAGACCCAAGAAATTGCCATAAGAAACATGCTTTACTCTATTCTTTTCCAAGCTTTCTCAGGCTTTCTGTGGACTCAGTTAGCCACAAGTCTGGGCGTCATTTGTAGTAATATGAGGCGGCGGGGCTGCGTCCCCAACACCCCAGCCGCCTGCCCGGCTAGCTTATGCCCCGAAATAATTACACAGACACTGTATTCTTTTAATCACTGCTTGGCCCTTAGCTCTAGCCCTTACTGGCTAATTCTGATATCCCAATCAGCCCATCTCTAACAATCTGTGAGCACCGGTCTTACCGGGAAGATTCTAGGTCGGAGCTTCATCACGTGTGTCTGCCCGGGAGCGGGGCATGGCGTCTCTCTGAGGAGTCTGCTCCGAAGAGGAGAGCTGTGGAGTCTGACCTCACTTCCTCTTCCTCCCGGCATTCTATTCTGTTTACTCCACCTACCTATGTCCTAACCAATAACATGGGCCAAGGCAGTTCCTTTATTAGCCAATGACCTTCCTCCATCAACCCCAGGTCAGACACAGGGCTTTCTGTCTCTCAAGAGCCTCGGGTCATAAAGAACTTCAATTAGAGCTTCAAAAAAAAATCTTACTTGTTTTCAGTTTTGATCTTATGAACTCTATTTAATATTATTATTACATTTGTTATTTATTATAGTGTACTTTCTTGTTATTCCATATATTTGTTGTTTAAACCTCAATTTCTAGCACAATATAAATCCCCAAAACATTTAATTATGAGTATTTATTAACATACCATAATTTAAAAAAAAAACCAAAAACTGAGCAAGGTCAAAACGTTTAGAATTACTTCTCAGATTTAATCTAATCTCAAATCTCAAACTCTCCTTCAAAGTCTCTAAACCTTGGCAGCTTTCTACTAGTAAAAGATTATTTCTATATCTAGAAAATCAATACACTGCTATTCCTAAAACCCCAAATGCCCTTTCTAAATCTATTTATGTCTAAAGAACACTCTTTAGAATGTATTTTTTAGAATGAAAATCTTTGCATTGGAGATTTTGAGTTCTTTGGTGTCCCATTTGAGTAATTTAATTATTGAATGATCTAATGGCAATAAGAAAATAGTAGATATATCAGGTTAGGGAATTGCTGTTGAGTCTCAGTTACAGAGATGTGCAATACCTTGAGAACTTCACAGAATTGTGACCTTGTCTTAGAAGCTGGTACCTGCTTTAATGTAATATAAATATTCATAATGTGTTATATATAAAAATTATAAAAAACATGCTGGTGAAATAGTCAAAAATATTTAATCAGTTGCTTGTATGGGTCATACTATTTGTGAAACTGAAAAGATAGAAATATGCGAGTTAGTTTATTAACATTCTAAAATAAGTCAGAAATAAACTAACCATGCTTCCTGTGTCCATAAATTTTGTTATAAGGAGCAGCTTGTTGGTTCCCGGATGCTCAGCCCCAAAATAATCACACAGAAACCATTTTATTTGCAATACTGTTTGACCAATAGCTTAAGCATATTTCTGGCTAACTCATATCCTAAACTAACCCATATCTATTAATCTGTGTATTTCCACTCAGCTGTAGCTTATGGGGTAAAGTTCCATCAGCATCTGTCTCCAGTGGCGGCTACATGGCTTCTCTCTGACTCCACCTCCTTTCTCCCAGCATTCAGCATTCCCTGTCTATCTAATTTCTGCCCTATCAACAGGCCAAGGCAGTTTCTTTATTAACCAATGGTATTCGCAACATACAGAGGGAAATCTCACAACAAAATTTTTAGTGGAAAATAGGATAAAGCCTATAATCATTGAATTCTATATTCATTGTGATATACATTTTTTAAAAATATTTATTGATTTATTATGTATACAATATTCTGTCTGTGTGTATGCCCGAAGGCCAGAAGAGGGCACCAGACCTCATCACAGATGGTTGTGAGCCACCATGTGGTTGCTGGGAATTGAACTCAGGACCTTTGGAAGAGCAGGCAATGCTCTTAATCTCTGAGCCATCTCTCCAGCCCACATTTTGTTGTTTTAAAGCTAGGTTTTTACTTCCAAGGATCATAGTTCACAATGGACAGAAGGCATGTGTTGTGTGGTCTGTTACTACCAACTCTCACACTTTGAAGACAGGGTATACTTCACGTTTCCCTGAATGTAGACACCCTTTCCTATTGCTAATGATTAGCTCATACAAATACCACTCTTCTGCCTTATGTGGGACACATGCTTTAGATAGGATTAAGAAAAGTGCCTTTCCATAATAGACAACGTTGGTTGATGGAAATACTCATAATACATGTGGGTTTATGGAAAGATTCAAACTAAATCACAGAAAAATATCAACAGATTCTTAGGACTATGACTTGGGTACCTATGGATTAACTCAAACACAGGATTAGTCTTTCAGTTAGCTCTCTCATCTTTTCTCATTCAGCCTGCATCCTTCTTGTTTATTCTCCTAAGCAACATGAATCTAGGTTCCATTCCCATTGCTCTGCCTGCCCAAGCAAGTTGAGAGCAATGTCTGGCTCCTCTTAATTTGCTAGAGACCACTAACTGAGCTCGCTAAGGACACTGGTGGCAGGGATCCCACAGAAAGTGAGAATTTCCCTTGGTTGGTGCAGCTTCCTTCGTAGATAATGCTCTTTTTGGATAAGTCCTCAATGGACACAATGTGGCACACAGATTCTTAAGTAGCCTTCAAGATCTGTGCTGACTGCTGTACATATCTTTGCGTAATCTATCCCATCTCCCACCGTGAGTGGACATGACTTGCTTATAACCAATAGAATTCACTTGAAGTAATGGAATGTGTGTCCTATGGCTGTATTACATGGCATCAAACTCTAAACACAAACTCGATGAGGCCTTTTGTCAGGGAAGGGTGGTCAGCTCTAAGATCTAAGGCAGCTTCCTGCCAATGGTCAGTAGAAAACCTAATGTTCTAATCTATAGCTGCCGGAAGATGAATTCTGCCAATAGCGTAGGAAATAAACCTCTTGATGAGACTATATATAACTCAGCTGATAGCTTGGTTCCTATTGTGAAATCTTAAAACCCACATACTCTATCTATGTGTAGGTATCTGGGTCATAGAAATTATAGGTGTGTTTTGTAAGTTGCTAAATTTGCGGGAGTTTTAAAATGAATATAAGTAATTGTCACCATCTACTCACTATTACTCTCAACCCAACTGCACTGTCATTTTACCGAGATTAAACATTTATTAAGTTAAATATTTCATTTTTCTACTCTTAGCCATCTATCTCCCTTCTGAAATGTATGACTTTGCAGCCTCTAATGTTCAGTTTGAATTTTATCAAGGTCAGTTTCTTCATGTATCAAATGGTGGCAATCATACTTTTGCCCCCAAGGCCATAGTATTAATGAAGCATGGTGTTTTAATTCCTTTGTCTCCAGATTTTATCTTTATTGACTCAGCTTTCATAATGATTTACCCCATGTGCCCTAGATTTTATTGTATAGAAAACCCTAACACCTTTCTTATTCCCTGCATTTTTTCATAGTTTGCATTCCAAGTGCAGAGCAATATCCAGTTCCTCTGGCTTTGTTACAGAATACAAGCTGAATTCACTAAGAACAGTGGTGTCAGTGACCTTACAGAAAATGAGAATTTTGAGGCTTGTGCTTTTCAAAGCACTTTGGTAATTGTGAGCTAGGTTGGCTTCATTGGGCCAGTTCCATAGCCATCTTCCCACAAGATAAAGCAGAATGTGCAATTACCTGGGTACCATTAACTCTAGTGAGAAATACACGAGAGTATTGGGCTCCTAATTGACTAGAGAATGAAATCTAATCCTAAACCATTTAAAAGAAGTGCAGCAGACCCTTAGGATCTGCAAAATGGTACAAAATAGTAAGTACTTTCCCAAATCATTGTAGTGGCTTGTCTGAACATGAGTGCCCTACTGTTCCCGAATGTTATCTCTGTTTTCAAAGCCTCCATAAATAATTGCCCAATCTATATTTGTGTTATCCTCCCTATATAAATCTTCCAATGTGTTGCTTTAGCCCTTTAAAGAAAATTATGTATGAAGTATAGAAATATAGAAAATTTCTAGAGAAAAGAACTTAGCAATATTTGAGTAGCAATCAGGATATGTAGCATCTTTGGATATGATTTGCATATAGACTACACAGAATGATTCATTTTTACAATGTCATTTGATACCCCTTACTCTTTGCAGGTGAAAAAATCTGACAGTTTGGTCAACTGGAAACTTTTTCTTATAGCATCAGTTGTCTCACTGTAGTGGTTAAATACAAACAACTGAATTAGTGAGTACATTTATATGATGTAAGCAGACAGCTTAGTGGCTAACAGTGTTTGCCTTTGCATGATATCAATATGAGTTTAAGTAGTGGTAGTGGTTCTATTCCTCCCTGGTTATGTGGTGGATAAATTACTTAGCTTCCTTCAATCACTATTTCTCCACCTGTGTTTTGGACACGATAATGCTATTCTGACTTGTTGTGAGAATGAAATAAGAGTAACTTTATGTTGTATATATTTAATAGCTATTATTATGAAATGATTTTATATCAGTTAAACCATGTTTGCATAATTACAATTGCTATCACATTTTATTTTGAATTACCTTATCCTTTTATACATTTTGCTGGTGAGAAAATTAAAACTAAAAAAAAAAAAACAGTTAAATTCTGTCCATGCTTGTCACTTTCTCTGTGGTATTAGAGAGATAGGTCTCAGGCTGAGAAGTATGAACTTCAATATTCAAGGGCTTTGTGCCTCTGTGATGCTTATGCTTTACACATTTATACACAGAGGGGATAAGTCCAGCCTGGAGCATAGCTCTTTGCAGAGGCTGTAATTCCACTTGGATGGGATATTTGTGTCTCCAGAGAAACTAACAGTAGGGTCTAAAACAGATATGCATTTATTTTGTAACAACTTGGCACCATTACAAGAATAGGAGCAGTTACTTTAAAATAAGTTAGTGATTACTCAAATGTAAAAGGTGTAAGACGAAAGAAAGATAAGACTGAGGGGTCAAAGTAAAAAGTGTAGTGGGGGATATTAAGAGACCCACTAGAAGGAGCCCCTACTGGTGAGTCAGACTTCTGGTAGACCCATCATACATGTATTAGCTTATGAGTATACACACATGTGCATGTTCCTCTCAATGAACTATGTTTTTTTCCTCTTTGCTTCCCTTAGCACAGTTTTAGATTTTTCTTTTTTCTTGAATTTTTTTACTCATTTACATACCAACCACAGTTCTCCATTCCTTCTCTCCTCCCATCCCCTTCACATCCTTCACCCCACCCCTCAGAATGGGTAAAGCCCCCCATGGGGAGTCAACAAAGCCTGGCACAGCAGGCTATGGCAGGACCAAGCCCCCCCCCCCAGGCCCCCTGCATCAAGACTGAGCAAGGCATCCCACCATAGGGAATGGGTTCCAAAATGTCAGCTTATGTATCAGGGATAGATCCTGGTCCCACTGCCAGGGTTCTCACAGACAGACCTAGCCTTACAACTGTCACCCACAGGCAGAGGGTCTAGTTCAGGCCCATGCAGGCTCCCCAACTATCAGTCCAGAATTCCTGAGCTCCTGCTGGCTAGAATCAGCTGTCTCTGTGGTTTTTCCCATTATGTCATGATCTTGACCCCCTACTCATATAATCCCTTCTCCCTTTCCTTCCCTGGACCCCTCAGAGCTCAACCCAGTGCTTAGCTTTGGATTTCAGCATCTATTTCCATCTAGTTACTAGTTTTACAGGTTTTTTCTTTTTTTTGTGGACATTTCTAGTATGTCATTAGATGTTCAGACTGGAAGGAGAACTAGGGTAGAGATGCTACTGGGGATTCCTCAGAATATACACAATTGTGAAGTCAAGGATGCAGGTGAAATGAGTCAGGGTAAGTTCAGATGGGTGGACCTAAGAGGTGGGAGGATAAGAGTGGATAAAGAGGTCAGAGGGAAGCAACAGTTCTGCTGGGGCTAAAGTTAAAATGAGAAAATGAGGAGGTAAGAGAAGGTTTTATAGAAACAAGCAGAGAGAAAGAATGAAGGCAGAGGGGGAGATAATACAAGGACAGAAGTGTTAATTGGATTTGACAGCACATAAGTCATTAATGAATGGCAAAACAGTTTCAAAGAAGAGTGGGAAGTTCAGAAATGATGTGTTTATGAGGAAAAAGTACTGATAACAAAGGCAGATAATTCATGCAAAAAGTGTGTATGTGGAAGAGTTAGGGAAAGGGTTTGCAGGAACTTGGCTTGAACTTTTTGCTTCTGTGTTTGTGGAGTGTGTGTGTGTGTGTAACTTTGGAAGGTGCAAAACACTTTCTATTTTTATACTTTGAAAGTAAAGATCCCAAATGGGGCATGAAACTCACACACCCCCACTGTCCTACCAAGTAGGTACATAGCAGGTAAGATTTCACTTCTCAGTTGACAAAGTCAGAACCTTCTGACTTGGTGTTCCTAGTGTAACACAAACAGATGTGACATTGTCACTTTGGGGTGGAAACTAGAAACAATGAATATTTTTATACCTTACATTTTCTCCTTTCAGTGACCTAAAAAATATGTGTTAGCGTAAAGCTGCTATGAACTCACATCCTAAGAGAACAAAGTAAAATGAATGTAGCTTCCCAGGATTGTGTAACAAGCATCAAAATCAGGGATTTATTTAATGTTGAATTCTCTATCTCTTGCATTTTGCACTGAATCTCAGCCTACATTTCATCATTTATTATTGTTTGTCTTAAGTTAATTGTTTTGAGTTATTTACAGTGTGGCTGATAAGATCATCACAGTGAGCTAACTTGTACTTTCAGACTCTTACCAGGGCTTACACTGTTGTCTCTTTCCCTCAACCCTTCTCAGGCTTTTGGTCCTCCGACTTTCTAGGGTTTCATTTTACAGATGCTGACTAAATCGACTGCGGGACTTTCCAGACTCCATCATTTCATGTGAGCTCATCTTTGTAATAAATCTGTTTCTTGGGACTGGAAAGATGACTCAGTGGATAAACTGCTCGTCACACAAGCCTGATGATCTGAGTTAAGATCACTGGGGCCCACATAAAGCAAGAAATGGTTGTGTGCGTCTGCATGTGTAATCCCAGCACTCCTACAGTTATGTCGGAGGTAGAGGTATCAGAATTACCAGAAGCTTGTGGGACAGGTAACCTACCATATGGAGAGGCACACAAGTCACCGTATTTCAAACGAAGCAGAAAGGAAACATTGATACTCATGGTTATCTTCTGACTTCTGCAATCAGGCTATGGCATACATATGACCACACTCACATGCAGAAACATATATGAACACAAACATATATGAACATATATGAACTTGTCCCCCGCTCACACACACATACACAGCTAGGTAGCTTGGTCTCTTAATTTGGTTTTATTTATCTGGAGTACCTGACTGTACACGATTCTTTTTTTTTTTTTTATTGAAGAAAAAAATATTTCCGCCTCCTCCCAGCCTCCCATTTCCCTCCCCCTCCTCCCACTCCTCCCCCCTCCCCCTACTCCTCTCCCCCTCCCTCTCCAGTCTGAAGAGCAGTCAGGGTTCCCTGCCCTGTGGAAAGTCCAAAGTCCTCCCCACTCCATCCTGGTCTAGGAAGGTGAACATCCAAACTGGCTAGGCTCCCACAAAGCCAGAACATGAAGTAGGATCAAGACCCAGTGCCATTGTCCTTGGCTTCTCAGCAGCCCTCATTGTCCGCCATATTTAGAGAGTCCTGTTTTATCCCATGCTTCCAAAGACTCACAGTGTTTGAATAATGTGATTTCAAGACTTCACGTTACAAATAAAGAAACCGAGGCCCTGAGTAGGTCCAGGTTTCCTTGCCCCATCACAGCCATCTTTCCTCAGACCTATTAATTTAATTTACACATATCTCCAGTTTCCTGGGGTTCCTTCTGTGTCTAGTTTTGACTGCTGATTCATCCAGACTCACGGTAGAATCTTGTATATTCCCAGATTCATCCTTTCCTTTTGAGGTTGAATTTGGCTCAGTTTACCTAATCCAGAACTTTATCTGATGTTTTTCTCTACTGTACTTCAAGTTTTGTTGGATACTGGGGATGTGACACCCAAAACCTGTTATCTTGAAACACAAGCATTCCAGGGTCTTAAAACAAAGGGGACCAGCATTTCTTCTTAGCCAGGCCAGAAATACCTTGTACTTACTTCAAGTCAGAGAGGTGGAATGGCGACCAGCAAGTGAGGCTCAAGGGCAGGCCTGGTTCAAGGCCTCTAGAGCAGAGTTGCTTTAGACATAAAAAGACATCAGAAGCCCAGAGGCAAGCTGTCTGTTCTTCCATACTCGAGGGATGCTTTTAGTGTTTGAGAAGAGAGGCGTTTCCAAGAAGGGATAAGTGTGCCACTCGCAGAAGAGAGCAATTCCCTATCCAAGCCTTGAAAAAATATCTGGTGATTTATCAGCATCATGACAATATCTATCTATTAGCAGAATTCTGAAAAATTGGATGAGACTTTCACTACTAGGTTAAGGAATATATACAATGCCTAGGGTTCCTTTTTGTGTATGTGTGTGGTGAAATAATAGCAAAAAAGCAGTTAAATATTATGGTTATCACTGCTATTATTTTTCATGGAAAAGTGTTTGAAGAATGGCTCTTAAGAAGCATGCAAGATCAACTTTTCAGTGAAAAGGGATCAAATAATCTGGCTACCCCAAGGCTGCCTTTAGTAACTATTTTCCAAAATGTGAGCAGTAACCTCCCTAAAATGTACTCATCTGTCAGATTAATTTATCAGATTAGCTAGCAGAGAGCTACTTGGGCTCAGTGCCTGCTGCTCAGGGCTGCCTGGAGGCAAAATCAAGACTGGTAGATGGCTGGATGGGCTTGATTAAAGATAGAACATATTGAAATTTCTTTGGTTGGGGTGGAGGCAAGGAAGCCTTCTTTAGCAGGAAACAGAAAACAGTCGGGTGGTCAGAACGCTTCATGGTAACCCAATCCAATTAGCCAATTCAATTAAATCCAATATTCAAATAAGTCAAATAGATTGGATGTAATTAGGAAATAGAAGCAACATGGGTGAGAAGGTGTGCGCTTATTAAGATGATCTGAAACAATCGATCTTGATGCTTGATTGTATCAAAATAATGAATGGTAAATTGTAGAATTAAAAACAGGGCCCAGTGGTCTATGTATGTTGTCTCCTCTGTTTGCCAGTTATCTTGTCTTGCTTACCACCAGGAGGCAGGAGGGAAGCAATACCTTTCAGTTGCAAAAAAATAGATTGGAATTTCAAAAAGCTATGCCTGGCAACTGCTTTATAGCTACTCTTAATAACTGCTTATCATCTGAATTTCATGGGTCAGATATTAGGATGAGCCTGAATTGCAAATTTTGCTGAGAAGGAAAGAACTAAATGAATAATATTTATTTTCATTGCTCGATATTTTTGAATCAATTTACTTCTAATTGCAATATTGTGTTTCATCTCCTACAAGATTGTCTTTGCCCACAAAGCGAGACGACCTGTAACATACACTGCCGTTATTGCCAGGGCCTTCTTGAAGCTGCCATTGTTGACAGAAAATCTTACCAAAAAATCCTATAGCACAATGAAATATGAAATAAAATGGTCATTCAGGGACGAATTGCCTTTCTACTCAATTAAAAATAATTCCTTAAGAAACCTAGCATAATTCATTTTTGCAAGGTCCTTCATTTGTTGTCAAACAGCCTGACACACTGAAGCCCAATCGCTGACAGTTTTAGTAGCTGGAATTCAAACTCTCATGGAATAAACTTGTATTTGTGCCTTTGTGTCTGAGTGTATATATGTCGTATATTGAAACTTTTTTTTCTAAACACTTTTTGAAGTAGATGTTTGGGAAGGAAGAATAACATCTTTTTGGTGTATGTGTGTATATGTGTATTAGAGTTCACATGAGTATTGGCATGTGTGTGTGGTGGTGGTAAGTGTGCATGTATATGCACTTGCTTGTAGAGCCCTGAGGCTCTACATAGGGAGTTTTTTTTCCTCCTCCTCCTCCTTTTACTGAGTAAAGGCCTTTCAATCAAACCCAGAATTCGCCTAATTGTCCCAGGGTTCCACTGTTTCTGCCTTCTACCACCTCCGTCATACATTCTTGAAATTAAAGAGGCATCCACACTGACCTAGCATTTATGTGGCTTTGGAGACTCCAAGCTCCAGTCTGCATGCTTTCATGGTGAGTGATTTACCCACTAAGCCATCTTCCCCCACAAGAAATGAATAGTTTAATTGCATGTAGTACTCAATATTCTCTTGTGATTCAAACAATGTTCCATGAACCTGAGATGGAGTGGCAGGGGAGAAGTCCCAGGGTGGTGGGGGAAAGCTGCTTGGTTCCATATCAGTTCTCAAGACCCAGTCTCTGACATCTGGGGTATTAAATGCTCTTGACCAAGTCTTATTATTCTTCCTTGTCTGTTGTCAGCTTGAGAAAGCTCCCTACAAAAGAAATCTGACACAAACAGAAGTGGAAAGAAATCTTCCTGAAAGAACAGGTACAAGGAAGGAAAGAGGAGATGTGAAAAAAGCGATGTATGTTTGCTACATACATCCGAAGTTATTACATCCTTTAACTTAGAAAGGAAAATGTAGCTGTAAAGGCCTTTTGTTTCTGACTGAATGAGGACCTGAGCATTCTTAATGAATAAGGTCATAAAATCAAGTCTATGTTATCATCCTTTATAGAAAATATCTGAATCCTGAGAAAAGAGACATGATGAGGCAGGTGTTGCTTAAAAGAAGAATGCAATGAGATATGGTCTTGGGCTTTGGATCAGAACCACGAACCAGTGAATGGTGTGAGACTGCCTGGATCAGTCCAGCAAGATCACCTGAATATGTTAAAAGACGAACTTACTCTACTGGTGGCAAAAGTGAAAATCACAGAAAATCACAATGGTGGTGCATTGATGCTGTGTTACTTGATTAGAGGAGACAGCCAACAGGTAGGGACCTAAGAGTGGACACACCAAATTGTGGAAACATGCCCATCCTCAGAACCATAGACATGATTGATACCTTTGCTTAGTAAGAAGCAGCCAACTAATCCTGCCTGGATTTCCGACTTACAAATCTGTTGTCTTTCGACCAGGTACGGGCATGGCTGTGAATATGAAGGACCAATTGAAACACCTATCCGTTCTAAGTCTCAGGTAGAGTGGTACAGTAGCTATTCATGCCTTATTCTGAAAACAAAAAAGTAGAAACCTCCTTTTAACTCATGATCTAGGTACATTGGTTTGGAGATTTTGGTCCCTTGTGAGATACCCTATATACACTGGTATCATAGTGAACCACAGGAAGAAGACGCTAACTGTATCTACAGAATGATGCCAAATAGGCTTCCTTCTACTGAATTGATTTTGGAACTGAAAGTTAGATCAATAATACTACAAACAAAATCAGTCATCAGGAAAAAAAAAGTCAATAAGAATGTATCACAAAATCCCCGTTGCTTTACTACAATTCATTTTGGGGCCTGTTTTTCATGATCTCTGAGTTTAGGTATTCAACCATAGTGGTATGGATTATATTGTATCAGACCTGGGTGGGTTTCAATTGCATAACTCCTGAATAACTTGGTGCCCACCCTTGTGCTTGGTTATGTGCTTAAGAAAGCAAATACAGGGTTTTTGCAGAAGTTGTGAGGAAGCTTTGCTTTGATACAAGAGAAGGGAAGTCTGGGCAAAGGTGATTGACAGTACAGAGACTGAATGAGCAAATGTCCCCATGGACCAAGCATTTAAACTGAATGCATCTTCTATTTCCATCAGGGACATTCTATGTAGCCTTGTGACTTTATGATTTAATATTTTAATCTGCGTGTATGGGTGTGTACATGTTTATCTATGAGTATTTGTAAGGGTGTGTGCACGTGTGTTGAATGCAGCTCTGGGACTTGCATTGTACATGTGAAGGTGAGGGGACAACCTTGAAGCCTGGTCCTGACCTTTTATCTTGCTGGAAATAGAGTCTCTCTTTTCTTTTTGTTAATCTCCTCTGCATATACCTTGGTAGCTGACATGAGAGATTCTGGAGCACTCTTGTTTTTACCACTTGCTTCACCACAGGAATATTGACATCACACACGTCTACACTACTTTTCCAGGCTTTACATGAGCTCTGGTGATCTGAACTCGGGTCCTCATCCTTGGGCAACAAAGACTTTATTCATTGAGCCATTTCCCCAGCCATGATTTTATGACTTTCATTCAGCTTCCCAGCTTCTCCTTTTCCCTGTTTGTGGATTGTTTATCCTAATTAGGTGAATGGGTGTGCAAATCTAGCTATGGCCAGCTGAATCCATACCCCCTTATACTTGTGAAAAAAATGGCCTCTCAGAAATGGAGGTTGGCTCCGAAAGTAGACAAAGAGTAGCAAAGGATGCTGCGGGTGAGGACTGGTTTAACCATGGCAGTGTTTTCTAACAGTTGACTGTGGTTTCACACCTGATGGCAGGGTAGATATTTGGAGTTGGTGAAGTAGATGTGCATCTCTATTTATCAGTGCAACCTTGAGTATTAGATATTCTTAATAAAGAAAAAAGCCTAAAAAAAACCAAACCCAAAACTGAACAGAGGTGATTTTGTATAGATGCTGTATTTTTACCAATCCTTCAGGAGATGAATCTTGTTAGCAATGACCTATAGACCTCTACTATGGTTTGTTGCTAATGTCCAGTCTGGAATTGTTATGTCATGACCCTGATGTCATTGTCTTACACAACCATTTTCTATCGTATCTGTGGAGAAAAAGTAAGAAACTAGCAAGTTTCTACATTTGACAGAGTAGTGAGTTTGGGAGTAGAATTTATGTGGATAATCAGCACAAAGTCTTTTGGGCTACAGAGTTCCAAAAGTGGGCCATGTTAACAGGACAGTGACCCTTTAACCCTTTAAGCTCTGGCACAATTGCCACTGCAATGCACACATCGACATCTCTGATGGAAGGGCACATCTCTAACCTTTATACAAATGCCTTCTTTCTCTTCCTTTTCATTTACTGTGACCTTTTTTTTGGCTTTGATTTCTTTTACCTGTATTTTAAACCCTTATCCACAAAGAGGATACAAGAAGTTCAAAATATGAAATATTAAGTCATTGTTCTGTTTCCGATAGTGTTCTAGTTTAGACTTGGTTGGAGGAAGCTGTTTCTTTAAACTCTCTTTTGCCCTATTTGAGATTCATCGGCTGCAACACCTGTTAATATAGCTGGACCTTCCATGGTGTTAATGTGAATCACTTAGCTATTTAAAAAATGAGAGGGAGCTGCTTTCATCCCTTTGGCCATGTGCTAAGATTAAACACTTACTTTGTCAAACCTTAGCAGGCAGCCTAAGTGAGGGCACTGCCGAGGAGATGATGAACAGACCTAGATGCTGCAAGCATCTACGACACCCCTGAAGGGGAAATTTAGCAAACTCATGCTGTTATAGTTTCTAAAAGTGAACATATGATTTGGCACTGCTGAAACCTACCTTTCCCCCAAAACCTCACAGAATTGAGGGGAAGAGAAAAGCAGGGAATTGGAACAGATGCTGAGGCAGCTGGAGATAGACCCTGAAATATATAATTGTGCCCAATTTAGTTACTAAATGTAGGGTGCTTATAGTCACTGCGTTCCTAAAGAAGCAATAGTCTTTTTATTGCCACTATGTCTGAAATGAACAAGTCGTTTGATCATTTTGTCTAGATTAACTGGTAATGAATCAATTAGCAAACTAATTTCAGACAGTCACCTAGTTAGTAATTGGTGTATAAATCCACCAATGCAGTAGAAAGGGTCAAATGTCTATGTAAGGTTTTCGAAATGCAGAGTCCCAGAGAAAAGGGTTTTAAAGCGTGGTGAGATACATAGACACACAGACACCACATATTAGGAGTAGTAATAATAATAATTATTATTATTATTGTTATTAGTTTGTGACATATGTAGGTGTGGGCAAGTTTGTGCCATTGCCTGTGGGTGTGTAAATCAGCTATCAACCTTTGAGAGTTAGCTCTCTCCTTCCACTGAGATGTTTCAGGGATCTGGCTCGCGTCACTAGACTTCTGTGGCAGGTGATTTCCATTGCTGAGTTGTCTGTCCGTCCTGTCAGCCCTCAAGCACATATTTTCACAGATTGGTGATTGCTTAGGTTTCTAAGTGTGTGGATATCTTTTCTATCTTATTCACTACAGCAAAACCGCAGTTTGATGACGAAGGCCAGTTTTTATATAAAAGGAATACTCTTCATACAGTTTCCTGTATTTACATATTTACAGTTGCCCTCCTCATGTTTACATATGTGAATTCAACTGTAACAGACCAAACATATGCAAGGGAAAAGATTAGGTGTACTGAACATGCATACACTTTCCTCTTGTCATTATTCGCTAAGCAATATACTGTAATAATATTTGCATAATGTCTCTATTAGATTATATTTCAGATGATTAACTAGGTAGAAAACCATGCACTGGGGCTATGTACATATTATACATCATACCATGTGAGAGCTATGACTATTGTGGACTTTGTTATCCACAGGGGTTCCCAGAACCAGTCTCTTGTGGGGACTGATGAATGACTGTGTATACTTAGCCGCTAAGTCCTGCAGTTATTGACCCAATAATTGTATAAGTACCTTTGAAGCACTTGTTTATGTCCGTTCTCTTTCTGTTTAAAGCAATGCTCCAAGCCTCGTTCTTTATTTCCAGGGCTTGGAGGAATGCCCTGCATTTAGTGCAGTGCCGCAAACTGACTGGAGAATGCTGCTACTGGCAGTAAGACGGAAATGCTTTGCCGCATTGGAATGAGGCAGGAGGCCTAGAGGCCCGGCTCAGCCGCTTACTCCAACCTCTTGGCTATGGTGATTGAGCAGCTGGCATAAAAGACGCTATGTTCCCCAAAGATAAATTTAGCAACTTCTGTAACGTGCAGAAGAAAAGCAAAGACAGAGGTGCTCCGAGTTATGCCAGTAAACGCGTTTTGACAGTGGAATTTTAAAAAGCTTTCAATTAAATTCAGTTTGAAGAATGGCAAGCGGATTTGGATATGCTCAGCCTGTGCTGTAGGAACAAATAAATCCTATCTCAGTGGCTTCATGTGTAAGAATTCATTCCTTGTTCAAGTATAATCTGCTGCGGGCTCGGCAGTTTTACCATGTCTCCCGTTCAGGCGGTGACCCAGGGCTGGTTCGGCAGTTCTATGACGTCTCCCATCTAGGTGGTGACCCAGGGCTGGTTCGGCAGTTCTACGAAGTCTCCCGTTCAGGTGTTGACACAGGGCTCCCGACTGCTTCCATCTTGTGGAGCTGTGCTTTTCAACACTGGGTCCTTCTGGTGATGCAGTGGCTGAAGAGAATTTGGAGCACAGTTCATTACCATTTCACTGCCTCGTCCCTGAAACCTTTGTGTCAAGCGGTAGCACAGACTGCAGGCTAAAACTTATCACTAGGCCATGTCTCACCGCAAAGTCCACACAAAACAGGACCCACTTCGAGTCTCAAATAAAGATCAAAACCAGGTGTCAGAGAACGTTTCTGTCACCCCACACAATACGCCACAAAGATGAATGCTTTTTCAGTTAAGACCCATTGGCTCAAGGTCGCTCATCCAAAGCCATGAGAGTCACAACATAAATAAAGAGTGGCTTTTAAAATCAAATCTTAGTGCCACGTTTGACATTTACCAAGGCTTTAAATGTGCATTGGCTACCTATAAATCTTTAGCTTCTGTAGTTCAGTGGGGTTGGGAAAGTGAAACAAAACAAGCCAAATGCTCTATTAGCACTGAAGCGCTTCTGATGAATGGAGAAGGCAGCCAGCGGGACAGCTCTGCACAGGGCAGGGTGAAAAGAGAAAAACATGAAGGACCGCTGCTAGCAGAGGGAAGGCAGGCAGGGACCTCCACGGAAACAAGAGAATCCTTGGAATAGAATCCTAAGCCACCACTGCACCACTGGGGAGAGGGCAGAGGGATTTTGTGAGCTCAGTGGTTTGTACAATGAGAAGCTTCTGCTAATTTTGAGCCCCTTTGAGTGATATGCCATCTAAAATTCTAGATCTGTCAAGAACTATTTTCCTGCCTCCCTCCCTCCCTCCCTCCCTCCCTCCTTCCCTTCCTCCCTCCTCTCCTTCCTTCGGTTCTTCCTTCCTTCATTCCCCCAATCATCTGAAACTTGAGGACAATTTTATTAGAGTTACAAAACAGAAAAACCAAATGGAACAGAAACCAAACCCCCAGGACAGGCAAGCTGTAAACCTTAACAGCTGTTTAGAGGAGGAGAGTAGAGAAGAGAAGGGGAACAAAAGCGCACTGCAGATAAAAGCCAGGCTGCCTGAGTTAACCTGGCATGGGTGTCAGCCACACTGTGGGGAAGGGAATGGAGGAGCTTTGGAGAAAGAGGAAGGAAGTCCAACATAGCACAGTGAGTGCTCAAGTTCTGGCCAGCATCCAAGTACATGAGAAAAGGAAAAGTCGCATCTTTCTGAAACTCAGATGCAGGGGCCTAAAGGAACCCATGGAGACAGGAACAGTTTTTGCTTTTTTTTCCCCACCGACATACATTTTTGTTTTGTTTTTATAAAAAAGGAATGATCACTCATGAGGACTTGTGCAGGAATACCTTCATTAACATTTTGGTGTACTTTATTTTGGATGTTTTGCATATCATGCCTTCTAGATAATCTATGTCTTGCTTTGTTTACAAAGCCCCTAAACCAACAGCATTTCCACAGGCTCTGTGTCTAAACTCTTGATTTCTTTGTAAGGATCGGTTCTATATAGAACCATCTGCCTCATTTGATTACCCCATACCAGGCAATACTAACACACTTACCCTCTCGAGCAATGATTTCAGTCCTTGCTGGACATTAGCCAACCAGGAAGCATTAAAAGAAATGGCACCATGCCCAAACTCTATACAAACCAATTTACTTATGACCCGAGGATGCTGCAGCCCTGATGTGACTATTTTGAGTGGCCAGTGGTACCACTATGTATTTACCATCTACCCCATCCATTTTCCTACCTCCCAAGATTTTTCTGATTTTCTGAATTCTAAATTAGATCCACAGCCATATCTAATTCTACTTTTACTTCATCATAAACCACTGACAACCTCCATAGTAAGCTGGCTTTTTAATCAGTATTTGAAGGGCTAGACAAGAAAACCTATACAAAAAATTCAGCATTTTCAAATTTATCATCTGTGTTGTGTCTCATCCAGTAGGGATTCAGCCTTTTCCTCACATGAGAATAACTTGATGAGCTTTAAAACAAACAAACAAGCAGAAAACCACTGGAAAAAACCACACATGTGCCCAGCACTAAACTCCTGAGATTGTATTCCAAGCAACATTGGGTGGCATACAGCTAATGTTATTGGTTACTCCTAGAACAATTATGATACTCAGGAATTTCAAGAACCAGGGTTAGTCATCAATCTTGAGAACATACAACATAATATACATACAACATACAATATAAATGGCTTCAACTTCTCTGGTCCTCAGGATTCTTTGAAAAAAAGCAATCTCCTCCTGTGTTGAGAATAAGAAATTGAACAAAGGTAATGAAAGCTGATGCCATGTCGCTTGCATGTATTACAAGATATGCATAAGGAATGGGATTCATCACAAAGAGACTTGGATACAAGGTTAATGCATAGGCAGTTGGTAGCTCTAAGGTACCAAGTAGTGAAATTCTCAGATATCAAGTTCTTAATCAATGGCCTTTTTTCTTAAATCACTGTATTTCATGTGTTGAGATAAGTGTAGCATTCCATGGCTACTTGTGTGTACCTATGGTATATTTGAAATAGTTAACAAAGTAACGTCTCTAACTGTAAGTCATCCAGCAGCAGGGATTAATTTTCCATGCCTTTTTGGAAACATTTTTGGCATCTCTGTTCTTTTGCTTCTGAGTGAGAATCCATGTGACTCATGACATCTCTCTTCTAGGAATCCTGTAATTGGCACTATCAAAAGCCTACTCGGAAGCTGATGATGGATGGTGCACACCTGAATCATAATTAAGAGGCCAGTAGGTTTAATCAGGAGGATAACGATTTTAAAGACAACCTGGACTACACAGTGAGGCCCTGCCAAACACTAAGTGGGGCTCTCTATGATCTAGGTAGTTTTGCAGGCCTGATGTGAGCTCTCCTCATAGGACACATAAGTGCCCTTTGTTGAATATCTTTCCTTTTTTTGTTCTCCAAATTCGTCAGACTGTCTCACTTGTATCTCCTATAGTTACGGCGACTATTTTGTTTGTTTGTTTCTTTTCTGGTTCATAAACTGAACATTTCTATAATCACTAGAGAGAATAGTCTGTAATTTTTTCTTCTTCTTAAGTTATCTTCCTTTGAGCTGCCCTTAGCACTCTGCTTCTCCTTCCGTGACTGGTGGGCATCTGGTCCATAGGAAATACTTAAGTATCTTTTAAAAACACCATATTATATGTGTATGTCTCTGTGTACACATGTGCCAGTAAGTGCGTGTATGCAGACATACTTGTGGGCACATGTGTATAATGTCAACTTCTAGAGTTATTCCTCATAAGCCTTCTACCTATTTTCTACTGTGTGTGTGTGTGTGTGTGTGTGTGTGTGTGTGTGTGTGCGTGTGTGTGCATGCTATACAGAGACTCCTATGAGGACCCAAGATTTAGTAATCAGGCCACACTAGCTGGAGAGTGAGCTCCAAGAATTGCTTTTTTAGCTGCCCAACACGGGTTCCAAGCAGGTAATATGACTCCCAATTTCTATGCTTATGTAGGTGCCGAGAATCAAACTTGAGTCCTCATGAC